>NC_088800.1:68347901-68650098 GCF_011386835.1 Chrysemys picta bellii | reverse complement strand
TAGAAGTACAAACTGGTATTCCATATACATGGGCATATGCAGGTCCAGACAGATAGAACAGAAACAGTTTGAGTAGACCAGTTGAGGCTTAATGACCAAGTTTCACCTGGCAGTACTTTGGACCACAACAAAAGATATCTGACTTTTTATTTTTCGTAGTAAACTCATGCTACATTCACACTTTGCTCTTTGATTGTAAATTTTACAGCAGTACACTAAAAACCATCATAATATCTGTACTTTTCTTTGACTTGTAAAAGTTGGATATATTACAAATAGTACGGTAATAGAGTCCTCAGTATAATATTCACATTTTTCCATCTTTGGACCAATTTCAGCACCTTGTCATGTAGGTGAGCCATTATCTTGCAGCAGAGTTTTTACATGGGTGTTGGGTGGTAATAGATATACAGAAAAACAGATTCCTGAATTACACAAAGATACAGGGTCTAGGATATGATAGGTTGCATACTAACAGAAGTGTACAATAGTGTATTGAATTTTAATAGACAGATACATCTGTTAAAATAAAAAGTCATATAAAACATGCCAACATAGTATCATTTTGCCATCTCACTTAGGGCCTGAGTTTACCTGCATTGGCATTAGAAAGTCCAAAAATTAAAGGTAATTGCATGTGGACATCCATTTCCCCTGCACAAGGGCTGATCTTACATGAGAGCTCAAAAACGTTCACAGGCCCGGAGGCATAGAAGAAAGATGTGTTATTTTGTTGCTGGTCCACAAGAAATAAAACTACAAGGACAACAAAAAACCCAATTCAGTATAAGAGCAATTTTACACATGCAATACCATAGGTATGCCTGTCCCTTTCACTTAGCATTCTCTTTTCTCCTTCACCTTGAAATGGCAGCTGTATCTTCCAATCTCCTGCTTCAGTCTGATGGTCAAATCGTGCCATTTATTCACTGGGCTGAGTAGCGGATAATGTGGAACTGTACAGCCCCACAGGTCTAAAGGAGATGTAATTCCCTCCCTTAACAGCCTGGTGAATATGGGACTATACAAGCTACATCATCTGTGAGGACAGTGCAACATGATCTACTAAATGCAGCCAGTCCATTTTCTGGGCCAGCACAGGACCCTACCTCCTACCTGTTCCATTTGGGATGCTTGCACCAAGAGAGACACACAAAGTAGCCCCTGTACTCCTCTGAGTCAGTGGGAGCTGCAGGTGCTCCATGTCTCTCAGGATATTCACAAGTGTCTAAAGGCCAGATTTTAAAAAGTATTTATTTAGGCACCTACAGATGCAGATAGGCACCTAATGGGAATTTCAAAGCGCCTAGACCCCTAACTCCCATTGGGAGTTGTGCAGGACTGAGCTCTCAGTGGGAGTTGGGGCTACGAGCTTTTGAAAATCCCACTAAGTGCCTATCTGCATCTTTAAGTGCCTAAATACATTTAAAAATTCATCTCCAAGTGACTGAGGGGCCTATGTCCCATTGAATTTTCAGAATCCTACTTACAGAACAAGAGAAATATTGCACTGGAACAGTACAAGTACTTCCACATAACATCAGATGTAATTACTACACTCTACTAGTCTCTCATCACTATGTATTGTGACCGTTATCAATTGAGCATGTAATTAACGTAAAGTCCTTCAATCAATGTCACTGGCCTACTACAGCAGCTCAGGTACAACTAATAATCTTGTTGTGCTTTGGATGTGAAAATAAAAGTATGTGATGCATGAAATGGAAGCCGCTGAGCATATTTTATTAGATACGTAAATGTGGTGCTTATTTCAAAGAGTGAGATATCAAACCCCATCATTACCAAGACTGTATCAAGGGCCTGAGCGTGCAATCCTAATACAGACAAACCACACATATTGAATTATATGGCAGTTTTGCCTGAGCTATGGCTGTAGGATTGGGCTGTTAAAGTAATGGTGAGATGAGAACACCACAATGCCAGAAAGGTAGATTCCTCAATCTCAGCCACTCAACGAGGGTGAGAGAAAGACTGAAGATGTTACATAAGCCATGCACCAGTGGAAAACGTGAAAGTAAGGGGAAGAAATCTCCACCTAAAAAGCCGGTGGCATCACTAACACAGGTGCAGTGGGGGGAAAGCTGCTCTTCTGATAAAAGCTCAGGGATAGGAGTCAGGGAATGAGTGTCCTCTACCATATGCTCACTGTATGAGCATGGTGAAATCATTTGTGCCTCAGTTTCCCCAGCCATCAACTAGTCAGAAAAGGGCATTAGGAGGGTTAACTAATTCAGGGCAAAAGCTGCCATCTCTCCACAGGCGGAAGAGTGTCAGATGCTGTTGAACCCTGTAGTTGTGTGTACAGGTTTTGGAAGTTCATGTGGGTTGGAAACTGTGTGTGTCATATCCCTGTTCAACGTAGACTGGCTGTGTTTCTGTGCTCAGCTTCTTGGGTACAGGATCATTGGGTCACTGACCAAATCCTTCCTCTGCCTCCACACACATCTGGAGTGGGCTGCAAGAGCTGTGGAGACTTCTCTGTTCCTGAGACTGGGAAGTGGGCCTCAGGGCAGGTTCTCTGGGAGAGGATTACTTATCTCTGCTCCCTCAAAGATCATCAGTCCCCAGCCCAGTTACTCTGGGTGGGTGCTAAGAAGAGGATTTCCCCCCTGAACATTCGTAAAAGGCTTTGAGCAGCTCAGATGAAAAATGCTGTAGAAATAAATGCAAAGACTTATTATATGGAAGTTCCAATGTAATTATGTCGCTAACACTGTTCCAATTCTCACATTTGTCATTCTAGCTTCATGATATTTCCACACATTATACACTGTAGGTAAATCTGGTTTTTTCCTTAGACACTGGTGTTACACTGTAATCACTTCATTTTACAAACACTTACTACAATGGGGCCCTCTTATATTGAAACTACTTCTCACTGAACCAACTTCATTCTGAGTAGAGGTTCGCTAGAACCAGAACTGGAATTTGCACATTACAATGGGAGGCCATTTTGATCTTTCATTGTGCTTCCCTAGAAAGGTGTTTTCACTATATGTGAGTTCACTAAAAAAGACTCCAGTGTATTTGATACAGCCTCTCATACTGATCTCTTGTACATTGTTGACCCATTTTCAGTATGGAGAAATACAATAAGTTTTCTCTCTTGGTTTTTGTCTTCATTTGAGACTCTTGATTTCTCTCACCATAAGTCAAATAAGTTATAAATTTTTAACACTGAGGGTAATTAACCATTGAAACAATTTACTCAGGGTCATGGTGGATTCTCCATCACAGGCAATTTTTATATCCAGATTGAATGTTTTCTAAAAGATATGCTCTAAAAGTGGTTCTCTTTTTTCATTGGCGGACCCCTAAAAATTTTCGAACGGCGGTACAGACCTTTTGGAAATCTATTGTCTGTATGTATAATTGAATTCTGTTCAGTCAGTTTTCAGTCTTAGTCTTTCACTGACTCCTTAGACATGGTCTGCAGACCACAGGTTGAGAACCACTACTCTAGGAATTATTTTGGGGAAGTTCTCATGTTATACAGGAGGGCAGACTAAATGATCACAGTGGTCCCTTCTGGCCTTGGAATCACTGAATCTCTGAAAAGTCTGAAAGAATTTTCTCCAGAGCTGCTGCTAATCCATATATTTCCAGGAGGGAGTTCCCTAAGTCTGATTGCACCACTTTCTCTTCACCCTAGAAAGACATCTAAAGTCCCAAAGAGTTCCATCTTCTGTTTTAACCTGTAACATACACAACTTTACCTCTGTTGTATTCCCTTATCATGGTCCTCGGATACATCTCTGTAATGCTTATATACAAAAATAATTTACAGTATCAACTGTTAATCTGTAGTAAAATACAATAAGCAACTAAATTTACAGGGCCATAACCCCCCACTGTGCAGCTGAGGAGAGAATGAGCAAAGATGGCTTTAATCAATCTTTCTTCTTCTCTAATCCTGGGGTCAGCCCAGAGCATAGTTTAGAAAAGCCTCAGGACCATAGGTCTGTGCCACTTGGAGATACACTTGCTGATTAAGCTGCCTTTCTTCCTGGTTTGCAGAGCCAGAACAGTGAAAGGCAAGTGCATCAGGAGACCACTGTATTCCACAAATCTGTTTATAATGTGTACCTCTAAATAATAATAATCAACCTTTTTGTTTTCTTCAACAGCAGCCCTATGATGTACATTTCAAGAAAGAAATGCAATTTGCATGAGAAGGATGGATAAACAGTTTAATAAAATGCCAAGCATCCCATGCTATTTCACTGCATTCTCTTTTCCTGCTTGAATTCCACACATTTTAGCACAAGTAGCACTCACCTACTTTATGAACTGTGCATAGTATATCTTAAAAACTAACACTTTTTGACTGATGCTAATCTGTACATATTGTATTACAGGTCTGGGGTGTGAAATATACTTCCTTTGCTGCTCTATCTGCCAGGCACCTCCAATAATACACTGACATCAATGGAGTGATGATAGTGCAGCAAATGACTTATAGAACCAGTAGAGAAAAGGGTTAATGTATTATTATGAAGCACCAAAACAAACATCTCCAAATACAGGAAGATTCCAGCACCTCTTTTTTGTGAAAGTTGCTCTGCCTCATGTTATAAAATTTGCAGATTTGGTTTTATTTGCAAAACTCATTTCCATTCAGGGAAGCACAAAATGTTTCCACTGTATGTTTCCAATGTATTTCTTTATAAATATCAAAATATAAAATATCTACTACTTTGAATGGGTTCACAGAAATAAATCTTTTTCTGTCCCTGTCCTAATATAATCCATTGTCTCATTTGCTTTTTTAATCACTGGTATGGATTGAGCAAGCATCTTCATTGAGCTGTTCACAATGACCCATAGATCTTTCTCTTGAGAGATTACAACCACTTCTAAACCCACAGGCATTTGCACAAGTAGTTTAAACTGTTGTCCATTGTACTGCATGTTGTTTACTTCAGACTGCCTCAAATCCGTTGGACAGCTTCCTCTTCAAGAATTTCACAAATAAATGATTAAATTTAGCAGTCTCTAACACACCACCACTAGCCTTTGCATGTTGATTTACACATCTATTGAAGCTTTCATTTTATGCCTTTCTTTCCTCACGGATGTCCATGCTTGCTTCTGGAAATATATTAATTACTTATTATTTAATAAAATAATAATCCCAGATTTCTGTTTTCTTCTAATCTGAGAGGAAGTAGAGTCCAGTGGCTATAGCATAAGGCTTTGAAGGCAGGAGTTCTGGATTCTGTTCTTGGCTCTGCCCCTGAATTGCTGAATGACCCTCAGTATGTCATTAATCTTCTCTGAGACTCAATTTCCCCACCTGTAAAATGGGGTTAATAATCCTTGTGATAAGGACCTTGCAGTAGGAGGTGCCATCTTCTGGGTGTGACATAAAACTAAGGTCTTCACCGCTTGTGGTCCACGAAGATCCCACGGGTTTATACACAAACCATTAAAGATAGCCACGGCCAAATAATGACTTTTACTGTTTACTGATTCTCTGCAAAAATACAACAATTTTCCAAGTAAAATTAAAATGGATGTTTCCCGCCCTAATATATGTATATTCCTTGTACCCCTTTTCCCATTGCCATAAAGCGAGCATTGGCTATACCAGCAGAGAATGGGAAGGCAGAAGCTTTCTAGGTTGCAAATGTGGCATCAATATTATTATTAATATGCTGTACATACTTAGATGGTGCCCATCAGCATGGTACATATTTGAGCCAAGCAGCTTCTCATGCATCATACTGTGAAACCTAAGGTTCTAGACAATGTCAGTGGCCGCTGCTTTCCAGGGCAGGAAAAACTCAGACCTTCTTCTGGGCTTTTTCTAGATACTAGCCTGAACTCCTAGCAGAATGTGACTCAGATATCAAAATGATCTAGGGCAGTACAATTTTTTTTTAATTAGTGTAATTGGAAAACAGACTTTCAAATTCTCATTTGGCCAAATTCAGACCCTGTATAAGCTACACAGCTACACTGAATAAAACCGAGTTGCTGTCACACCTGGTCAGAATTTGTCTTCTCTACTCATTTGATTTTAGAAACAACCCCATGAAATGGAGGTGTCATGTGAATACATGCCTGATAGCTGATGGCAGAGAGCTCCCTCCGTTTGCCGAGTACCACCTTGACTTCTTATATCTAGCCATACTTTTTTGGTGAATTCTGTGTAGTGTTCAGTTGGCATTAAGTCTATTGCAGCTCCTTTAGGTGGACTCTCTGGGACCACCTATGAAACATGCATCCAAACAGGCATGAGGGCAAACCTGCCCAGCTGCTGGTCCACGGTTTGATATTTTAGATATTCTTGTTGATAAGTACTGTATCACCAATCATTAGCCCTGCATATGTAGGAAAAATCATATTAGAGTCTCCTAATTTATAAAGTGGTAAGAAATTATAGTATTTCCAAAAAGTAAGAGGCCAGATCTTCAGATGGTGTACACTGACAGAGTTCCAAAAACTTCAAAGGAGCTACGCCAATTTACACCAGCTGAGGATCTGGCCCAAGATAGCCACATTGTTTTGCATCTCCCGCCCCTGAAACACTCCTACTAACTGCCAAAGCTTGTGGTTACAAAGAGGTTTTAGAACAGGAAGAGAGATTAGTTTACTTATGTAGCCCGTAGCAACTTTTCAAGAGAAATGGAGGGAGTAAAAGGATTACTTAGATTCTTAAATTCACTGAAACATGAGAACTACATGCTCCAGTGTGATTACACAAAAGAGCAAAGGAACAAAGAACTACCTTTCTGTATACTGAAAACAGAAGAAACATGGAGATAAATCCTGAAGTCCTTACCCAGACAAAAATCCTATTTAAGCCAAGTTCCTGAATAACTGGCATCAGAAAAGTATACAGCGCTAATGGACAGCTTGTATAAACATTCAAAGCTTTAAAAATAAAAGAGCGGTGTTCCACACATTACAAATTTTACTAACAATTAAAACTATATATCAATCAATTCATCCACTAAGGAATTGCATCTACTTCAAGGGTAGAACATGGCATATTGTTACAGCACACAGCAAAGCAACACTATATCTCAGTCATCATTTTTTCTCCAAGAACTATATTCTTAACAACATTTTCCATTTTGTGCATGCTGACAAGGTAAAGAAACAGGGAACAGAAAATAACTGATGGTGTTGTCTTTCAACTCTGTAGGAGGGATTAGCAATCTGATATCAAATTGAACTTTATTTCTTATTATTTGCAATCCTGATAGCTGTCACATTTATTGGTAAAAGTTCAAAAACGATCACCAATGGAATGCTTTCCGCATCTTACCGCAGATCACATAGAGATTGTGTATACTCTTTCTTGAAATCCTTGTCAATTTCCCTAATGTCAGCTCTTATTTTCCCTGCAGTGGCACTCCTCCCAAGTTCCTTTCTTCTAAATGAATGCAGTTCATCACTATACATTTAAGGCACATGCAGAAATAAAAATAAAAGCATTACCTATAATAGAATTATCACAAAAAGCATTAATTTGAGCACATTATTTCTAATTTGCTTTTGAGTGTTATGTATTGTCATACACATTCATCCATACTCCATACACTATGAATCTTACTGAAAAGGAGTACAAATATCCAAATATAATGTTGATTTTAAAAGTACTAACCAGAATAAATAAAGCCATCTTTTAATTGCTTCATTATCTTGAGGATATTAAATACACACACAGCAACAACAATTCAACTGCTATATCAGTCTTGCAAAATTCATTAATTTTTCCTTGTCATTGATCATTGTAGAGGGTGAGCAAATTCCTTTTGTGCTTAGACTGGTAAATTTTGCAAGGCTAAGTTATTGTCTTTGTACATATTCTCACTGCTGGCTAAGGCAAGAGTTTAAAAATGTTATAATCGGTTCCTATAAAAAAAAGAGTACAATTTTTTCTCAGAATAAATATAGATTCAGTACCATAGGTTGCAATTCAGAGAAAACTCCAGTGAATGCAAAAGGAATCTTGCTCTCATAATAACTGGCAAGTATAAACACTGATGATTTAATGTTCTATCCCCCCCTTTTCTAGCAACCAGAAGTTGCTTGAAAATTAAATTACAGCTAATATTTCTCCCCAATGAGGCTGGCTACCATGTTGTGCAAATGCTCTTGCTGCACTGTGACAAGCAAGTGGCTAGAGTCCCCAGAGGAGACTAGTTGCCAGCATGAAAATAATTAAACAGCAATATACAATGGGCCTCTTTTCTGTGCAAACAGGTGCAAAACCAAAGTATTGCACTGTATATAATGACCACTGAGCCCTGGGATGAAGATTCATTTTAAAACACAGCAATCAGTTGGCGGTGCAATTCATTGCCCTTTATAAGCACAGTTTAACCATTTAAAATAAATACTCCATTAAAAAACTTTCTCATTTCTCTGATGGTTCGCCATCTGCATTGACCTTCTCTCTTTGGAACCACAGAAAAGCCGACTTTGCTGTGCCATCACCGCTCTGTTGTGAAAAGCAAATGAAGATAGCCCAGAGAAAGCCACAGAGCCCAGTGTAAGCTGTTCTCAGGTAAACAGGGACCAAAACGAAGTTTGAAAGCTGTGTTGGAAAGAGAGAGAGTTCATTGTTAGGACCTGATCCTGCATTCCTTACACACCCAAAAATTCCATTGACTTCAATGGGAGCATTGGGTGGGCACAACGTAGGATAGGACTGTATGGCTAAGAAAAGGTTATTGAGTTAGCACTGATGTTAACTTGAAACTCACCTGCACAAAAGGCCAGTACAACAGCCCAGTCTGAAATGAAAGTGATGGACTAATTACTATTATGTATTTCAGTTACAATGATTTATTTCAAGTATTCCTTTTTATTGACAGTATTTAACAAGGACTAGGAAATACCTCAACAAAGTTAATAAAAGGTGTTCAGTTTCAAATTAGGTGGTTCAAATAAGAGGTGGCAATATTAGAACTGCAAATAACCCCCATCAGCTGCTACCCTAAGAATGTCTAAGAGATTATTCTGCCTCGGTTTATATACAAAAATCTAACAATGCGAACTTCAAAATCATGTGATCCCTGATATGTAAGCACATTTACCAGATGGTTGAACAAATGTTTAAATGAGTGAATGTTTATTTCAGCTGTGAATGAAAAATACCACTGAACTTTATATTTATTTCACACTTGCAATGCTCCTTCTACTTGCTCATATACTGTAAACCCCTTTTTTAGAGCTGAACTGATTAATTAATTTACTCAGAGTAAGCAAGATCAGTAGAAGGACACTGTTAAACCAAATGTTCTTACAAAGATATAGTGGGCACTGGTTATAAGAACACCCTCCAGGGTGACAAAAATGCCCTTTTATTCTCATAGTGCAATAGTTCCATGATAAGAAGTGAAATGCTGACTTTGTTGCAATGTTTATCCTGCTAATTTTTTTCTCAATATATTTTTCTTCCAAAGCCTGAAAAATCTTGAAAGTCCCTGATTTGCTCAGGTTTAGGATTTGTGCTGGCTTTAACCCACACTTGTTAGTGTCACCTATCTACCATTTTTAAAAACATAGAGAAATGAGCTAAAATTGGACATCAGTAGTCTTAAAATTGTTCTTAAAAGAAGGGAAAACTGTCAGTGAAAAGTACAGGGTGAAACTGATAACTAAAAAAGATGTCTTCGTAACTAATGTTATTAACAGGTGTTCAAGAAAGTGGTGCCAACTGTACATCTAACTATTTATTGGTGGTTATTTCTCAAGATAAATGGTATTACAGCTCTTGAGTATATTTGTCTTTATTACATTGTGGATACTGTAATTGACACGGATTCAGATGCATTTGTAAACACATATGCTGTACAATTTAAGGATGGACTCAGTTTGCCCAACTGGAGATGGTAGCGGTACCTGGTTACCTATAATTGAGTGTTACTGCAGCTTTGCATGGAGCCCCCTGCACAGAATCCCAAAACAAAAGAATGGAGAGGAAGCAGAATTAAAACACAAACAATGTTGGAAGCTAGCATCCTATTTTGATTTAACTGTAGCATTCAATAACATTAATTGTTTTGCTTAACAGGGAGATTAATCAACTATTTGCCTCACCTTATATGTATTCCAGAATTTCTTTTTACAGTCGGAAAAAATGTTCTCTTTCCCCTGAAGTATACTCATGCCTGCTAGCAAAACATTTAGGACAATCAGAAAGATTGCAAAAAGGTCCAACATTTATTTATTGCATCAAAATTTTCACATTCTGTCACAATGTTACAAGTCTCTTTGAAAGAAAGAAGTTAGAGTGATAATAAAGAGCAAATGTTCTGCATGGCTGCTTTATCCTGCTATATCACATCTCCTGATCTGATTCTCTTAATCTTCAGTGGTGATACCAAAGAGGTGATCCAAACTAAATCTACTATGCTGCATGTATAGTGACAAAAATGAAGTAGATAATTCATCAACAGTAGCAGCAGTAGAAACTATGGTATAGACAGGGCTCAGCATTTTGCTCAGGATTAGCTGACAAAGTGGTCAAAATGCCATTTTTTGCCATCATAAACAGCACCTTTGATTAACTCCAAAGTGTAGATCTGAAGAGTAGAGTTGCTCTAAAATGTACTTGTTTAATATACTGTGGACAGCAGTTTGAAATTTATACACACACTAGCTGATCTACTGCCCATTATGCTCCTAGGAATATACACATGGGAGCTTTGTCATAGGACACAAAAGGAGCCTGATCCAGAGGAGAGCTGGGCACGTGCAACGATGGTTGGAAGTTAAAAGTTAGACAAATGCAAATATTGGACAGTAAAGAGAATCAACCCCTGGAACAAATTACCATGAATAGAGTTTGGGAGTGTTGGATGTCTTTCCAAAAGACGTGCTCTAATCCAACCAGAAGTTATAGCCTGCATTATGCTGGAGGTTAAATTATATGATTATAATGATCCCTTCTGACCTTAAAATCTACGAATCTATGAATATACACATACTGTAGCCAATGGGAGTTGAAGATGGTCAGCCCAACTCAGGATTGGCCCACTATAATGGATATTTGCATGCCATGGTGTGCCTGGTAGGTAGCGGCTCACAGTACCCCTCATTACATCTATCTGTTCACAATGGTGACTAGGCAGATAGCATTTGATGACAGGCAAATTTGTACTAGCTATGGGCGTCTTTCCTCCCTTCATTTACTTCCAATCATACCCTGAATGATCTGTTTGTCTGACCATAAAATGAGAATCTCATGATACTTACAATGTTAAAAGAGTCTAACCACTTAGGGCTTGTCTACATAGAAAAAAGGCCAAAAATAGCTATTACTCACTGTGTGTATACTCTTATTCTGCACTAAGAGTGCCTTGGTGCAGTTTAGGTAATCCATTTTAGATTAAGATAATTCAGAGTAAGGCTCACTTATTCTGGAATAAGAGCATCCACACATGGAGCTAATCAATAATAGCTAGTCCACTTTAAATTCACATGCCCACCTTATTCTGGATGAACTTTCATGAGTAGACAAGCTCTTAGTTCTTATCCCACACATGGTTTAAATTAAATGATAGTTTCATTTTACACTAGTCTTTTCTATAATGGTTTCTTAAATTATTTCTCTTTCTACTCATCTCACTCATTTTTTAAAGTCTTTACATTCATTAGGTTTGTTAAGGTTACATATTATTATCACCATCTCTAACAGCAGTGTTCCACCACTGGTGTATATTCCTAAAACTGGATCTGGCATAGTTCAGTTTCTAAGGGTACGTCTATACTTACTTCCTGGTCCGGATGTAAGCAATCGATCTTCTGGGATCGATTTATCGCGTCTTGTCTAGACGCGATAAATCGATCCCGAATCGATAACGGAAGTGCTTGCGGTCGACGCCGGTACTCCAGCTCAGCGAGAGGAGTACGCGGCATCGACGGGGGAGCCTGCCTACGTAGCTGAATTTGCGTACCTTAGTCTGAAGTGGGGGGTTAGTGTGGACCAGGCCTAACATGTTGTGTAATGCTGATATTTGCTATTAAACAGCAGTTGTGTTTCAGCCAATGTAGAATCGTGAGTAAAGTAACACGGACTGATTTCATTAGATATAGTTTGTATAATCAGTCTGTAAAGTGCTTCAGATCATTTGGGATTAATTAAAGGTGATAGGCCTGAATTACCACTTTTGCACTGGTGTTATTCATTGAAATCATTGACATAATTCAGGCATAACACAAGTCATGCTGAAGTGAATCTAGCCCACTATATAAATGTCCACTATGTAGCTGGTATTAATAATTAATTGAATTCATTCTAAAAAATCCCAGAATTGCTTTCGCAACTATGGGTATAATGTGTGAGGTGCTGTGTGCACATCCTGAAAACCAAGACTGGCCAAAAATTTGGCCTTTACTGCTAGCACGCTGTGAGACTAGCCTTGTTCTTTCAAAGTTTTGTTTGACAGACTCAAGGTGCAGTAAAGCACATGGAATGCAAATATCCCACCACAGAGACTGAAGAAGCTTGGATGAATCCGAGGACAAAGGTCACATTGGCATATGGTGCAAGGGGCACAACCATTCCTTGCTGCTGGGGCTGGGTAGGGGCTCAACCAACCCCTTCTGGAGAGGACATAGTGATTTGAATCATGGGATGGGGGTGCAGGGGGCGCCGACATGGTGTTGAGGTTTAAGAGGGAGCACGATCTCAGGCATGGATAAGGGATGTTGGGAGCCCATCAGTGGAAAGGGGTGCAAAAGGTCCAGGAAGCTCAACTATAGGAAGAGACTGAAGAGTGTTCAGCAATGGTGGGGGGTTGCAGGCGGCTCGGTCATGGTGAGGGGGCGCAGGGAGCTCGGCCATGGAGAGGAGTTTTGGGGGGCTCGGCCCCGGGGAGGGGGCGCAGGTGGCACTCGGCCGTGGGGAGGAGGCGCAGGGAGCTCAGCCGTGGGGAGGGGGTTCGGGGGGCTCGGCCCCGGGGAGGGGGCGCAGGAGGCGCTCGGTCGTGGGGAGGGGCGCAGGGAGCTCGGCCCCGGGGAGGGAGTTGGGGGGCTCGGCCCCAGGGAGGGGGCGCAGGAGGCGCTCGGCCGTGGGGAGGGGGCGCAGGGAGCTCGGCCCCGGGGAGGGGGTTCGGGGGGCTCGGCCCCGGGGAGGGGGCGCAGGAGGCGCTCAGCCCTGGGGAGAGATCGCAGGGAGCTCGGCCATGGGGAGAGGGTTCGGGGGGCTCGGCCATGGGGAGAGAGTGCAGGGGGCTTAGCCATGGGGAGGGGGCGCAGGGAGCTCGGCCCTGGGGAGGGGGCGCAGAAGGCGCTCGGCCCTGGGGAGGGGGCGCAGAAGGCGCTCGGCCCTGGGGAGGGGGTTCGGGGGGCTCGGCCCTGGGGAGGGGGCGCAGAAGGCGCTCGGCCCTGGGGAGGGAGTTCGGGGGGCTCGGCCATGGGGAGGGGACGCCGGGAGCTCGGCCCTGGGGAGGGAGTTCGGGGGGCTCGGCCATGGGGAGGGGGCGCAGAAGGCGCTCGGCCATGGGGAGGGGACGCCGGGAGCTCGGCCCTGGGGAGGGGGTACAGGGGGCTCGGCCCTGGGGAGGGGGTTCGGGGGGCTCGGCCCTGGGGAGGGGGCGCAGAAGGCGCTCGGCCATGGGGAGGGGACGCCGGGAGCTCGGCCCTGGGGAGGGGGTTCGGGGGGCTCGGCCCTGGGGAGGGGGCGCAGAAGGCGCTCGGCCATGGGGAGGGGACGCCGGGAGCTCGGCCCTGGGGAGGAGGTACGGGGGGCTCGGCCCTGGGGAGCGGGCGCAGGTGGCACTCGGCCATGGGGAGAGGACTCGGGGGACTGAGCCACAGGAGGGTGCCGGGGCCTCAGGCCTGCACCCGGCCGCACTCACCCGTGTAGAAGGCCAGGATGGCGACAGGCGCCCCCACCAGCTGGTCGCACAGCACCTTGGCCAGCACCGCGCCGGGCGCGCGGCCGGGCAGCGCCCGCTCCAGCCCCCGCAGCCACACGTAGTTGAAGTTGCCATGGAAGCTGAGGGCCACCAGCGCCACGTGCCGGGTCTGCGCCCAGTCGGGCTCCTGCCCCGGGCGCCGCCGCAGCAGCTGCTGAGCCGCGTCCCCGGCCGAGAAGAGGCTGCCGTAGAGCAGCACGTTGCAGAGCCAGGGGAACCGGCGCACCCCGCTCCGGAGCAACGGCCCGGCCATAGGCTCCCCGGCCTCCCGTGCCGGTGTACGGCTTCCACCCGCCGCCGGGCCAGAGCGCACAACGCCGCCTTGTGCTGCCTCTTCCGCCCCGCCTCTTGCCTGCCGGAGCCGCCCAGCCCCGAGCCTCTCGCCCGCTCTCCTCCTGCCAGCCCTGCCCTGCCCCTCTCCTCCAGATACTGCCCCGCCTTACCCCAGCCCTCTTGTTCCCCAGTCAGACATGCCTCTCTCCTTGCCTGGCCCCTGCCATCCCCTCGCGGACTAGCACATCCCCCACTATACCTGCTTCTGTTACTACCTCCAGCTGCAGGAACTACCCCCGCCCCCTTTCTCAGACCTGCCCCTCCTCCTGTGAAACCTTTGTCTTCTTCTCAGAGAGCCCCCCACATTTTCTCCCTCTGGCCCATCGCATCTGCTCCTCCATAGACTCTTCCCCAGTTCATAAACCCAGCAGAAGACCTACTCCCCATTGCTCTCAAACTTCCTGGACCTGTTAACACAATAACAGCCATATTGGATCAGACCACGTAGTACAGTATCCTCCAGTAGACGCCTCAGAGGATGGAGTAAAACCCCTCTTGTAGATATACGTGGGGACAGATCATTTCACAGATGTCTCATCCTCACCTCTCATAGTTGAAGATTTTCTTAAGCCTTGAAACACAAGGTTTAATATCCCGTCCAAATATTTTATTGGTATTAAGCTTTATTGTTTTATTAAACTTCCGTCGTCCCAAGTTTTTCCTGAGCAAACGTCATTTCTATTTGTATAACAGACTCCTATGCACAGTTGTATTGAAACTGCACAGAGCTGTGCCCCCACAAAGAATTTTAAATACATATCATGAATCTAGTTCTGGGGAAAGGTGCTGGATTGACAGCCTAGGCAACTGTTTTCAGCAGGGAGGTGGCAGTTCAGGCTCTATGTTCAATCAGTCCTTGTCAGCTCTACTAACAGCTCTGGTGGCGGGTTTTGCAATGTGATCACTTGACCAACGAGTAGACTCAGGATACATCTACACTGCGGGGGGAGTCGATTTAAGATACGCAAATTCAGCTACGTGAATAGCGTAGCTGAATTTGACGTATCGCAGCCGACTTACCCCACTGTGAGGACGGCGGCAAAATCGACTTCTGCGGCTTTCTGTCGACGGCGTTTACTCCCACCTCCGCTGGTGGAGTAAGAGCGTCGATTCGGGGATCGATTATAAATCGATCCCCGAGAGGTCGATTTCTACCCGCCGATTCAGGCGGGTAGTGTAGACCTAGCCTAAGACTCCTAACTCCTTTCACAGAGGCCACATTTCCATTGAAATGAGTATAATTTACTGTTAAATAACTCATATGTGTAGAAAGCAACAAAGAGTCCTGTGGCACCTTATAGACTAACAACTGTATTGGAGTATAAGCTTTCGTGGGTGAATACCCACTTTGTCAGACAAAGTGAGTATTCACCCACAAAAGCTTATGCTCCAATACAGTCTATTAGGTGTTAGTCTATAAGGTGCCACAGGACTCTTTGTTGCTTTTTACAGATCAAGAATACACGGCTACTCCTCTGTCATATGTGTAGGAGATTATACCAGCATCTGGTGAAATCATTTCAAAGGAAAATCCAATAAAGATTAGAATACCTATGAAACAGATGCACATTACCTGTGTATTGCAGATGTAGGTTGAGAGCCTGACAAATCTATTGAAAAAGACACCTATTATCCAGACAAATTATATATCTTTTAGGGTTATAAAGGCTGAAAAAAAAGTGGGGATTGTGTTTGTCCCTTAAAGTTTGGCCCAGTATTTAAATCTGCAATCTCTACAGCCAAAAGACAGACAAGTTCTAGGTGCTGAGAAGACATCTGTAGATCCCACCTGCAGACTCTTTGGGCACTACTGGAATCAAACAAATCTGATTGTCTTTTCTGAGAGAACTGCAGAATTAGTGGGTGAAGGAGGAGATAATAATATCCAAATATATGGCAAGTGGATGTACTAATACATTTTAGACTGTATCAGAAACATTCCTAGAAAAAATAATTCAAATAGGCTTGGGAAGGTTTTTAGGCCAAAATCTGGCTAAAATGCCATAAAGAAAGAAGAATGACAGACAGCAATGTATTGCATTTAGGGTAAGTATATTGTGTAGGCAATAGGGATCCCAATTAGGTATGGTCTTATTTAAGATCTTAATTATATGGAAGTAGAAATTAATAGCATACTATTGATGATATTTGTAGATTATACTAATTTGAGATGAATAATATAAAAGAATCTAGAGCAGTGGTTCTCAACCTATTTACCACTGTGGGTCGCATATGCAGCTCTCTATGTATTATGTGGGCAGCATCCACACAATATATATATACTACCTGTATGTCCCTGAGGATGTCACATGGGCCGTAGCTGTGTGCTGATTGGGTTGAGAATCACTAGCGAGATTAGACACATGCACAGAACATAACATGAGGTTTAACTGGGAAAAATATAAGCAAACACACCTGGGGGGAAAACAGAGACTTTTATGCTGCCTGCATAATAAAACTCGTAACTTCATAGAATGTGTGAATCATGGGAGATCATTATGCTACTAATCCCAGTCTCTTCTGCCCTAGACTCAGCACCTTTGAAAATTTACCCATTTAATTCCTTCATGTTCTCTGTCTGTAAAAATGGAATAATATATTTCCTTTCTCCACACTTTGTCTGTCTTGTCAATTTAGATTGTAAACTCTTTGGAACAGGGACTTTCTCTTATTATGTGTTTATACAGTGTCTAGCATAGTAACCCCCTTATGATAGATAAATAAATACAAATGAATACAAAATTGTAACAAATAATAATGTAATGCACAATCTGCACTGGCTTTAATTCTATTTGGGGGGAAATTGTTCCAGAACCAACAGTTAACATGCAAACATTGGGCCCAATCTTTCTCCAAGTGTAGTAAATGGGAAATCTAGAACGGGATCAGGCCAGTTATATTGAATGTTGTGCTGACATCCTTTGGTAATCCCAGTGCACTTGAAAATGAAGATGTCTTGATCTGCGGTAGTTTCAGGGATCAGTGTAGCACACAGATGTAGGAGGCACTGAGAAATTTGATAGGACAACCAAGGTTTTTTTAAAGGCTAATGACAAAACATTATTTTATAAAATACAGTTTGTTTCCCAAAATCCATAATAATAATAATACTGCTAGGGTTTCTCTTTTGAAAAGGAGGATGTCTTGTTTTGGTCTTTCGACAATATTATGAGCACCCTCAACATAGTTGTGGAAGCACTACTCAGGTAGGAGAATGGGGGATAAATTGACTGAAAGAAAGCTGCTAATATGTTATTGTTATATAATTATCATTTATATTTGTATTATCATAGTACCTAGGGGCCCATGTTATGGGCCCACCCACACTGGGGTTCAACAGAGTTAGTTTCTAAACACTGGATAGGCTGCACGGATGGTAACCAACCATATTAGAACCATGTTTTAAAATGTATTCCATTTAGATGGAAATATGTTTATTAAATTACTTTAAACATGGTTCCCACTGTCTGTTTAAAGATTAGTGTAGGTAGGCCTTAAAACAGCTCCCAGTTCTTGCATAATAAAATACATATGCTAGGAAATGAAAATGCTTTGTTGTTCATGATACAGTTACAACCATGTTAATTTCGGCTTCACTGACATTACAGAGAGAGAAAAATCAATGTTGCCAAATTTTAAGAGCGAATAGAATAATAGAGGCACCAATTGTAAAGGAATCCATGTGGATAGACCCCTAAGGACAGGAAATATCTTCAACTTTCAAAAAGTAGGTTGCAAATCTCAGCCCAATTTTGCAAAGAGTCATACATGTGATTTTCCCACTGACTTCAATGAGAATATTCAGAGTGTGTAAAATTAAACATATGCCTAAATATTGCAGGATCAGGCCTGATCCTTATAAGAATTGAGTGCCTGGAATATGAGCTCAGGATCAGGGATTGAGAGATCAATCCTGTATTCCTTGCCATCCAAAACTGCCTTTGAAGTCAATGGAAGTTTAGCCTATAAATTACAGAATTGGGCACAAACAACAAATGTTTAAATATAAAACTAAAATCCATTATAAAATTATTCAATGTTGTCCTTTTAAATTACAATAAATGTTCTCTTTCAAAAAATCAGTAGAGCATAGCAATAAAACCTTGACACATTTCTGTACTTAATGTGTATTTTCTTTAAAGAAAATAATTCAAGCTTTTAAATGTTTGATAAAAATCTGCTAGAGACAATGCTTTCAGCCTATAGGATAAATCTCTCTTTTTTTTAGTAAGTTATTATTTTAATTTAAACAATTCTAAATGCTCTAATTTGATCTAGCACTTGACATTGTTCGCTCAAGCTTTGAATGTTATGATTACTTTTGTTAAATGCTGGATTAACTGCTCCAGGGAATCTGACGCATGGACAGCAACGATGTCACCTTCCCCAGCCAATGTGGGGCAAAATACGGACAGGAGGCAACCATCTGCAGGTTGAGAGGGGTAGTTCAGTGTCTTGTTTCCCATTTAATCATAGGTACATAAGACTAGAAGGGATCAGCTGGGTCACTGAGCCCACTTCCTTGTTATTGCAGGCGACCCCCTATAATCCAGCTCATAAATCTATCAAACTCCATCTTTAAACTAATTAGATTAATCCTGACATCCTCCGGGAATAGCAACGATGGTGCAGATTAATGCCGACTGCGGCGATGACATCTTGTGCACTGACAAATTCATTGCACACACACACCTCTCAGTAGCAACCCAGGTTCCGTGCAGGCTCACCCTGGGCTGGGCGCCGTGGCGATACAAATACCTTGTCTCCCGACCAGCAGCCGCCCCTCAGTCTTGGAGGGATTCACGAGAATCCCTGCAGCCCTTCGTCCCGTTAGTCGCACTGCCACTACCACCCTCCCTGCTGGGGCTAGATTCGAACCGGCAGCTCCACGGGGCGCTATAGAGCCTTTAGTGGGCCCTGCCTGCCCAGCAGCACCCCTGCTACCAGCCTGTTCCTGGGCACGGTGCACTGCAGAAGCGTTGCGCATGCTCAGACATCCTCTCTTCGGCGCCCCTCGCCTCTGGAATGTTCCATTGTCTAAAAAGAGGGGGGAGACAATCAGAAGTGAAGGGTTTACTTTTGGTGTTGAAGAAGGAGGTCAGTTCTTCCCGCATTCAGCCTGCTGTCATCGTAGCTTGTTTCCGGGTCCGTTGAAGCGCAGTTGCCCGGTCTGCCTGTTGTCCCATCCCTGTATTCTCCCAGATTGGTACATCCCACTTCTGTCACAGACGACTACGGGTGCCTGGAAGGCACTGTCCCCTCCGTCCCCTCGGCGAGCGCGTTCCCTCCCTTTTCCCTCAGCTGGTCTCGTCAGCGCTGCCAGCGTGGAGCCGGCTGGCCGGCCGAGAAGGCGGAAGTGCCCGGAGGGGAGGAGTCGTACCCAAGAACTCGCCTGGCCATGGAGAGCTCCCTGGAGAAGGTCTGTGGGTGCGGGAGGGGGCATAGGGCATGGCTAGGGGTGCCGACGCAAGGGGGCGCTGAGGGACGAGGGGGAGAAGCATTGAGGGTGTGTCTAATGTGAAGGGGCAAATGGGGGTGCCTAGGTTGGGGGGGCTGATACAAGGGGGGGAGGGAGACTGGGGGCCGGCCTGATACGGGGTGAGCGGAGGCAGGGGGGGGGGGGGGAGAGCCGGGCTGACACAAGGCGGGGGGAGCCGGGCTGACACAAGGGAGGGGAGCCGGGCTGTTACAAGAGGGAGCAGGGAAGGGAGGCTGGGGGAGGGGGGGGATGTTTTGCTAGTGAAGGGCTTATCCCTCCCAGGGGGGATATACTGCCCTGCTAAGAGGCACTCAATGAGTATCTTCTTGCATCTGAAGAAGTGAGGTTCTTACCCACGAAAGCTTATGCTCCCAGTACTTCTGTTAGTCTCAAAGGTGCCACAGGACCCTCTGTTGCTTTTCAATGAGTAGTGAAAGTGCCTGGTAGGTAAGGGGTGTGGAGTCCTACCGTTTTTACAGGATTATTTTGCAAGCCACAGAAAAACATCCCCTCCTTGGCTGAGAAGCCTTGCAGCGTTCGGAGCCAGGGTCTGCAGGTTTATGGTGAAGGATGGGGAGAAAGGAGGGTGAGGATTCCGCCCCCCCCCCCCCATTGCCTCCCTGTAACTAAATATAAATTAAATAATGTATTTACAAGCAAGAAGCCAGGGGTCATCTTTCATTCTTCCCTCCCCTCAACAATGTACGTTTGAGGAAGAGGGGATTAATTTGGTGACTGTTGTTCAGTGTTTTGTTGTTCTGTTCTGGGTATCAGATGATCTGATGACACAGGGCCCTTTATGGTGTCTCAGAGCTACCTAGCCCTTCTCAATGGAGAAAGGGTGAGTGACATTGGTTCAAGCATATCTAGAACAGTGGCTCTCAACCTTTCCAGACTACTGTACCCCTTTCAGGAATCTGATTTGTCTTGTGTACCCCAAGTTTAACCTCACTTAAAAACTACTTGCTTACAAAATCAGACATAAAAATACAAAAATGTTACAGCCCACTACATAGAGCAGTATAAACAAGTCATTATCAGTATGAAATTTTAGTTTATACTGGCTTTACTAATGGTTTTTATGTAGCCTGTTGTAAAACTAGGCAAATATCTAGATGAGTTAATGTACCCCCTGGAAGACCTCTGCATACCTTCTATAGGTACGCATGCTCCTGGTTAAGAACCACTGCTCTAGAAGGGACCACCTCAAACAAGAAATCATCACATACTCCCACAAACCAATGGAAAATATCAGGAAACCTACCTGGAGATCATGTAAGAAACCCCAAACAGGACTTGTCTCTCTAATATCCTGAGTCCAGTGCCATTGCAAACAACTTTAGTATGAGCAGTCAGTTCATGTCACGAAGCACTGAGTCACAGACAAAACAAAAAACAGTTTCCAGCCATGCTTATTAGAGCTCAAAACACTTGTGAATCTGCTTATGTTTTGAGATACCTTTCATTGTTCTTCCCCCTTTGGGAATATATCCTATGTGTGCCCTTTAAAAGAGGTGAAGCTTATTTCCTGAGAATGTTGGTCTTGAAGAACAGGATAGTGGTGGGAATGTTAGTTAATCCCTTTCCCCTTGTGCACTTGATGTGATGTTTTTTTCCTTTTCATACTTCCTGTTCTGCTGTCCTACACACTGAACACACAAGTGTGAACCCTGTAAAGCCCACAAGTCACTGTTAGAAAATCCTGTGCCCTCTGTTACAATCTTTAAGTGAGTCCCTAAAGCAGCAGTTCTCAACCAGGAGTCTGTGGGATGCTGGGGGGGCTGTGAGCAGGTTTCAGGGGGTTCACCAAAATAAACCAGAGAGCAGGGCCAGCATTAGACTTGCTCGGGCTCAGGGCAGAAAGCCAAAGCCACGCTGGGCTGAAGCCAAAATTAGCTTTGCGGAGCCCTATGTGGTGTGGGGCCACAGGCAGTTTCTCTGTTTGCTACCCCCTAATGCCAGCCCTGGCTTTTAATCTACTGGATATGCATAAAAACAGTTGTTGTGGCACAGGTGGGCCGTGGAGATTTTTATAGCAGGTTGGGGGAGGTGGGCTCAGAAAGAAAAAGGTTGAGAACCCCTGCTCTAGACCAGTGGTTTTCAAACCGTGGGTCACGACTCAGTTCTGGAATGGAAGGAACTGGATCGCGGCGGCTCTGGTCAGCACCGCCAACCAGGCTCTTAAAAGTCCCATCGGCGGTGCTGCCCGGCTAAGGCAGGCTAGTACCTACCTGTTCCGACACCGCGCTGCACCCCGGAAGCGGCTAGCAGCAGGTCCAGCTCCTAGGTGTGTGTGTGTGGGGGGGCGACGACAGAGGGCTCTGTATGCTGCCCCCACCCCGAGCTGGAGGGAACACGGTGTCTGTGGGCAAGAGCCATGCGGAGCTGCTTACGCGCCTCTGCCTAGGAGCTGGACTTGCTGCTGGCTGTTTCCTGGGTGTAGCGTGGTCCACGGTGCCTGGACAGGTAGGTAGCCTGCCTCTGCACCCATGCTGCGCCTCTGACTGGGAGCTGCCCAATGTAACCCCACATCTTGATCCCCTGCCACAGCCCTGAGCCCCCCCAAACGTGGAGCCCCCTCCTGCACCCCAAACCCCTCATCATCAGCCCCACCCCAGAGCTGGCACCCGCAGCCCAGAGCCCTGACCCCCTCCCACACCCCAACCCCCTGTCCCAGCTCAGAGCCCCCTTCGACACCCTGAACCCCTCATTCCCAGCCCCACCCCACAGCCCTCACTCACCACTTCTACCCCAGCTCTGAGCCCCTCCCATATCCCAAACCCCTCATCCCCAGCTCCGTTGGGTCACAGGCATCAACAATTTTCTTCCACTGGGTCACCAGAAAAAAAGTTTGAAAATCACTGCTCTAGAAAACTACTACAGAGTAACACTCATGGTAGCATGATACACCACTGAAATACAGCAGGTGCATGAATGGTAGCAGGAGACCTGTTCTACAAGTCACAAGGGAGTAATTGTGTTACATGTTTAACCAGATGTCTTCATATCATTCATTGATATTTATCACCGGTTTTTGCATAACTTTATTAAGAATATTATATATTTTACATGTGGTTAAGAAAAGTGTAGGCAGTTTTTCTACTGCTACATAATATATACTGTATACACAACACAGTAACTTTGATACTTCAGTTTTATAGCTTGTTTGGGTATCAGCTAGGTGAGTAAGGTAGTGAAAGCCAAAACATATCTTTGTGGTGTTTGCTAAGTGTTCATTTCTCACAATTTGACTAGATTTTAAAATCGGTTGAGGAGAGTAATATTGTGAAGGTTATGTGGTAAGCCTGGAGAGCTCAACGTATTTATTCCAAAGTGCCAACAAAAATTACAACAGTTGATCCTGGTTCTAAAGGATTCAAACTGCTTGAGTGAGGTTTAATTACAGTTACTAGTTCATAATGCCATCTACTTTCTGCCTAAGGCTAGTTGACTGCATAGTTTACTATGCAGTTATTTAAAGAATGTGATGCATTATGACAGGAGTTTTCTTCACATCTTGTAAAGTCAGTATTCTACACTACTGCTAAACTAATGTAAAACTTCTTTTTACCTTATTTATTATGCTACCACAGTAGAACCATAAAAAGCATAGTTTTGGGGTTAAATGTTAAAGGCTGCCATACAGAGATGGTTAGATTTTCTTCTGTATTTGTTTTTAACCTAAGGACTTGTCTCTACTGAGAGAAAGCACCATGTTAGAAAAAGTATGAGCTAAGCACCCTGGCGGGCCGGGCCAGTTTATTTACCTGCCGACGTGGGAGGTTCGGGCGATCGCGGCCCCCACTGGCCGCGGTTCGCCGTCCTGGGCCAATGGGGGCAGCGGGAAGCCGCGGCCAGCACATCCCTCGCCCGTGCCGCTTCCCGCCGCCCCCATTGGCCCAGGACAGCGAACTGCAGCCAGTGCGGGCTGCGATCGCCCGAACCTGCCGCGTCAGCAGATAAATAAACTGGCCTGGCCCGCCAGGGTGCTTACCCTGGTGAGCCGCATGCCAAACGTTGCCGACCCCTGATCTAAGTTAACTTCTTATGGAGGACCCTATGATTAACCAGGACCAGCTAGTTCATTTTTAAACATAACCATCTGTACCCACATTAGGTTCAAAATCATGTTTAATAATGTGTTAACACAATGTGAGTTGTTTTTTTTCAGAATAGATGAGGTTTAGGAGAGTAATGCTCAGATCCTATAAAGAATTAAGCTTGTGCTTTCCCAAACCCTTCTGAAATCTTTCCATTATATATGTTAAAAAATTAGATATATATGGAGAGTCATACTCCACGCTCCTTCTTTTGCATACCTTGGTTTTTTTGCATGGTGAAAGCCCTGCACTCTTTTATGTGATAAAATCTTGTTTTCCCCGGCTTAAAACTTGCTGCGCCTCTTGGAAAACTTCCCAGTGGCCAGATAGGTAAAGAAGTCAGAAAATGGTGGATGAACAAGTTGTATGTGCTTTATTTAGATGTAATGGTAAATAGTTGTTAAAAACATTAGAGCTGATCAAAAAAACCTTTGAAATTTGTTGATCAAAAAGACACATTTTCTACTGTAAATTTTCACCAAAAAGTATTCCATTATTTGACCATCACTCACATATATAATATGGTAGTGCTTATAGGCCCCGGTCTTGTTTGTGCAGGGCACTGTACAAACACAGATGAATCTGAGGCCAGATGAACAAACTTTAAGAACTGCAGAAATTGTTCCCTGGTGCTGCACGGGAGATCAATACAGAGTAGCGCCTCAGACACAAAGTATAGAACCAGACAAATGGACTTTTGGGGTGAGCTTTAATTCCCAGGAAAACTGTGGGGGATTCTCTTGCTCTATCATATTACACACTTCCTGAAAGATTTTCTGTTTGGAACCTCACAAGAAATTGGAGTTAAACTTGGAAACCTGCAGTGGGTTTAAAAAATAGTTTGACGAACACAAATTTGTAACTTTTTTTTCATTTGTACCTTGATTTTTCCAACACTTTCCTCAAAATTTACCTTGCTAAAACCTCAGTCATGACTGGTACACAAGTGATCAGGTGCCTTTTGTGGGATTTTCGCCTTCCTTTGTAGCTTCAGAGTATGTGGCTCAGTAGTCTGTAAATATATGGCAATGTCTGTGTTTAGAAATGCTCATTGTTTCCCTAAACATGGAAAATGTATTTTGGTTCCATGTCCATCCTGTGACTCTTGTGTTGTTGCTGTTATCACTACGATATCCTGGTAACTTTTGCTGAAAACTTATGATCACAGACCTGTGGGTAGGAAAATAATAGGGACCAAAATACACACATAAGTAAAAGCAAAAAAAAAAAAATCATCTGAATGAGCTCTAATTGTCAAGTAGATAGATTGGTTGTCTTCCCTTTCCTACCCTCCCCACTCCTCTCCCCCATTTCCCTGCAAGCTATTTTTCATGTACCTGCTTTGGTGGCAAACTTGACTTGGTCTAGTGAATAAACCTTCAGGATAATATCACTTTAGCTGGGAAACAGATCAATATTATAAACCAGGGGTAGGCAACCTATGGCACGTGTGCTGAAGGCGGCACGCAAGCTGATTTTCAGTGGCACTCTCACTGCCTGGATCCTGGCCACCAGTCCGGGGGGCTCTGCATTTTAATTTAATTTTAAATGAAGCTTCTTAAACATTTTAAAAACCTTATTTCCTTTACATACAACAATAGTTTAGTTATATATTATAGACTTATAGAAAGAGACCTTCTAAAAACGTTAAAATGTATTACTGGCACGCAAAACCTTAAATTAGAGTGAATAAATGAAGACTCGGCACACCACTTCTGAAAGGTTGCCGACCCCTGTTATAAACAAAGCATCATTTATTACTGATGATAAAACAAAGAGTAACAATTTGCAAACAAGGCATTTCTGAAGAGAAAACAACATTATTTAATTAAAATATAAATACACTGCATGTGTCACAAATTATGATGAATGGTTTTTTTGGCAGCATTTACAATACTACAACTTGATCTTACAAACTATTCCTTTATGAATATAGATGTTTTTATGAGTTGTGTTGTGCAGTTCTAGGGGGAAATTCTGCTGGCCTGTCTAAAACTGTACTAGGAATGTAAAATGAAAAAAGTGAACAAAAATGAGAGATTGGCTTGACACACAGTGATTGTTTTTCACAAAGTTTCAGTCTCATCCCAATTAGAAAATAAGATCTCTCACACTTCAGCTGTTGCCAAGTGTCTAGCTAAACAGCTGGACACAGTGCACTAGCTAAACAGCTGGACACAGTGCAGAGCCTTAAAGGAAGGCCAAAACAGGATGTCTTTGCAGGAAATGCAGACATAGACAAAAATTGGATTATTGAAGCAGAGAATGGGATGATTATGATTTGAAGGAAACAAATGATAAAAGGTGAAATAGGCTATGAATTCTCTGTATTTCGGTGGACTGGAGGAGGAGGGAGGCTCCAAACTGTTAAAATCCCTGATGAGGGAAATGGTATTTTGATGAGTTGTACGCTTTCAAGCTTCAGTACTGTTTATTATAACCCAAACAACTAGAGCAGGGGTAGGCAATCTATGGCTCGCGTGCCGAAGGCAGCACATGAGCTGATTTTCAGTGGCACTCACACTGCCCGGGTCCTGGCCACCGGTCCAGGGGGCTCTGCATTTAATTTTAATTTTAAATGAAGCTTCTTAAACATTTTAAAAACCTAATTTACTTTACATAGAACAATAGTTTAGTTATATAGTATAGATTTATAGAAAGAGACCTTCTAAAAACATTAATATGTATTACTGGCCACACGAAACCATAAATCAGAGTGAATAAATGAAGATTCCGCACACCACTTCTGAAAGGTTGCCGACCCCTGAACTAGAGGGACAGAGACCTAGTATGATCAGAGTAAAATGCCTCTGATTCAAGGGTAAGGAATTTGGGCTGAAAACAACAGGATTTTCAGGTAGTGTGATCTGAAAGGGGAATCCCATTTTGACTTTCCCCCCAGTAGCCATGATGAGACATAGAATGAGATCAGCATCCGTGTCTATGTACACTCCGTGTTTTTGTGATAGTAACAGCCATACTGGGTGACACCACTGGTCCATCTTGCCCAGTATCCTGTCTTCCAACAGTGGCCAATGCCAGCTGCTTCAGAGGGAATCAACAGAACAGGCAATCAAGTGATCCACCCTGTTGTCCAGTCCCAGCTTCTGGCAGTCGGAGGGTTAGGGACATCCAGAGCATGGAGTTGTGTCCCTGACCATCTTGGCTAATAGGTATTGATTGACCTGAACTTAATTAATTTTTTTTTAACCCCATTATATTTCTGGCATTCACAACATCTCCTGGCAATGAGTTCCACAGGCTGATTGTGCATTGTGTGAAAAAGTGCTTCTTTTTGTTTAGTAGGCAACAGGTTTAAAACAATTTCATTGGGTCACCTCTATTTCTTGTGTTATGTGGAGGGGTAAATAACACTTCCCTATTCGCTTTGGCTTTCAGAAGTGGTGTGCTGACTCTTCATTTATTCACTCAGCTTTAAGGTTTCGCATGCCAGTAATACATATCAATGTTTTTAGAA
Organism: Chrysemys picta bellii; assembly: GCF_011386835.1. NCBI lineage: Eukaryota > Metazoa > Chordata > Testudines > Emydidae > Chrysemys > Chrysemys picta. Next base: position 68,622,804 of record NC_088800.1, on the reverse strand, counting down.
GGTCTCTTTCTATAAGTCTATAATATATAACTGTTCATTACTAGCTCCTACCTGTACTTTATCAACTTCTTTCCTATCCCCTTCCCCCTTTAATAAATTGATCCCTGAGAGATGGCTGCACTCAAACCGTGTGCTCCTTCACACCTTTCAACACTTCTGCCAGCCCTTAGTTTAAAAAATCTTCTACAACCTTTTTAATTTTACATGTCAGCAGTCTGGTTCCGTTTTGATTTAGGTGGAGCCCATCCTTACTGTACAGGATAACTTTCCCTTCCATCAGAGGACCCTGAAGCACTTTACAAACAGTAATTAAGATCCCTGTGAGATAAATATTATACCCATTTTATGTATGGGGAAACTGAGGAACAGAAGTATCTTGCACAAGGTCACACATGAAATTAGTGGAAAGAGAGTCTGACTTCAGTGGGCTTTGGCTGAAGCCTGTAGTCGATCTGTGTCGGACTAAAGAAAAGAGCCCATGCTGGGCTTACTTCCAGTCCCATCCTCTGTTAGAGGACACGCTTGCCCATGTTGGAGAATGGGGATAAGGAATGTCATCACTGGATGTGGTTTCAGTGTCATTGGTAGGGAATTATGCTTGATTTTTCTGAATCATAATTGACTAACTTTCTTTAATTTTTAATCTGTTTGTATTGTTAAAATCACATACCTTAAATATACTTTGAAAAGTTCAGAAAATAAATATTTCTTATCCAATTAGCAATCAAAATAAGCAATCAGGGATTTAGTTCACAATGAAGTCCACTTCAAAAATCGAAGGCTTTTTGGATTTTATGACATCTCATGTAACTTAGAATAACTTTTTTATTTCATGATGACAGAAAAGTAGCTGGAGCAAACAAGACTTCACTGGCTACATAATCTACTAGTTGTACTGGCAAAAGGCTTGCATATATGATAGCTATAGTTGGAAAAAAGACAATGTGTTTGTGTGTAGGTGGAAAGGTAAACATTGGCAAGTTTTTACTCAACCCATAATTGCAACAGAGAAATTGTGAGCTGTTTTGTTTGTTTATAGCTCAGTATCACAATGTCTGTTACAGATCATTCCACAAATGTCACCATTCAGGACAGATCTGTTCAAGTATTTTGCATGCAATGCCAGAAAAAGATTTCTAATGTTGTTTAACACAAATTATTTCCTTCCAGTGAGGTATTTTTAATGTTTTGTGAATGCCACTCAGGCTTTCATAACTCCAATATATAGGCTTCTATAATCAATAATATTCTTCAGTCAATTACTCTGCATAAATTTGCACTTATGGATTTGGAGGCTATTTTATTTAAGTGTGCGAGATCGCTGCAAAAGTTTTTGGATTTGGTGCAAGGAATGCTATGAAAACATCAGTGGAGTTTCATGGAGATTTTACCAGTAAATATAAATAGCATAACTGGATTCAATTTTTGTTTCTCTATGGTGACTCTCATATTCCCATCCATTAATGTTATCTTAAAAGCTTGACTACAAATGGACACTCTGATGTTTTGAATGTCAACCTATAATTATGTGTCAGTTGCTATTTCCATGATAAAAGTTTTGGAACTTTCATTTCATTTTTGTAAGTGTGGAGTCTTTACCCACTCCACCATTATCACTCCTTGCCTCCACATACATGGGTTAAATACATCTCTAAATATTGTCATAAAAGTAGTCTTTAAAATTAGACCTGTAAACTGAATTTTTTCTGAGTTAGTCCTTGAGAAGGAAATGGCATACAATACATACAAATTCATATTCCATCCATCTTTTGCAGTAATAAACATGCCTGCATTCTGTTCTCCTTCCCCCACCCAAGTGTGCCAGTATTAGTGATGACGGCAGGCATGTACAAGCCAGTGGGAGTACTGTTTCTCAGCTACTGTAGCAAAAGAGTAAGAGTCAGTATGTCCCTACAGTACAATTAGTACAAGGTGTTTTGTTGTTGTTGTTGTTTTGGTTTTTTAATATCTCTAGATAAAAAATGGTGGACAAAAATGTTGACGGCTAAACTACTGCAGTGGTGGAAGCTTTGAGCTCAAGACCAATTCTGTGAAGGTGGACTAAATCTCAGTTTTTAGATGACGCAGCTTTTGCCTATTTTTGGGAGGGTGGGGATGGGGGTTGATAAGTTTGGTCTGCAGAGGAAGGGAGAGAGCCCCTGTAACAGGATCTCCCCAAGCTCAGCATCAAAACCGGTCTCTGCCTCAATTTCCCAGCTCATGTAATTCAGCTGGCTGGCTGGCTGCTTCCACCAGTGTCAGTGTTTCCTTCCCTTTTCCCGGGGATGCATATATAGTTCAAAAAGAAACACAGTTTGGCATCAATCGGAATAGGTCCTGCCACCTGGCTAGTCCTTGGGCCTCTGCCTAAGAGGGCTTCTGCTGTGGCTAGCTGGTATGGGAAGCCCCCTTTCAGCACCTTTTTCTGACCCAGAGTCTCCTGCAAAAGCTTCCCTAATCCCATCCTTAATTAAGATGCTTGTTGGCCTTTTATCTCATCAGGCAGGAGCCAGTGGCTAGTCACAGGTAGGGACTATAATCCTAAGGAATTTGGGCTGTGTTTACATTGCAGCTGGGAGTGAGCCTTCCAGCCCAGATAAACTGATTTATGCTAGTTGGGCTCATGCTGGTGCACTAAAAAATAGCTGTGTGGACTTTGCAGCACTGGTGGAGCTTGTTTGGCTAGCTCAAGTCTCTGCTGGTGCTTTAACGTCCACACAGCTATTTTTAGCATGCTAGTGCAAGTCTGTGTGCTTAGGCTGGGAAGTTCATTCACAGTTGCAGGGTACATGTATCCTTAAAGGGCCTTTACACTCTGTGACAAGCCCTTCCACAAACATCCATGGTAGGCTAATTCATGCAACAAGCTCAGGCTTTTTAGAGACTGTTTGCCTGTTCTGGTAGGAGGAAGAGTATAATTACAACTGTTGGAGGATGAGACCACTCTGGTAATACTACTAGTCTTGGTTGGACCAGACGAAGATGTAACAAGTTCTCAGTCTTTGTCAACAAGAGGGAAAATCTCCTACATAAATCAGCATTGAAAATCAGGTTAAGAGTATATCATGTTAAAAAATGCAAGGAAATAGAGTTAAGGTTGTTAGTTTGTTTTGAAAATTAGGGTAGCATAGAGGCACAACAGGCTAAGTTGAATGATACTATAATCTTTCAGATTTGTGTTGTAAGGCTTTTGAGCCATAGTGTGAACTTAAGAACAGAGTGACAGCCTTAAATTGAAACTTCCTTTCTCTTTACGGTTGTTAAAATTAATATAAAAGTTTAGCCTCTTGTTTTCGACTTCCCCTATAATTAATAGCTTAAGCATGTTTGAGAGTTAAACTGAGAGGCCCTTAATCTAAATATATGAATAAGATTACATTGCATACTCTGTGTGTGTATATATATATATATATATATATATATAATTTTAGTGAAGTTGAAGTGAAACACTACAGTCAGGTTTTCAGTCACTTATCAAAACTTTTAGTATTTTGGGCCTTCAGAGGAGGAAAGTTTCCTTTTGCTAGGGATGATGTTCATATATCCAGTGCTGTGTCTCTGATTCCTCTATTCCTTCTTCCTGTTGCTCTGAACCCCTCACTGTTGTATCATTAGTTTTTGGTGAGGGTGAGAGCCTGTCAGGGCCTGCTCTAACTTTTTTGCTGCCCCAAGCAGCAAAAAAAAGTGCCGCCCTGCCGTAACACCCCCCCCCCCCCGAGTGCTGCGCCGCCGAAACACCCCCCCGGCCGAGCACCGCACCGTGCTGCCCCCCCCCCCCCGCCACTCCCAGATTGGCCGTCCCTTACCAGGTGCCACCCCAAGCACGAGCTTGGTTGGCTGGTGCCTGGAGCCAGCCCTGGAGCCTGTGTATCTGAAACTAAGCTGAATTTGTCACTCTAGCGTCTATCCCAGATTTTGCAGAAATTTTATGATGCACATCCCTTATCGGGATTTTTCAACATGATATTGTATAAATTCTACATATAGAAATTTTTCTGTAAATTATATGATCTTGCAAAGGCTTATATTTTTACTTTACATACACAGGTTCATAGAAGTTGTAAGTGAGAGGTTCCTGGGGCTACAGAATGACTGTGAATAATAGCTACAGTTGGGACTGAAGGGTACCACAGAGATGAATTTGCAGATCCAAGCTATATGTAGTGGGCCTAATTTGAACACCAAGAACTTTCCTGAAGTTTTTTCAATCTGGATTTCAAACTAGCCTCCTCCCTCTGCTGCCTCTTCTTGCTCCACTCCTTCCTCCCCACCCCAAAAGACACAACCTGCAAATTTAAGTGTTTGGAATGAGTTTTGGTTTCCTTGTTGAAGAGAGGTTTGAATCTAGAGGTTTGCTCTGGATCTACACCTCTACCCCGATATAACGCTGTCCTTGGGAGCCAAAAAATCTTACCGCGTTATAGGTGAAACCGCGTTATATCGAACTTGCTTTGATCTGCCAGAGTGCGCAGCCGCCCCCCCCCCCCCCTCCGGAGCACTGCTTTACTGCGTTATTTCCGAATTCGCGTTGTATCAGGGTAGAGGTGTATCTGTAATAAAATCCATGTTGCTATCCAGTATAATTTTTTACTTCAATACACAAATATTTATTAATTTAGTATATTTTGAGTTGAAGATGCAGTATTTGATATTTGTTACCGGTATGTAACTTTAAATCTGAGCTTATTCTGAGTGCTAAAAGCAATAATTATGCTGTTAGAGTAGTTAGTAAGAGTGGCATTTGGGATTACCCTTTTTTTTTTTTTTTTCCCTCCCCCATAATAGATGGTTGACCCTACCTTAGCAGAAATGGGAAAGAATCTTAATGAGGCTATGAAGATGCTGGAAGACAATCAAAGGTATCTACAAAGAATAATGGCTGCAAGAACAGCAGATTCATGTTACACATGTAGATATTGATGCCAATGTCTTCAAGCAAGTGGAATGGGGTTTTTTTTCTACTAATTCTAAGACCGATCATTATCAGATATTTGTACTTAATTTCTGCCATATTCAAATCAAGAATGTTTCTTGACTGAGGGTGTTTGTTATTAATGAATATTTGTGGGGCCAATCCAATACATATTTTGTAGCATTCAGTCTAAATCCAACCAGGACACATTTTCTAAAGGCTTTGACTTGCTCTTAGCATGTGAATCATGGTTCCACAAGTAACTTTTACTTCCATCTCACATGATCTGCTGATAAAGGTTTTCACCAGCCTTATAAAGCGTAGTTTTTAAGCTTTTATTCTTCTTAATCAAAGGAAAGTCAAATCAACAACTCTTTTTAAGGTCATCCTTAATTAAATCTTATATTAGTCTTGTTGATCTATTCAAATTGTATTCAGTGATTTTTTTCACTTGTGAACATGCCAATGTATTTTTGAGCATTGAACTGCACTAGGAATTTGTTACTATGCAACAAAAAGTTAAAATGTAAGTAACTCTTTTTCTTGTATTTTTAAATTAGAAAAATTGAGGAAGAAAATGAAAAGAAATATGTAAGGAACGATATTCCTGGACCACTCCAAGGGAGGTAGGTGACAATGTGTTCTTCATATTCAGTGTACAAACTCTTAAATAAAACATGTTTGCAATAATTTTGCAAGGAACTTATAATATATACTATCATGAAAATTTAGGTGTCCAGCCACAAAATCTGGTCTCCTGACTATGCCCACGATTGATATATTTTATTTATAGATCAAAAAAATTACTTGCCCTTTGCGAGTAGGATTTTGTGTCACTGGTAGCTAATGACGCATTAGTTGTTTGCAACGTTGTAGTTGTGTTGATCCCAGGATATTAGAGATAAGGTAGGTGAGGTAATGTCTTTCATTGAACCACTTTCTGTTGGTGAAAGAGACAAACTTTCAAGCTACATAGAGCTCTTCTTGAGTTCTAATAAAGCCTTAGAGAAGATAATTTAATGGAGATTTATGTCTTTATTATATAGCATAATTTTTATGTAGATTTACTTTTAAATCTGAAATATTGCATTCAATGAGTTTGAGACACACATTCAGACAGGAAATTAGTACTTGAGAATGATATTCCATACTATGTGAGGCACAAAGCACCATGTTTAGGAATATGATTGGCCTTCAGAGAAAACTATACATCATTCAGCTTAACAACCTGAAAGTTTATATGCTATGATTTGTGCATTAAATTATTGCATCTGAAAAATAAGATTTGCATTGTCATAATCTTTCTTCTGCAAGATCATTCATGAGCCCAAACTAAGACTGCAGTTCAGTTTCCATTCTAATTTAACATGGGTTTAACAGCAGAAGAGTATTGTGAACACACAACTTGTTTTCATTTAAAAAAAAACTTTAATGGAAGTTAATGAAACTGGTATGAATCGATGAAGTTGAACGGACTTGTAAGAAGTTGGGAATGCTTTTTATTAGTGTAACTGTTACCTCTTTTATACTTTCATTATTTTTCATTTTATTAATATAGGTTTTAATTTGATACTATTTCAAGTTGGGTTGGTGTGTGGTGGCTTTTATTTTTGCACTTCTAGCAGTTGTAAGGCAGCATAATTCCAGAAATGGTTTCAAGAAACACTTTCTGTTCACTAGAACAGATGTTTGTAAGTAATCAGTGTATTTTAGAGATAATCATATTACTGAGAGATGTGCTCAACTTTGTGAGCTCATGATTGGATCCTCTGAGTTTGGACATCTATTGGCAAGGTCTTCACCTACAATCCAGCCCTCCAGGCTGAACGATTGCTTAGTCAAGCTTGTCAGTCCAAATCCTCAGATTTCAAGGGAGCCTCTATGTGGGCCAGTTCCTTAGGCCTGTTGAAATGCCCCATGCATAAGTCAAGAGGATCTGGACTCATTGATACAGCAGCCTTCCCACTACAGTCCTGCTGTGTCAGGGAGGTCAGTAGTAGTCTCCTCCACTGACAACTTTTCCCCACCATCCCAACATTCTACAGAGCAAAACCCTTGTGTCTTGTTGCAAAACTGTTGTAAGTGGCCTTTAGAATATGTATCCTGAGACACTAGAGTTGCTCATCTACTTACCATTTTTCCTTTCCTAGTGGGCAAGATATGGTGAGCATTCTCCAATTAGTACAGAACCTCATGCATGGAGAGGAGGAAGATGAGTCATCACAGTCTTACCGGTAATGCTAAATTGCATTGTTCTATTTGGAAGATTATAACTTGATAACTATATTTGCTGTGATAATTTTTGAAGCCACAAATTGTACACTTACAAATTTTTTATTAATTTTAAATTTGCAACAGTGTAAGGTGTTTTAACTAAACCTTTGTTACATTATACACTGAACCAGGAGAAAAAGTAAAATGTGGAACATACCTAATAGGAATTTTTTTAATAGTCCTAATAGCAAATTGAAATTGGGTTGAAATTATGTAACTATCGATGACTTCGTGGTAATGTTTTTCCTCAAAATAGCCATACTCTTTACTGCAGTGAATTATTAAAAGCAGTTGTGTATACCAGGGAATTATTCCTGGCTGACAACTCAATTTGTTTAAATTGTCCTCAACTTTCTGAGCATTGCTTATGCTGCCTGCATTCTGTGGAAACCCTAATTTTTTGACTGACCTTCAGAATTTTTAGTTGCATCAGATATAGTATAGTTGTAAATTACAAGTTGCATAGTATTTCTGCATATGGATTTTTTTTTTTTTTTTTAGAGTGGGGTAGTCTGAGCCTGGGAATGGGAGTCACTAAATTCTAATCCTTACTCTGGTACTGACTTATTTGTAGCCTTGGGCAATACATTTAACCTCTATCCTTCCATTTCTCCATAAAATGGTGATACTACTAGACTCCCTACCTGCACAGGGGTGTGGAAGATCAATATTTGCAAAACTGTTTGAAGATTTAAAATGTTATATAAATAATAGTTATGAGAAAAGATCTAGTCTAAACTTCCAAGTTTCATAGCATCTGCTTTCTTTTTTTGTATATACCAGGCCTAGGCATATGTTTAATGCATACTAAAATCATATTGTAAAAGAGTAGTTGCAGTTTTAATATGTTAGTAGGTTGAGATAAGCCCTAAAAAGGAGTATAGAGTTTATCTCAAGCAGCTAAAAGGTGTCTAAACTACAACTGCCGTGTCTACACTGATTTTAACATGTTAATTAATGTGTTAAAATTCACCTTCTCTCCTAGTGTAGACATGGCTCTTTTATACTTCATTCTGATATATAGTTGAAGAAAATATTGCATCTTAACCAGTTCTATGACATTCTGGGCATATCCAGTAAAAAGAGAAAACATAAACCCATTATAAATATGCATGACATGCATCAAGCTGACAGTTATTCTCATACGATGTTTCTGGTTTGCAGACTTCAGAATGTTGGAGAACAAGGTCACATGGCTTTACTGGGACATAGTCTGGCAGCTTATATTTCAGTGTTGAACAGGGAAAGGCTGAGAAATCTTACAACTAGAATCCTTTCGGACACCACCCTGTGGCTTTGCAGACTCTTCAGGTAAGTCATGAATTGCTTATTTATTATGTACAGTTGCGTAGTAAAAATGTTTTTTTTTAAAAAAAGTCTGAAGTATGATTTGTTATCTTGATAGCCATATGCCTTAAATTAATGATACAGTGAAAGATCTTAAATACAGCACACTTGTTTACAGGATGCTGTTCTTGAAAGCCAAGAACTTGTCAATAATATACCAGTCATAAAAGTGGTTTTTTATAAGGAATTTACAATGGAGTTAGGGGCCAAAGTACAATAGTGGGTAGACAGATGGTTGAATATCCATTTATATAAGCATATAAAAGCCTTTAAGCGCTTTTAAAAGAGGTCTTCCAGCGAACCTCTCATTGGTTCTGCCTTAGACTTTGTTTAGTCTTTATGTATAGAACAGCTGAAGAATTTTCAGTGTATTTCCTGAAGGTCTTCCTGAACTTGTAATTTAGATCCAGCACTGGAGGGGAAAGAAAAGTACAAGAAATACGTCAGGTGAAAAGAAACCTAGTCAAACAACTAGATTATTTCCTTGTATGGCTTAATTTCATGTAAGATTCTTACTCAAAGTGCCTTCGTCTTGAGATATGCTTTAATATATGTGAAAACAATGCATTTCTGGTGCCAGAGCTGGTTGACTTGCAAATTAAAATGAAATCTGGCTGCTGCTAATATGGGAAATAGTTCCCATTTGGTAAAGAAATAACTTTTGGGTGGGACAAAGCTTCACTGATATCTCATTTAATGGTAATCTAGAGGTATTCCCTATCCGCGCAGTTCTTGAGACCCGGGTTGAATGACTAACCCTGGACTAACATGGTTTGGACATGTTGTAAAATACAGGATGTTAATTTGCAGACAGCAGGAAGGGTAATAGGGATACCACATGGTGTTCAGTGGGACCCTGGACGGAATATTATGTTGACTGGCTCCAAAGAGAATGGCTTATGCCAGTCCCCTGCCATGAAAGCACTGGCTATTGTAGTATATGCCTATTATATGCTGTATGCAGTGGATGGTCAGTGACAAACTGATAACTGGTCTCCATCCTGATGGGATTATAGTCTAGAGCGCTGATAAAGACAAATGGTACAACAAAGCGGATTTACACAGAGGTGTGATTAGCCATGAGTGTCTGCAAACTGAGTTTTAAAGTATTCAGTACTATTAAAGCCAAGGCAGCAAGGGGAGGGGAAATTAATGATACTAAGGGCTTTTATATGAACGCACACCAAGAATCTGAAGGGAGCTTTAACTTAAGACAAATTTAGTCAGGAACTGTTTCACTTTAATATCACGACGTTTCTTTAGGTTTTGGGGGCTCCTGATGGGAATCTTAGTCTTATGTGAAAAGGATATATTGTGCATTAGATGTCTCAATATCAAATCATTTGAGCCTTCCTGTAGGAGGAAGGAATGAGGCATGGGCTTTTCATTAAATTAACCAATGAAGCGATAAAGGAAATAACTAAAACTGACCCAGCCATAGAGCTATTAAAGGTACAAATTATCCCCATCTATAGATGATAAATGAAGGCTTGTTTTAGCTGCGTACAGTGACAGATGGACCTTCTGTAGAGCCAATATAATCAGCATTCTCTAGTTGGTAGAACATAAGATGAATGAATATCTGTATTTAGCTATTTAGTAAACTCTTGTAAAAACTTTAAGTTTTTGAAACCTTACATGGATATGAGGCTAAGTTTCATGGCTCAAAGATGAGCTGCAGATGGGTTAAGCAAAAATCCATCTATTTGACAGTTTATGTCCGAATACCCAGTCTTAGAGGAGCAGTTGGTCCCATTCTGACACCTAATATGCACGTTAGCAGTGATTTCACATCAAGCGTGAATACCTGCTGGACCTTGGAACAGGTGTGTAGGGTAAGATGAGTGGTATATTTGGTTTTACAACTGCATTTATATGATATATCCCAAAGAGTCTATGAATAATTTTTAAAATGTTTCTAAAAATACGTTTAGCTTACCTTATAGTTCAGCTCCAAAAAGGTTTCATGGCTACCATAAAGCATGATGGAATGTCAGTCATTTGGGTAATTTATGGTGAGGCTGGATGCTGCAGGATTTAAAAAATTTAAGCTAAGGGATGGACTGAGCGACTCTTAGGTTATTCAGGACTATTGATGTACATGTTGGACATAAATGATGTAGCAAAACTCCAACTTCCTTGTCACTTAATAAATCCTGACCTGTACTACTCTTCCTCTTGTTGGCCCTTCATTTTAGTTAGGTGGCTATATTTCTTTATACTGGAGCTGTCAGACCTTTATTAGATACCTAATTCCACTATTGTCTCTTCTTGGCTTTTAAACATTAGTGTGCATATCACCACTGAAGCCAAAATCCTTCGTTCAGAGAGATAAAAACAAATTAACTGCTTTGTACAGATTTGTAGTCCAGTAGTCCAACTTCCTAGGCAGTAGACGTGGCAGTGTACTAAATAAATTGTACTAAATGGCAGTCTGTTTGTTTGTATTTCAAGGAGTGTTAAAATAGGATATGAGTAACGTTGGCTATTATGGATTTGTTTGGTAGTGGCTTCGTACTAAAGTTTGCAAGATCCTGTCCACGTTTAACTCTATTTAAAAAAAAAATCTATTTCACTCTTGATTTACAATATTGTGCTTTGAAACTGCATCATATTGCATCCTCCTCACTGACTCTTATGATTCTTACAGATGTGAGCCATACCCACTTGCTGAGGTTATTTTTATAATGGAGTTTTTTAAAAGTGAAAAATCTTTCCTGTTCCTCAGATGTTTCCATCTACATTTTATGATCTGGTGGTTTCACTCAGTGCATATAAGTCTGAGAAAATATTTTTGCAAACTTTGAGGATTTTAAAGAGTGGTTTTCTTGCCCAAGTCCCCTCATCTACCTTGTTGTAACTGTAAATAGAAATAGAATGTAAAGTAAGCTTTCATAGTTACTAATCTCGGTCTGTGCCAATATAGTTTACCGTGCTCTCCCTTACCTTAATAAAATTTTTTTTCTTTTTTCCTTTACCCTCTCTTTAGCTCTCCAAAGGTCACTTCCACTATTCGTGTCAGAACCATGATCCTCCGAATCTTTTTTCATAATCTTTGTCTCCTGGAGTCACAAACTCCTGTGATATAATAACGTATATCTGGACTGGATGGGGGAGATCAAATTAAAACCTTATAAAACTAGAATTAACGATTTGCCCTTCATCTGATTTCTATCTTGGATTCGTTTTATTTGTAATGTTCTGGGGTTGGATAGAGCTTCTAATTTAATGAGGAGCCAAAACATACTAACATATAACAGCACTTAGATACTTTTGTTTCAGATGCTATTTAAACCAATAAATGTAATATAGCAGAGACAAAGCAGAAGATTGGAAGCAAGGAATTCCTGAGGTCTAATTTTGACTCTGGTCTTGAGCAGCGTACTTAGCCTTTCTGTGCCTCAGTTTCATATGCCCAATGATTATACTGATGTACCTCTTCATAGAGTATCTGAGGGCAGGTCTACACTACGGCAGGGATCTACGCTCTGAGATCGATGCACCGGCAGTTGATTTAGCGGGTCTAGTAAAGACCCACCAAATCGACGGCAGATCACTCTCCAGTCAACCCCTGTACTCTACTCCTGACAAGAAGAGTAAGATAAGTCGACAGGAGATTTTCTCCCGTCGACCCCCCCCCCCCCCCCCCCAATGTAGACCCCGCGGTAACTTGACCTAAGGTACGTCGACTTACTGCGGTAGTGTAGACATAGCCTGAGATAGAAAGCACTTGTATAACTGCACAGTATTTACACACACTAACTAAACTAGGACTGTTTCTGTTGGTTTGTCTTACAGGTATGAAAACGGGTCAGCTTATTACCATGAAGATGATCGTGAAGGTCTCTTAAAAGTCTGTAGGCTTGTTATTCACTCTTGCTACGAAGACTACACAGTAGAAGGATTCAATGTGTTATATAATAAGCAGCCTGTTATATACATTAGTTCTGCAGCCAGAACAGGCTTGGGCCAAACTCTCTGCAATCAGGTAAGTAGTTTTAGTGTAAAGTTTTGAGTCTTTGCTGCATATAGAACCTTGCAGGCATCATCATGCCTAGTGGCAGCCTAGCTAGATTTTGAGAATGGATCTAGAGGTTCACAGTTAGAGATTGTTATGTTGCAGAAGCAGCACACTTTTTGTGTGGGTTGTTGCAGGTGAGTAATGGGTGGGTGGAGGATTGCCTTTCCATCCCTGTTGTAACTAGAAGGTCCTTCATTTATCTCCATTTTAGAGCCTCCACTGCTGACCTCTCAATGGGGCTTTACTCGGTTTGCCAGTGATACTCTGTCAACCAGAGAGGATCTTTTTGAGCGAAGTGAGGTTCTCTGACTCTCAGGTGGCTGAGCATGCTGTGTCTGCAACAGTGCTATTTGTGCATTCACATGGCCCTCGTCATCCTGGTATCTGAGCTTCTTCCGAGTTGTTAAATAACAGAAATACCCTTCTCCCTCTCTTCCTTCCCAGCTTGTGGAACAAATAGCGTTTCTAGAATATTTTTTTTTCTTTAAGTTTGTGTGTGTGTACGCGCACACTGAACTTAAGTTTTCTTGTAGTGTCCTAATGGTCCTATATATATATATATATATTAGTTTATTTTAGTTTTTTTTTTTTTTTTTTTTAGTTTTTTAAGCACAACTTCCTTGACGCTTCTAAATTTTATCTTTTAATCAAAGTTAGTAATAACTGATGTATGAATAAACAATGAAAATCACAAATAAGATTGTCCTGAAGCCAGCCAAGGAAGGATACAACCATGCCCTGAAGCCAACCAAAAAATCTGCAAAAACAATAATAAAACATAATGTTATAAGTTTGTAAGACTGTTTTATTAATTATAAGATTCCAAAGCAATTCCAGAACATAAAAAACATAAACCTATTGAGAATAAACTAAAATAGCCCAGAATGGAGCCATAGGATTCTAGTTTACAATATTCATCTGGACAGCAAGATAATGTTTTCTGATTGCACACAGTTTGTATATTCCAGCAGTGATGATGTGAGAGTTGTAGAGAAGAATTTTCTGAACTTTTTGTATGAAACAATTGCATCTGATGTTTTATTAAGGGTGATTGTTCCTGGTTTCATGTAGACATTTCAGTATAATAATCATTTTCTTTTGCATGACGAGCTTCTTGTTTGAAATGGTATTATCATTAAAGCATTACTGAAAGATGTCTCAATTTACTGTTGAACTTTACTTTTTCTTAGGAATATTTTTCTGCATCCAAGTTCTTTGAAAAAATTAATCTCACTGAATTTTTACTTGGAATAGCGAGCTTGTAGATAGGTCCTGAATAAGAGAAATTGTGGTTTTTAAATTTAATCTTTTGAAAAAAGGCCAACATTATATACAACAGCATGTTGTAAAAATATATGCACTATATCACATAAATTGTATGAAAATTTCTTGTCTTAACTCTCTACTATGCAATAATAATTTTGCATAAGTGAAAATATATATAATATACACCTTCAGTAGGCCTACTCATGTGCTTAAATGTTTGTTGGATTAAGGCCAAAGTGCTCTGGACTGAGCAGGATTGAGTCTATTGTGAGCAGCCTCATTTCCTTGGTGAAAATTAGTGTTTTATCTGTGCCCACTTGTAGTGCAGTCCTGCAGACAAGATACAAACTCTGAAAAATGTCCAGGTTTGACTTATTGTCTACTTCCCCTTACTCATGTTAAAAGCTAACTGTTATTTTACAACTTTTTTGTTACTTTTCAGTGGTCTCACTCTCTTCCTTTTCTCCACTCTTAGTCTGATCAGAAATTCTAGCAGAAAACTCATTTTTAAAATGCAAGGAAAATCACTTGGTAGCAGAGCCTCTGTCACTATGTGTTTGCTTCTTTCAATGGCTTTTTTTTTTTTATTCCTCCTTGTAGTTCTGTGAGCAGTTTAAATGAGTAACATAAATCATGTGTGAGTTGTTCAAATTCCATCTTTCTCGTTGCAGCTTGGGTTGCCCCTTTCATGCATGTGCCGCGTGCCTTGTAACACCATGTTTGGATCCCAACATCAGATGGTAAGTTTGGGGCATTGTCTTTTTAAACTGACCTTTTCTTTTTGCTTTGCAGAACACTTATTAAGGAATGATTTGAGAATGTTGCTAGGAAAGAGTGGTGAATGTTTGACTTTTCCATCCTCTGAGCTTTCTCGGTGTAGATGTAACAGAACATTGGCTATTAATTGGCCTTATTCTCTTAAAAGTAATCAAATCAGAAATACGTGTAGCACTTGTATCCTGAACTCTGTACTTATTATCTGCAGTGTGTATTTTGGTGCAATCAGTAAGGGCTTTCTAGTTTGAGACTCTGGAAATATGTAGACCCTCGAAGATATTTTTAAAGGAGAAGTTTAGGCTTGAATACTAAACTTTTTTGTTGCTGTGTATGACATTGTGATGAATTATTAAACTTTTCCTTGTGTTTTAATAGATTCACACAGATCAAAGTCCATGGAAGTTTGTGTTACAAAAGTCTGATTTTTAGAGTGGAAAGATGAACCCTAAGTATACCATGACCCAATATAATGCCCATTGAAGGCAATAGAAAGACATTCTGAGCTTGTAGCATTGGAAAGTACTGTTGAGTCCATGCTTCTTAAGAAGAAGAGTATAAATTAAATAGGTTTCTTCAGTAGAATTATGTCCAGTGTAAATTCAATTAATTTAAAAGCACCTATTTTATCTGTGTATTTATGGTGTATTTGACCTTTTTTGTCTTTGGGGCTATGTGGAAATGGGGAAATTGAAAACTCAGACAAGAAGGTATTAAGAATTTAATCAGTGGATCAGCTTTTAAAATGTCAGGATACTATTCTGTGCTACTTTTAGAAACCCCAATTTTCCAGTTCAACAGGAACATATTCTGTACTGTGTGTCTAATGCAGTGTTTATATTTTTTCTTATTGGTGACAGGATGTTGCTTTATTGGACAGACTAATTAAAGACGATATTAACTCTGGAAAGCTGCCACTATTACTAGTGGCCAATGCTGGTAAGTATCCTGATCAGATAGTAGTAAAACAGTATCCTAGAAAAATTAGTATTTATTTTTTAGAACTTGGAATTGTAGATAATATTGATGACTTGTGCTAGAGTAGATCATCTGTTCCTTGATACAGAATATCATAGTGACTGCATAATATTTAGCTGTCCAAGAAGTTATTTAAAGGAGTGATTTAGGACCAGATTGTACAACGTTATTAACACTCATGAGAACTTACTCATAAAAGTAGTTCTATTTATGTCAGCAGGCGTGCTTGCATGACTTAGGGCTCCACAGTTTGTTCCTTAGTGAGCAAAGTTTAGCTTTTGAAAAATGGGATTCTAAAGCTGACCAAGAACCTTTCCATGGTGTTGTACATGCCATTAACTTCAAAAATTAACTTTCTCTGAATGAATAATTGAGCAAATGTTTCAATTCCTCTTTAGTGAGGAAAGGTTTATTTTTATTTTTATTTTTTTTGGTAAGTGGAGGTGGGAAGGAAGTGCTGTGCTTGCTTTTTCCCTTTAGAAATAATAAGGGTTTTCTTTATTTTTGCAGAGGTCATTCTTTGATGAATTAGGTGTATTGAACTTTTTTTTAATAGAAATGGCTGAGTTTTTGAATGCTTGTGACATCTAGTCTCCCAAGTACTTTTAATTAAATAGATAAGAAAACACAGAGCTTTAAATACTATGAATATGAATCACATTCTCAGTCAATCAAGTTGAACTTCCAATGTCATAACTGCACTAGCTCTCTCTCCACTTCTTCATGAGTCCATCAAGAAGATAAGACTTGAATTTCTAATGAAAAGAAAAAAGACACCGCACAATCAAAGATTATATGTTTGCTGACTTACACATTTGATATTTAAAGTGACTTTTTTTCCCCTTTCAATTCAGGTACACCAGGAGCAGGTCATACAGACAAGCTTGGGCGACTGAAAGAACTTTGTGAGCAGTATAACATGTGGCTACATGTAGAAGGGTACAGAACCTCAGACTTCTTTCTGTGTAATCATATTCACTAATGAAACTTCTGATAATGGTGCAACTTGTAATTCCATAGCTAACATGCTCTAATGTCCACAGCTGTTTTGCCATTATTAAATGTTTTATATGCCAACATAAATTTGCCACTCTACAAAATTTAGAGCCCTGCAGATGTCACTGTTTTGTTGCAAAAGGTTATTCGTGTATATGTAATTACTCAGCATGGAGTCAGTATATGGATGTGAGTAACCTGCCCCTGCTTTGAAGTGCTTGGAATCTAAATGAGACAAGACACAAGGTAACAGTTAGTAGGGATTATTGCAGAGGTGAAGGGAGGCTGGAGTGCTTGAAGAGATGAAATTTAGAGGAGTAGAGGACATGTGGTGGCTAAGAAAACTGGTGCAATAGGCAGCATGATTGAGAACAGGAGTAACAGAATAAGTAGTGTTAATAGAGGAGCCCCTGCTTTTAGCCTGCGAGTCCCTCAGACAGAGCCTGTTACCTATTTGGTCCTGAGCTACCACTGTACACAGTTGTGTACCATACATTTATGACATGCTGTGAATTATTGACAGAATCCTTCTGATGAAGTATGATTAGCACAGGATGGATTAATATCTCTAAAAAGTTGGACTGATCTCTAGACTAAAATTTTTGTTTGTCTGAATTCTGGAATATTAAATTGCAATCTCTACTTTATGTGCAATAAAAATACATGAACAAAAATGACTTCCTTTTATACAACTGCATGAAATATTTAAAATGAAGATTAAAATGCTACCTTTTAGTTGAAGAAAAGCTGTAAATAATTAATTTAGCTAAGACTGTTTTCCTTTCCAGAGTGAATTTGGCAACTTTGGCTTTAGGTTATGTCTCCTCTTCAGTACTGGTATGTATTGGTGTGTCATTAGTATAATGCTCTAGACTTTAAAGTTGTTACATAATTAAAATTTAGGTGGCCCATAATAAACTTAAACGTTTCCTCTTTAGGCTGCAACAAAATGTGACAGCATGACTCTTACTCTGGGTTCCTGGTTGGGTCTCCCAGCAGTACCTGCAGTGACACTCTACAGACACGAGGATCCTTCTTTGGTAGCTTTGACTTTTTTTTTAATGAATATTTAGATACTAGAGACTTTAAAACTGCAACCATGACGTGATCTTTTGTTCCTTTATAGATGCCTAAATAAACAATAAGTTGCAAAAGATCCTTCTGTTAATGTTGTGATATGTTTTTGTGCTATCATAGTGTTAGAATAAATCAGATTGTGTTGAAATTTTAGTTATTCAGTGACCGTATTCTTTCTTGCCTTTAGTCCTTAGCTGCAGGCCTGACATCAAGTCAGCCAGTAGAGAAACTCCGTGCCCTGCCCCTGTGGCTATCCTTGCAGTACCTGGGACATGATGGGATTGTAGAGAGAATAAAGCATGCGTCTCAGCTGGTAAGAAGTAGTTCGTCTTCAAATGACGTGCTAACTTTTGCTTTTCTGAGTGTGGGCAGAGGGATTTTATTAAGAATCTTTCTACCATCTTACTTGAGTAAGTTCATTCTCCAGACAGAAAGTTAGTTTAAATGGCAGTGTCTGGTTTGGTTACTGTCATCTGGGCATCAATAGCACTATATAAATACTCACCTCTTTATTTGAGACCACTTTGATAACCATTTTAAAATAAATTTCTGAATATGATGAAGCATCTCAAAAACAGGTGCAGCGGATCTGAAATAAAGTGAGAATTGTTGCCAAATATGCTGAAGGTGTTGTATTAGTGCATACTATACTAAGACCAGCCATGTTGATAGCTACAGTATTGGCACTTCTTTTTAGCCTATGTCCTCTTTACGGGGAGGGAGGGAAATTAGGAATTGCAAAGTGAAATCCTAGTGGATACAGGTCACGAGTAGTTTTTACCCTGACTAGCTACATCAAGGTAAAAACCCAGGTGAGGAGTATAGGGGTAGACCTTGACAAGATACAGTGAGATAAAAACTAACCATGTCCTGTCTCCACTAGGATTTTGCATTGAGATAGCTATCTCAAGGTAAAAAAACACCAAGGGGTTCCAAATGGAAGTACTGAAGGTTTCTTAAATGCAGTAGCAAGAACTGTTTAGAAGTTATAGCTCTTCAGTGAAAACTGAGATAGTCTCTCTCATGTATAGTATTTGACCATAACTAAGGCTACGACTTTGTCACGGAGGTCACGGATTCCGTGCCTTACCATGACCTACCTGACTTTTTGCAGCGGCTGGTGCACCTGGCTCAGGGGCAGCTCAGGCAGTCCCTGCACTGGTCGCTGCTGGGGCAGTCTCGGGCCACCGTGCCCACCCCACCCCAGCAGCAGAGTTTGGGTGTGAGAGGGGGCAGGGGATTGGGGCACGGGACAGGGGCACGGGACAGGGTGAGGCAGGCTCTGAGCGGCACTTACCTGGGAGGCTCCCCAGAAGCAGCGACATTCCCCTCGCTCAGGTCCTAGGCGGAGGCATGGCCAGGCAGCTCTGCGTGCTGCCTCCACCTGCAGGCACCACCTCTGCAGCTCCTATTGGCCAAGGTTCCCAGCCAATGAGAGCTGCGAAACCAGCGCTCTGGGTGGAGGAAGCACACAGAGCTGCCTGGCTCTGCCTAGGACCTGAGCGAGGGGGATGTCGCCGCTTCCGGGGAGTCCCCCCAACCCCCTGCCCTCTCCCATACCCAAACTCTGCTGCTGCTGGGGGTGGGAGGTGGGTGCACAGCAAGGTAGGGAGTCTGCTCCCCTCACCCCATCCCCAGCACCAGTGGGGGTCCTGGGCCACGTTCCACTGCCTGCCCCCTCCCTCCCCCCAGCACTGGCTGGGGTCCCACACAGCTGGCCATGTGCCCCCTTTCCCCCCCCCCCCCCCGCGCCAGCGGGGGACCTGCAGCCTGCTCTCCACCCCACCCCCAGCATCCGGGCTACCCTTCCCGAGCACCCTCAGGCAGTCCCTCCCCCAGGTTTTAGTCAGGTGTATATAGTAAGTCATGGACAGGTCATGGGCTGTGAATTTTGGTTTACTGCCCATGACCTGTCCGTGACTTTTACTAAAAATACCCGTGACTAAAACGTAGCCTTAACTATAACCAATAGATTACTATAATCCTTCACATAGATGCTAATTCTTCTCAGGTGTTTGATGCCCAGTTGAAGTTAATGGGAGCTGTATTACAAGCACCCAAGGGCTGACTGTTGTCCATAGGTGCTAATTTCTCCCATTAGTATGTGGGAATTTATACATCCACAGTCTTTTGAATGGACTAAATAAAATGTAAATTTTATCTACAAAGCTTAGGTGTATACATATATGCACATGTTTGAGTCCTACAATAAACCATTTTCCTAAATAACATACTGTTAAAATTCCATGATATTGGTAATATTAATTAGACAGAGATTCTTGTTTGTAGCATCCTAAATTTAAACTTTGTAAATGTAAGCTCACACTTATGGATGTTGAGTTAGTGTTGTCTCTGTCCGTGAAAAGTAATTTTAAACCAAAAAAATCTTTGTTTTTTTATCCTTTGTTCTTTAGAGTCAGAGGTTGCTGGAAAACTTGAAGAACATGGATTTCATTAAAACTTCGGTACAACCTGCCTTTAATACTTGGAGTAGTTTAGCAACTGGTGGTTATTAAATATCAAAATTTTTGTGAAACCAATTATCTTTAAAAAAAATGTGACCCTACCCACAGCTGTGGTGGTGGTGGTGGTATCATTCTGACTACTGAAATTATCCTTTAAAGTGTCAGTGGAATTGCATAAATTTATTTGCATATAGCAAGACTTGGTCCCTAGGTTGTATTCCTTGTCCCATTGCTGTTTCTCTCTACGCACACTCAAGCTATGGATATAATGCTCAGAGGCTCCCTCTGTGTTGCTGGGTAGCGCTTAATGTATTAAAACTTATTCAATATTCTTTTATGGTGCACTTTTTTATATTTGAAATTCATTCTTGACTATGGATTTAGCAGTACCCTGGCCAGATGTAGATATAGTGTGGATGTTCTTATATCTGTAAACAAAGTAGTTGTCCTGCTGTGAGGGTGTTATGATACAGGAGAGTGATGTTTGTTTAAAAAAAAAAAAAAAAACCACTGCTCTTAATTGAACATTCTAGTTTTTAAATTAGTTATGTTTAATGCAGCTGCTTCTAATCCAGTTTCAGTCGAAAAGATGCCCTATTCAACAGATGTTTTTATTGATCTGACCCTTTGTGTATTGGAATAAATACTGTATTCATGCTAGTTTTCTTGGAAAACAAATGACCACAGATCACTGTGAGTGACAAAGTAATTTCATTTGTGAAAATAATCTTTTAGAACTCGTGAGTTATGGAGATCCACTGTAGCCATTCCACCTTCCCACTGTATATGTTCTTGATAGCATCTACTATGTCATTGAACAGCTCAATTATCTATTCAGAGAGATTATGCAAAAAACTTTGCTCATAGAGCACCAAGGAAAATTAAAGCTATTTAAAAAAAAAAAATTAAATGCCTGGCAGTAAATGTATTCACATTTTTCACTTTATAGTGCCCAAAATTCAGTTGTGTGTAACTGAAATAGAATACAATCCCTTTTTATGTGAGGGGTAGTTTACTTTGCTATGTTCGTGTATATATTGAGAATATAAGAGTGGCTATACTAGGTTAGACCACTGGTCCAACTAGCCCAGTAACCTGTCTTCTAACCTGTCAGAGGGAATGAACAGAACAGGGCAATTATCAAGTGATCCATCCCTCATTGTTTAGTCCCAGCATCTGGTAGTCAGAGGCTTAGGGACACCCAGAAATGTTTTGGGGTTGCATCCCTGACCATCTTGGCTAATAGCCATTGATGGACCTATCTAACTTATCTAGTTCTTTTTCTGAACCTAGTCATACTTTTGGGCTTCACAACATCCCCTGGCATCGAGTACCACAGCTTGATCATATTGTGTGTAGTACTTCCTTGTGTTTGTTTTAAACCTGCTACCTATTAATTTCATTGGTGACCCATGGTTCTTGTGTTATGTGAATGGGTAAATAACGCTTTCACTTTCTCCACACCATTTATGATTTTACAGATCTGTCACATCCCCCCTTAGTCAACTTTTTCAAGCTGAATATTCTCTCTTTAATTTCTCCTTATATGGAAGCTGTTCCATATAATTTTTCTTGCCCTTCTCTGTACCTTTTCCATTTCCAATACATGTCTTTTTTGAGATGGGGCAACCTGAACTGCATACAGTATTCAAAGTCTGAGTGTACCATGGATTTATATAGTGGCATATTTACTGTCTTTTATTATCTATCCCTTTCCTAATGGTTCCTAATATTCTGCTTTTTTGACTTCCGCTGTACATTCAGTGGAAGTTTTCAGAAAACTATCCACAATGACTTCAAGATCTCTTTTTTGAGTGGTAACAGCTAATTCAGCCTCCATCATTTTGTATGTGTAGTTGGGATTATGCTTTCCAATGTGCATTACTTTGCACTTATCAACATTGAATTTCATCTGCCATTTTGTTACCCAGTTTTGTGAGATCCCTTTGTAACTCTTTGCAATCTGCTTTGGACTTAACTATCTTGAGTAATTTTGTATTGTCTGTTTCCTCACTGTTTCCCTCTTTTTCCAGATCATTTACACAAAGTTTTATGATGAGCTAATTTTTTGTTAGTACTGAGTCAAAACAGTACGGAAACTAGAACATTGTTAATACTGACAAAACCAAATGATGTGGTGGTCTCTACTGTCAGTTTTGTACGTACAACAATAAAGTTGTTAAGTGTTTTCATAACAACATGGATTTTTTAATTCCATTTTTAGGTTGAAGATGAATTTAGCTCTCCTGTAGTGGTATTCAAGTTTTCCCCAGAACTTCCAAATATAGGTGTGTAACTTATAGACAAAACATGATGATTTCAGATCTATTAATTCAATAAGCTAGTTTTATTAGGTACATTACATTGTGCACTTTTTCTAATTAGTCTGAACATAAAACAAGTTTTGTTTATACAGTAGTGGTTAGAACCACCTCATAAATTGTACTCTTGTTGCAGAGTTCCATTGCATTGAGACAGTGGAAGGTGATTACAAATCGTTGGAATAAATACATTTCAATGTTATAATTGCTTTTGGAATGATATCTTTTTAAATCCCATGTTTGCCCTTTTGAGGTCAAATAGAGTTTAATTTTCCTAGATTTCATAAAATTTCATAAAAATGTTTTGTCTAAAAAAATTGCCTTTTGCTTTAGTTAAATAAATGAAACTCTGTCTCTGCGATTTTTGTCTCTTTGGGTTCAGATCAGATGCTACATGCTGGACCGGCATCTATAATTCAACACCCTATAACCAGCAATGAGCGACATATTTGTGACACGTTCAATCAGTGGGTAAGATTTGATGTTCATTTCTCTTAAGAACTAAAATGGATGTTCTGTAAAACAGAGAGGAGGATTGGGTGCCTCCGGGAATTATATAACCTAGAACAGCCTAGGTCAGTAGTGACAGTTGCCACCAAATGGCTATTTGGTATTGTATGTGAAATCAGCCTGCACAGTTTTTGGGATTAAAAAAGATGGTTTTAGTCTGAAGCACTGGCAACCTGGTATCTTTCATATGTTTTTAAGGTACAAAATAATTATGATGAAAACAATGATTCTCTTAATTCTTGCATACCTCAAGAGGTGTGTGTTTTGTTTCTTTAGGCCACTGAGATACTGAGATTAAATAAATTTAGTTTTTCCTCAGGCATTTAAAAAAAAAAAAAAAAAGCAGATCTGAGAGTTATGTTGCTTTCACTTTGCAACAGTTATGTCTTCATTTTAAGTTGGTACTTTTGGGAGGTGAGGGATGTCCTGTATTAGGGAGTCCAATATCCTAGGAGAGGAGTGAGTGTCTCTTCCCTCTTACCACAAAAACCTGTCTAGGTTTCTACTGCTCAGAAGTGGAGTAAGCTAAAATTTAAGGTGTAAAACTGCTTACTAGTAATTTTGACACATCAAGAACTACAGCAAGATCAGCTGATTTACTTTTGACATCCATTTGAAATGTCAGTTTCCATTCAATCTTAGAAACTTTGTATCTACTTCCCTATTCCAGTCTAGGTTTATGAATCTTTTTATTATACAAGCACTAGAGGAAGGAGGAAATGTCACAGACTCACAGATCATGCCCACTCTTGGCCCCGTGTGGGGTGCCTCTTTCAGTGAGACAGCCCTTCTCGGGGGTCCACTCTCTCTCGGGGTCAGGCCCCTCCACCTCCTGGAGCCGCACCTCTCTGAGCCTTAGCACGTCTGTCTCCTGCCATGGGTTCCCTCAGGGAGTCCACTCGCTTTGGACCCCTGGGGCCTCCACCCCCCTGAAGGGGTTGATGCAACCCTGTTCTCTAGACCGGAGTGACTCTCAGCCAGCGTAAAACAGGAGGGTTTATTGAGCGACTGAACACAGCACAGGAAACCCTGTGACCCTCAGGCTCGGCCTCCCTCAGCACAGCACATCCCAGTCTCCCCTGCATCCAGGTGGGCTCTGCCTGCTCCCCCTCTCCAGTCCAGAGCCCCCTTGCTTCCCAGCTGGGCATTTGATATCACCGGCCCCAGGCCCCGCCTCTGTCCATTGTCTTCTTTCCAGGTAAACAGGGTCCTCTGGGCCTCCTCTCCGTCCCTCCTCTTCCCGCGCCCCCCCCCTCCCCCCGTCTGGCTGGAACCGGCTGGTTAGGTCATGGGGTCCTCTCTTCTCAGCCCATTGTCCTCCCACTGGCCAGAACTGGCTGCGACTCCTGAGCTGGGTCTCTGGTGAGGGTCGTCAGGTCACCAGTCCCTCCTCCAGGCCATCAGCTGGGGTCCCAAGTTCCCTCTCCGGTCCTCTGCAACAACAAACTCCCTCTCCCCTCGCCTCGTTAAACCAGTAACACCCAGGGGCACTGAGTCCCACTCCCTCTGCATGCAAACCATTGGAAAACCACGAAAAGATAAGAAAATCCCCCACTTCATCACAGGAAGCAAGACTACCAAGTGTCAGGACCCTCTTTCCCTACCCAAAACAACTTCCTTATTCATGCCTTGCCTTATGTGAAATCATGTGTGCCTCTTCTTTTTTCCCTCGCATTCAGAGTGGGAGCAACATTTGCATTATGTGTTAAGAAAATGCATCTCTCTAATTGCATAAAATATGCATACGCTAATAATTATTTGAACTGTTATGCATTGCCAACCTGTTTGTGACCCCAATAACAAGGGCAGCCATAGGTTCTGTTAGGGATCCTATGCAATGGAACACATGTAGGGGGACTTCATTCAGGAACCTTTCCACCTGTTACTTTTTCCTTCCACCTCTATGTACTCATGACCTTCCTTGACCACTGCCGACCTGCAGTTGTTTCCCTAAACATTTTGAGGCTTTGAGCCACCTGGAAATCTAGTTGGACTAGAAAGTCAAGAGGCGGAGCTAAAACACAACTTTCCAAGCTGGGAAACACAATAGATGAGAAACAAGACAGCAGAAAGGAGAAATTATGCTGCATGTTTCCGTAACATGTAATCCCACTGATTGATGACAGCATGTAGCATTAGTGTGGGTTGAACAGGTGCCGACCTTCCCTTTGAATTTTTCATAACCCATTTATGCTCAGGGTCAAGACTGGCATGAAATTCAACTTAGAGATCCTTGGCAAACACAGTTTCTTCAAAATAAAAACAATAGAAAGTACTTATGGCATGAATTAGCAGAAATTTTGTGGCTTTGCAACTGATTTTATGAATGAAGGATTTGGGTATCTTCAGAAAAGAGACCTTGCCATTATAAATAACAGTGAATCTTAGTTGTATTAACAGGAAGCTGCCAACTTAAAAATGACACTGTTTTATCTACTATTGTTACAAATAAGACCAAAAGATGACGACAGATAGTCCTCTATGTTTTACTTGATGCATTTACTTAAGCAGCCCTTGTTAGTGTAAAATTTTTACAGAGCAACAGGGAGAGAAACACTTTTGTTGTTGTTGTTTTTTTAAGTGATTGTAAAATCACAAAAATTTGGCAAATGGACTGAATGGCAGCTTAAGTATCTGAAACTACTTTTACTTTTTTTTTAACTGAGTAGATTTCTGGCTGATAGCCTCCCTTTATATACTGCAATTTCAGTATTTTTCTCTAGCTGCTACTAGTAGAACTCCTACTAAAATGTACTTTTAAACAAACAGTGCATGATTTTGTTTTTAAACTCATTATTTTGGAAGTAAACATATTCCTGCTTTATGGGAGAGGCGGTAACCATCTTGCAATAACCACTGAAAAAATTACACATTTTGTGGTTTGCTTAGAAATTGTGAAGTAGGTTTTCATTTTGTTAATATAAGTGTGCAACTTTTTTGTTTGCTTTACTGTGCTTCAGGGAATAATGAATAGTTAACTTTTAAGAAGTAAAGAGAGAGAAACCTTACTAGGGACAATTTAACAGACAAATGGTTCGTTGAAACTACGGGAACAGTCTAATGCAAGTTGGCAATAATGAGAAATTAATGCTCAATAAATTCCTCTAATTTTGCCTTGTCCCTTCAGCTAGGTGAACAGTTGGCACAGTTAGTGCCTGCCAGTGGAGTTGATGTGGTAGAACTAGAAGATGAAGGCACATGTGTACGTTTTAGCCCATTAATGACTTCTGCAGGTAAATGAGTCACTTAATTTAGCCACTTAACATAGATATTTCATCCTGAGGTGAAAAAAATTGGAGTTTGCTATTTAAAATTGTAAATATCCTGCATGTGTAAAACATCTGTATGTTTAAATCTGTTCTCCTTGGCTTTGCTTTTTTCCTTATTTTTATATTGAGAGGCTGTTTTAACACTACAAAAACAACTTCAATATTCTGTTGTGCCTTGGTAGCAGTTACGTTAGAAGTAGCTGAATTTCCGGTAGCTTTGTCATCTTGTATAGCATTATGTCGCACCACATCTGTAAAGCCTTTTACTTTATACTGTCTACATTTACTGGTGAGAACAAGGTACGAAGCTAAGTAATGTTCCTGTCTTAAACTGTCAGAATACAGAAACATTGGAGATGAAATATCCTTGCCTTTCCCTCTCTCATCTACTTACAGAATGATGGAAGAATTTGGTCGGCTTATTCAGATGATTAGATACAGGAACTGAGCCCGTGTTTAGAATACAATAGACTAATTGGAAGAAGAAAATAGTATCCATTAAAGCTTGGTTATTTTCGTTAGTACTGTAAAGAAAACTTTTTCCCTCCCTCTCCTAGAAGAGGGTGTAGGCTCTGATGTTACAGAGAGATGGAGGTAGCTACTGGGAAGAACTTTTAAATTAGAAATTAAATGACAGAACAAGGGATTCCAGTTTAATGAGTAACCTTAGTTGGTGATACTGAACTTTGTAATTAAAACTGAAGCTGATTGATCTTTTTTGTAACCTTTTGGCTATAGAGGGAGGGATTTCCTGTTGCTAACTACTATTATTACTTTAGAATATCAGAAAATCAATTTATTGGTATTACAGTTAGCGTATTTTTTTCTCCTTAATATTTGACTCCAGCCATTTTGATGTGTTGAGTGTTTTCAGTGAATGGCAAGCTGAAGAAAAACAGCCTTCAGCATACAGATTAAGATAATATGATTTTTGAACATTATTTAATTTTAGGATTGGCTTGTAAAGTGGGTTATCTATAAATATACGTAACCATGACACCTGTCTTACCGTATCTAACATCGGAAAACTCTGTCAATTCAGTAATTCACATGCTAATTCATTAGCTGTTCAGTTTTAGGAACTGAAGTACAAGATGTAGATCAGTTGGTGGACTGCTTGAAAATGAAGATATCAATACTGACATGCACACTGCAGCTAAGAGAGGAATTTGAGCAAGAAGTGAAAAGAACAGTAGGCTTGTCATATATTGAAGACCTCAGCTGGCCAGGACTAGGTGTTGTAAGGTAAGTGTTAGGTAGCTCCAGACATGACATTGTTTGAGCTTTACTTCAAGAGACATTTGGATAGACAGTACCTTCCGCAGAGAGAATAAGTGCCGTCTTCACTAGTGATCCTTTGGACCAGCAAAATCTGGCTTATGGCACAGCTGCAATTTCCTTAACTGACTTGTGAATAAACTACACTTTCTTAAGAGGATGTCTGAATTTTGTGAAATTACTTAGGAGTTTGGAACTTCCTAGAAGTTAAAGACCTGGTTTGCCAAAATAATTGAGTTAACAAGTAGAATTTAAGGAGCCTTCTGGATCATTTGTAGTAAACGTTAATGTACCTGTGTACCTTATGTATTTAGCCTACCACTGCAGTCAGTTTATCTTTAATCAGTAGTAGAACTTATTTGTGTCTCTTGGCAAATACAGTGCTGCTCATATATTGGAGATCATTATCATTAAGGTTCCTCTGTGGTCAGAAAGAGCTGAGCCATTATCAATACAATACTTCCAAAAAGCTATTAAAGAGATTTTTCTGTATCCAAAAATGCTTTTCCTTCAACTGCAAACATTACCAAATTTTCTCCAACTTGGTTGGTTGCTATCACTATTAAACTTCACCCACTACACAAGTTTACAGGTACATGTAGGTAAATTGTTGAAAGATGTTAGAAGTGCAGATTTGTTCTGTTTTGTTTGTATTGTAAAATAAAATGGCTTGCTGTCCTCTGGCTTGATTTTAAAGGTATGAGTATAACAGTGATGGGAAGAATGATGACAAACAAGAGAAAGAAGCAGAGAAAATTAACACTGGACTTTTGAAAAAATTAAATGAACTGGAATCGGATCTCACTTTTTCTTTGGGTAATTATCACTGTTGGTAATATCAGTTCTGTAAATAATCAGGTTAATGCCCTCAATTCTTTTTTCCCCAAACTGTATTGTAGTGAGATTTATAAGTCATATATCCATGTATTATTAAAAAGTTCTGTCCGCTTCTATGTTAAACAGTAGATGTGTTTCTACAAATATTGTCTCTCTCTGATCTTCCTTCCCCATTGCTCGTTTCAGTTGAGGCCTACTAGAAAGCAGTAGTGTTTCTTGTCAGCAGCCGCTTCAGCAGAGTACATCCATTGTTCCCAGAGTACTCACCAAACCTCCAGCATGATTATACTAAACTGAGAAGTGTTTTCATCCTAGAAAACCCAAATGTTATATTGCTTATGTTGACAAAGTTCTGACTTATATTTTGTTTTTGAGGGTGCGGAGGCTTAATTGGGAAAATTCAAAAATTTGCTGTTCGTTTAGGAACAGCAAATAGGGTTACCATTCGTCCGGATTTACCCGGACATGTCCTCCTTTTTGTGCTAAAAATAGCGTCCGGGGGGAATTTGTAAAGCACTCAAAATGTCCGGGATTTCCCCCCTCCCCCGGCAGAGCAGAGCGAGCGGCTGGGAGGGCTGCAGGAAAGTCCCGGGCTGGACTCCGGAGCAGCTGTAGAGGAGCTCCGCCCTGCCTTCTGAGCAAGTGTATCAGCACAAAGTGCAGCCCTCCCCTTTTGCAACTGGGAGCAGTTTCTGCCATGCAGCTTAGCAAAACGGGAGCGAGACCACTTTGTGCTGATACAAGGGCAGCTCTCCCCTGCAGCCCGGTCCGGCAGCATTGTGCAGGGCCAGGGACCGGGTTTTGTTGTGCTGGGGAGCGCAGCCAAGTGTCCGGCTGGCACAGAGCCCAACACCCTGTTCTGAGCAGCAGGGTAAGGGGGCCAGGGGGCAGGAGAAGGGGCAGGGAGGTTCTGGAGGGGGCAGTCAAGAAACGGGGGGGGGGGCTTTTTGGGGGGAGTGGAGAAAGTTTTGGGCAGTCAGGGTACAGGTAGGGGGTAGGGTCCTGGGGGGCAGTTGGGGGGGGTCTTAGGAGGGGGCAGTTAGGGGACAAGGAACAGGGAGTCTTAGGTAGGGGGTGGGGTTCTGGAGGGCAGTTAGGAACAGGGGTCCCAGGAGGGGGCAGTCAGGGGACAAGGAGCGGGGGGGGTGGGGGGCTGGGAGTTCTGGGGGGGAGCTGTCAGGGGGCAGGAGTGGGGAGAGGGATCGGAGCAGTCAGGGGACAGGGAGCAGAGGGGTTTAGATGGGTTGGGAGTTCTGGGGGGGGGGCTGTCAGGGGGTGGGGAGTGGTTGGATGGGGCGTGGGAGTCCCAGGGGGTCTGTCTGGGGGTGGGGGTGTGGATAAGGGTTGGGGCAGTCAGGGGACAAGAGGCAGGGAGGCTTAGATAGGGAGTGGAGTCCTGGGGGGCAGTTAGGGGCAGGGGTCCCAGGAGGGGGCAGTCAGGGGACAAGGAACGGGGGGAGGGTTGGGGGTTCTGGGGGGGTGGGAAGTGGGAGGGGCTAGGGCGGGGCTCCTCCCGTCCTCTTTTTTGCTTGCTGAAATATGGTAACCCTACAGCAAAGAACATTTCTTAATGCAGTGCTTACCAGTGGTCCCCCAATCCTAAGTCTATTTCTGATTGTTACAGAGGTGGCATATGCTAGACAAGAAAAGCATCCAGTCATAAACATGTGGGACTTAATGATCATTAATACCAGTACTGCATTCTCAGCTATAAGTTGATTGTGCAAGCGAACTACCCACCATCGGGTGTCTTATAATATGTGCCAAATTGGAGGGGTGTCTGCCTCGTATTGCACCTAATTGAAGCAGGAACTTAATCTCAAACTGGGCTGCTTACTGCATTCTGTGACTAGGTTAGATGTTTTAGGCGACTCTGGCTATAATATATAACTGAAACACTCAGTTACATTTTAACCACTCTATTGCATGAGTAAATTAATGTCTTACAATGTGTTTTGTTTGTCCTCGAAATGGTAGGAATGTGTTGCATTTTGATACATTAGTGGTTACTAGTGGTTTCCAGTACATTACTGTAACTAATTAATAAAGCCACTCATTTTTTATTTTTAAAAAGCAAATGGCCTAGATGTCATGTGTGAATGTGCTTAAAGAAACAGTTGTCTAAAACCCCACTAGAGTGATACAAAATCAGTGAAACATGAGATTCTGCATAAACTTATACAATGGCCTCTGTGCACACATGGAATTTCCAGGTGAACCTTGCCTGGTCCTCTCAGTGCTACTTCTGCTTTAAAAAGACTACACACAGTACTCAAGAGCATACCTACAGCTGCTGCATTTCAGCTTTCTCTCAAAGGTGAAATGGGAACATTAAAAATATAGCAAGTGAACATTTTTAGATGGTTTTGCCATGAGTTAGTAATGATAATAATAGCACTAAGGGCCAAATCTCAAGAGGTGCTAATCAACAGGTGTCTAGTCTTATTGATTTTAGTGGGAGTTGAAGATGAGCCATATCTTGCAGGAGGTGCTCGCCACTTCATAGGATCATGCCCTTAGAGCTTTTAATTTCCTAAGAACTATGTAAACATAATTCAGTAACCATCCCTATGAAGTGGGTATTTTAATTTCCCTCATACTGAGGTTAAGTGACTGCTCCAAGACATGAACTCAGGAATTTCTGTCTTCCAGATCTTTGACAGTTTTAAAACCCCCCAATCCTGCAGACCTTAGGCAAAACTTTTTTTTTTTTATCCTGCTAATGATGCCTTTGGCTTTGTGGAAGCCACTTAACCTACATACATTTGTTGTTGTTGTTTTCCATCTGTAAAATGAGAATTATAATGCCTACTACATAAGCGTTGTAAGGATCAATGGTTATAGACTGCTTTGAAGATGAAAATCAGTAAGTGTTGCTGTTACCTCTACTTAAGGCAGTGCTAATATAGCATGACTTTTCTATTCGAGAGTTCTAATCTTCCATATTCATCTCTAAGAGTAAGTTTAAATGTGTCAGAGTTATGGATCCATGCTGTTGAAAGATATCCCAGAATAATGTGGCTCTTTAGACGGTACAATAATGTGCTATTTAAGTGTGTATATACAGTATTAATTGTAAAAATGCCTCATTAACCCATCTGTGTTCAACAGTAGGGGGAAGAGAGGGCCTAGTGGCATCCCTCAGAACACCACAGCCTTTGGAATAGAAAACTCAGCTGCTTAAATGCTCTGTTTTTCACAATCGGTGGTTTCATGCAGCTTTTAATGTTGCTGCTTCTTATAAGCACACAGTTATATAAAATATCTACTGTATTACTTCCTGTCTAAACTTAGTTATGTTTTTCCTCTTTGAAGAAGTGCAATGCCAAGTACTTTCAGTGAATTGGGCATATGCAAAGATTACACTTAAATACTAAAACAAAAATATGGTTGGATTCCCTGGCACATAAGTGTGAGTAGGGTGCCTGTTGTAAGGTTATCTTCCTCTATGAAGCTAAATATTTTTCTCTTTTTACTAACTACACAATCTATTCTGTTTTGTAATTTTAAACCTTGTTGAAGAGGCACTTAGATTTTGCTGCAAAAGTGTAAAAATATGGAATCTCCATTCTGTTCACAGGCCCAGAATTTGGAGGGGAGAAGAACTGTGTATATATCGGCATGGTAACTGAAGATCTGGATGTGTCCGAGCTGGTAGAAACTATTGCAGCGACAGGCAGAGAAATTGAAGAAAATTCTAGAGTCTGTATTGAAATCTTACCTGTTTTCAAAATTTACAAAATGTTTTAGCATTAGTTTTCTCCAAACTGGTTTCAGGGCAACTTCTTATTCTTTGACGTGAAAGAAAATTGCACGTATTTAGCTATATAGTGATTTGCATCTACATGGTGAGAGAACTTCACAGTATTATGACTCTCTCATGATACCTTGGTTTAGGTTTACATTTTTGTGTTTATAACTCTTCTGCTAGCATTAGACACTTTTCTAGTCCGGAAATAGGCAAACTCAGTGACTGTACGGTTTCCATAATGGTTTAAGCCATCAGAAAAAATTTTCCCTTTTTGAATGATCTGGGGCAGATCATCAACTGGTGTAATTTGTTCCATTGAATTCAGTGAAACTATGCCAACACACCAGCGTGAAAATCTGCCACTTAATGTTTTCCATTCATTTTATTTGTTAAATCAACAGCTTGGAAACTGGATTTACAATGTCTTTATTACTAGTAAAAACGTTGGTGCTTATACAGGATTACCTGAGAAGCTTTGGTTAATATCTGGCCTATTGAAGTTGTCATAACAAAACCCTTAGTAAAAGGGAAGTGGTGGTTATTTGAACAACACTGCACCCACAGAATAAATCCTTGTTCAAGTGTACTCTGAATATTCCCACTCCTGGGGATGTGCTGATTATGTAGCTGTGCCTGTGGAACATTGATAGCAGTGCCTGGTGGAGTGCTATTGCACCTCTCCTGTTCCTTCCCTCACTGTTCCTGAACATTGAGGGCGAGACTATAAAAGAGGGTCTTGGCTCTCTAGCCACCTCAGTTCCTTCCAGTTGCTGCAGCGGATGGATCAGGAACTGCATTTGGACTCTTAGTCTGAATCCCGTGCTTGGATAGTGCCCATTATGCTAAGCATAAATTTAGATTACTTTTCTTGTGTTAACTCCTAACCCTTAAAATGCTTTTTTAAAAGGAAATATTAAAAGTTCTAAATAGTTGTTAGTTCATCTCTGGTTCCACTATTAGAATCCAGTGGTGGTTATGAAGAGCTAGAGATCAGCTATTAAGAAGTGCACCTTTTGCCCTGCATTTGATGCTTATGAGATGCCCATCAGGGAGGGACATTGTCCCTCAGGTTCAATCTGAAGTGCTTTCACCCCAAGAGTATGGGAAGAACAGACTGCAAATGGTCCTGCTGGCAGGAGGCTTTGACAGACAAGCCCTCTGGATATTGTACACATTTGAGAGCAAGCAAACGGACCCTGATACTACTTGAGAGAAGAGGCAGCAGAGACCTCTCCATAAGATGCCATCTTCAGTTCAGAGCTCCAAGAAATCTCTGGTACCTAAAAAGGATCCTGATCCATTGGATCTGAAACTGAAAAGCGGAAATAACCTGTTGGTGATTGGCTCAGTGAGCAGAGCCAATCTGCAGGAGTGACACCTTCCTTGGAACCAGGAACTTTGGTGGGGGGAAAACTCAGGGTGCAAAGAAGGACTCTATCAGCAGAGCCTCGGGAGTCAGTGGATGTGTCTAGAGCAGTCTGTCACAGATCTAGTTGAGCTCCCCAGTTGGACACTTAGCATACTGCGGTAAGGGGATCCAAACACTGACTCCCATGTGCCCTTAGCTTGCTGGTGCTGAGCAGAAGTTAGGCATGTCCCAGTCTAACGAAGCAAATAGCTGTCATTGCTGATACACTGGGTTCAATTCTCCATTCTGAACTTCCTCAGTAACTGGCCATGACAGTGGTAGCTAAGATCTGTCATGTGGATCCACAACCTCAACTTGGGTCAAATCTGGAAGGGAGCAATAAGGACTCGGAAAAGAAAAGAAAGGCTTCTTCAGATCCCCACACTGCTGCGTCTTTGACCTATATTAGACCTGAAAAAACTCAACTCCTTTATCAGGAAGTTCTGATTCTATATCTTTAAACTGGCATCTATAATACCTTCCCTCTCTATACAAGGTTGATTTGCTGTTCTCAATTTGAAGGTTATTTCAATCAGATCATTACACTGCCAATATCTTTGCTTCCTCATAGAGGAGCATTATTTTCAAATCCGAGTCCTTCCCTTCAGCTGTTCTACTGCCCCCCAGTTTTTACAAAGTGCCTCAGGGAGGTGGCAGCACATTTTTGGAGACAAGAGATCCACATATACCTGTACTTGGATGACTGGTAAATCAAAGTGTTGCCAGAACAAAATCTATCCCAAATCCTATCCTTCACCGATGCTCCCTATTTGAGCTGGGGCTCTCAGAAAGTTCAGGAACAGTGAGAGGAGGAGATAGGTGAGGTGAGGGTGCAATAGCGTTCCAACAAGCACTGCAATCAAAAGGTTCCATCAGCACAGCTGCACCACTGGCATATTCATGAGTGTGAATATACAGAGACACTCAAAGAACTCTGGCTAGAGGTGAGTAGCCTACATCTAAGCAAGAGAAATTCATGCCCTTGCAATTAAATGTGTTACAAGATCCATGTAAAAAAACGCTACTGTCAATCTATAATTGTCTATTTATAGTATTAAATAAATGGCATTAGTCAACTACTGACCTAATTTAGAAAAATGCACAAATGTCCCCATTTAAATTTAATCTTCATGTAAGGGACCAAGAAGCCAGTTTAAGTGCAGTAATGCATGCTC
Organism: Chrysemys picta bellii; assembly: GCF_011386835.1. Lineage (NCBI taxonomy): Eukaryota > Metazoa > Chordata > Testudines > Emydidae > Chrysemys > Chrysemys picta. The sequence goes on along the minus strand of NC_088800.1, from coordinate 68,588,145 downwards.
TTCCATTTTTAATTAGCTGCTGGAAAACATGACTGAAGTCGTTAGAAAGGGGATACAGGAAGCGCAGGTTCAGCTTCAGAAAGCAAATGAAGAAAGACTTCTTGAAGAGGTAAGAATTCCAAAATAATCTGTTATCTACATCACATAACTCTGTAACACTTAGATGGGTCATTCACTAGAATGATCTTTTAACGGCATGTTTTACAGGGCCTGCTACGACAGATTCCTGTAGTTGGCTCTGTGCTGAACTGGTTTTCTCCATTTCAAGCATCACCAAAGGGAAGAACATTTAACTTAACAGCAGGTAGGAATAAATACATCTGCAGCAATAGTACATTAGCAGTAATTCTGTAAAATGTGGAAACCTTTACAATGTTACTGAGATTTCTTGTTAACTGATTTATAAGATGTCCAAATTATGTGATTAAAAAGGAACTCTTAAAATCTAAAGGAACATTGTTTAGCCACCCCTTCTCAAACACTGAATAAGAAAATATCTGCTGCTACCATCTGTCCAGTTCCCTTTAAATCTCAATACTTAACAATTCTCAAGTCAAATTAAAGCGATTTGCTGGATTTGGCTGTTGTTCCCTCCACTATATTACAATAAAGGGCTCTTCAATTCATCTGTGCGAATTCCAGATGTGTACGTTGGAAAATTGGATTTCTGCTTGAACTTCTTGTACAAAAAACAGCAGGATGGGGAGCACTTAATAGTGTCATAAGATCATTTCTCCAAGTGTGTAATATATTCAAGCACGATATATCTATATGTATGTGTACATAGTGAACATTATATATAATGGTGGCACTAAATTGACCTGCATGCTCTATCTAAATTAATTTTTCTATTTGAGTTCTTGGTTCAGGTGTCCTCTGACCTGTCATGTTCCCAACCTTCACTAGTCTGCACAGTAAGACATTAGTAGTCTGGGAACAACAGGTTAGAACTGAATCGGGACTAGCTCTTGACTAGGGTGGGTATAGTGTGAACATGCCTATATGGAGGGAATCCATGGCAGTGTAAAAGAGAGAATGGGAAAATTATCCTAGTTGGATTCCACTTGTACCTCATGCAAGTCATTCTGGAGTAAGTATTAGCCTAGTTTTCCCTGAGACACTAAGTTCTCAGACTAGGGGAGGCTGAGAATGTGGTAGCAGAGGCCTGCAGGCAGCCTTATATTTATATATATGTCAGGCCAGCCTTATATTTATTTTTAAGCTAGGAGGGTGGGGGAAGCATGTTCACTGTGTTGCTTCACTTCTCCCACAGTGGTTGAAGCACAGAATGGAAGATTCCTTTTGCAGGAAAAGGCAAGATTTGCCTGAGAAGGATTTATCCTCTTTCTGATCAAATGTTCCTTTAAAGTGCTGTGCTCACAGGGACTTGAAAGGAAGTTTGAAGCTGAGGCTGTATCAAGTTTCCAGTGGTGGAGGGAAAGGAGAATGTTCACTATGGTAGAAGTTATAAAGTGGGTGTCAGTCATTTGATTATTTTAAAAATCTTTATGCAATAGTTCATGTCCCTTTCTGTACCTGAAGCATAGTATAGTCTGTGATTAGAATGGCACAGATTTATGGGGAGTTGGCAAGTACAGCTTCAGAAAGGGGGCTTAGGCCCAGATTCTCAAAGGGAGTCAGGCACCTAAATACCTTTGATGATCTGGGCCTTAATACTTGCTTGGGAACAGGCAGGAGAGAGTGAGTTAAATATAGAGCACCAGAAAAGTTTAAAAACTGTGTACTTCGTTAACATGTTACCTGGTTCTAATATTATTTAGTGGTGTCAATAAAACTGTCTCTTTAAAGACTTTTTTCCCCTCCATTGGCAGGCTCTCTAGAGTCCACAGAGCCCACCTATGTATCAAAAGCACAGGGGACTGGGACTACCCCACCCCCGACTCCGACTCCCAATCGCATTAAGCAAAGACTTCCTGGTAAGTTTCCTCCAATTACATTTAATAAATGTGCAGTTTGACACTAAAGAACACTCTGCTTTGTTCACAAAGCTAATTAGTACATAATGGAGTTTTATTGCCTAATCAGAGTGAGTTTTGCTTTTTCGTCTCCACATACAGTTACTCCTTGCTTAACATTGTAGTTATGTTCCCGAAAAATGTGACTTTAAGCAAAATGAAGTTAAGCGAATCCAATTTCCCCATAAGAATTAATGTAAATGGGGGGGGGGGTTATGTTCCAGGGAAATTTTTTTCACCAGACAAAAGGCTATATATGTAAACAAACAATTTAATACTGTACACAGCAATGCTGATTATGAGGCTTGGTTGAGGTGGTGAAGTCAGGGTGGAAAAGGGTGGGATATTTCCCAGGGAATGCTTTGCTGCTCAATGATGAACTAACACTCGGCTGAGCCCTCAAGGGTTAACCCATTGTTGTTAATGTAGCCTCACTCTACAAGGCAAGACAGCAAACCGAGACAGAGAGACGTGTGTTCCCCTTTAAGTACACTGACACCCCCCCCCCAAATACGTTGCCTTTTTAAGTAGATCAGCAAGTTGAGACAGCTGCTGTTCCCAGAAAGCTTCCTCCCATGTCCCCCCTGCTCTATGGAAATGGGGTGAGCAGAGGGGAGGGGGACACCCTGACATTCGCACACACACACACACACACACACACACACACACACACACACACACACACACACACACACACACACACACACACACACCCGCAGGAGGCTCCAGGGAGCAGCTCCAAGGCAGAGGGCAGAAGCAGCATGTGGCAGTCGGCGAAGGGACAGCTGAACTGCAGGCAATTAATAGCCTGCCGGGCAGCTGCTGCACAGGGAACTTAGGGAAGCAGGGAGCTGATAGGGGGGCTGCTGGTCCACCCTGGTTCCAAGCACCCACCAGCTAGCTCCAACGGGCTGCTCTTTTTGCAAGCAGTGGACGAAGCAGGCGGCTGCCAAACGACATTATAAGGGAGCATAGCACAACTTTAAACAAGCATCTTCTCTAATTGCTCAGCAACGAACAACGTAACAATGAAACAACATTAACCAGAATGACTTTAAGTGAGGAGTTACTGTACATTACTTTCCTGATCACGTCAAACTAGAGCACTAGTCTTGGTTGTAACTGTACCTGTCCTCTTGTTGATTTTAAATGACCAGTGCAGCAGTCAAAAAGACCCAGAATGGAGCTAAACATTCCCTGGAGCACCATTCAAATCCATCTTTTCCCACCCCCATTGTGCTCTGAAAGAATATATCCTGGGACTGTAGGGGAGGTAGCTATCCTTCTAAACAGCAATAACTACCTCTGACCACAGGGCTTTTTCCTCTGGAAAATATTGTAGAATGGTAAATTCTCTAGTTCACACTGAGGGTTACTGAAGTTTGCAAATTAGCAAGAAAACAAACCCACAAGGGTTTGCAAATTAGCAAAAAAACAAGAACAATGTATTTTATTTATTTTGGCCACTGCAGTTTTGTTTTGTTTTTTGCTGTGCTACACAAACATGGTATTTTGTGGAAGTAATGATATCTTAGCATGAAATCCAGAGGTGAAAGTAAGCCGGTACACCCCGGTACGGCGTACCGGCAAGAGCCGGTTTGCTGTACCGGGGCGGCCCGGCTTCCCCAGGGGGCAATTTAAAGGGCCTGGGGCTCCCAACAGGGGCTGGAGCCCCAGGCCCTTCAAATTGCCACCAGAGCCCCACTGCTGGAGCCCTGGGGTAGGGCAGCAGGGCTCTGTGAGCTATTTAAAAGGTCCGGGGCTCCCCTTGCTTCTACCGCCCCGGCCCTTTACATAGCCGCTGGAGCTCTGAAGTAGTGGCGATGGGGCTCCGGCAGCTATTTAAAAGGCTGGGGCATAGAAGCAGCAGGAGCCCCAGACTTTTTAAATAGCCCCCAGAGCCCAGGGGTAGCGGGGGGGCTCCAGGGGCTATTCAAAGGGCCCGGGGCTCCAGCTGCCTCTGCCGCCCTGGTCCTTTAAATAGCCACGGGAGCCCTACTGCTTCCCAGGGCTCCCACGGCTATTTACAGGGCTGGGGCAGTAGAAGCAGGGGAGCCCCGGACCCTTTAAATAGCGCCCCAGGCTGCTGCTGCTGCTACCCCGGGGCAGGGGGGCACTTACCTTACAGGGTGGGCTGGGGCTGGCTCTGTCTCCCTCAGCCATGCCCCTTCTGCCCTAGGCCCCGCCCCTTCCGGGGGCCAGAGCTGGCCCCAGCGTACCGCTAAGTCACTGGACTTACTTTCACCCCTGATGAAATCACACAACAGCATAAATCTGCTCAGGAGAGGCAAGATGAGCTTTTTTCCTTTCACTGTGTAAATTAGTTGATTAGCCAAATCTAGGCTGGCAAAGCAATACTGACAGTCGTGTCCTTTTTCCTCTGGTCAGATTGAAGTTTGACTTTAGTTTGGACTGTCAGCTTCTCTAGTTGGTCATTAATCCTTTGGGGCACAGTGACCTGTTGTAGTAATTTACCCATCCAAAACAGTTTTATCAAGTAATGTGTTCCTTGGCTTTTGCTCTTTTTACTGACAGTCACTTTTTCCAGCCAAGCCTTAACTGGGTTCCTGTTTACTGGTGCAGATTACATCAGTTACACATCTGTGCTTGTATGTCTAAATGAACTTAAATGCTGGTGCTAAATTGCATCCACGGCTTTAAAAATAGAGGCCATCTTCTTAAAATGTGGCTTATAGTTTGTATTGATTAGTCTGTGCGTTTACTGTCTTCTAATGCTATATTCATTAAACATTTCCACAGGTCAAAAGCTTTTTAAAAGATCTTTAAGAAGCTCTGATGGATTTAGTGAGACCAGTTCAGTTAGTCATACTGATGACTTGGAAAAGGTGGAGCAACTCTCCCATTCTGTGTCTACTGTACAAGAGCAAGGGACTGTGGAGACAGAGAAAGCGGAGCAGCAGAATGAGATCGTACAGGTAACAAGTGACAAAACTGAAGACCTGCAAAGTGACAAATCACAACGATCAGGAAATGACTGCACTAAAGTAGAGGAACAAGAAAGTCTAAGATAAAATCCAGATTTTGTGAATGAAGACTTTGTATAATAACCACATTCCCTGTATGGCAGGGAAGTTTATGATGTATTCAAAATGTGAACAGTGCCACATGTTAGTACAGTAACTACTACTGTAATTCACAGTTAACAGGGATTTTGCACAAAAGCAAGTTAAAAACAAAGCTTTTTCCCCTAGGGGCCAGTTAACTTGTTTTATTGTACACTTATGACAATTGTTTCAACCCTATATACATTATCTCCAAGGTGATATTAAAATACCTGATTTATTTTAATGGCTTATAAACATTTGCCTGAAGGAATATTTTTTGGCAAAAGAGTGACAGTTACTGTATGAATCCAGGTGGCATTATAGTGCTTAATGAGTTGATCATACATTTGAGTTAAGGTTAAGCATGCACCTGGTGATATTTGTAAAGTGGACCTAATTTAAAAATATTCAGTAAACCTGCCCGTTGCTCACCTTTATATTTTAAATCAGTTTAATCTTAAAAAAAAAAAAAAAGCACAATAATGTAGGTAGTCATGCTAGCTGTAGTGCACGTCATCTCATTGCTTTTTTAATCCCTAATGTTCATTAGAAATCCATTGCCTCTTACTGAAAAGGTCGTCAAGCAGTTGCGGTGCAATGAGTGACAGGGATGTACACGTGTGTATATTATGAATATGTAAATACTACTTTGCCATCAACTTTTTTTTTTTTTTGCTGTTGTATAAATTGGCCCACTTGTTAAGCTCCTTAATCTTACAGGGCTTCTGTTAACCCTTTTAGAAAGTAATAGTGCCTCTGCATGACACAGATCTATCCTTATTTACTGCTGCACACCCTCTATAACCAGGTCCTATGAACAGAGTTACTGGACTCTTTTTGGTTATGTATTTTTAAAGATACTTGTTAGTAAAGCTTGAAAAAGTCATGTTGGTGATGGTTTCTACACTATTCTGATTTTTGAATAACATAACTAACTTTTAGTAGATATTGTATATATTGAAGAAATTATAGGTTATACACTACAGCACATAGCTCCTTTATAATCTGTTCACTTGTCTAATATCACAAGTTTAATGTTCAGAAGTATTTTCACCTGCAGAAACTGACTTTACAGTGTAGAAGCAAAACAGATACACTAAAAAAAAATGGATCCAGCCCTACAAACATTGACTTAACACTATCACCAGTATTTCCTTTGCATAAATAGGATGTGCGTAAATTACTACCTTGCGTAGGTCATCATGATGGCTCTAGTGGTAACAGGATTGGATAGCATTGTGATACTTTTAAGGATTTTTCGTTGATTTATATGTACTGTCAACTTTTCAGTTTTTGATTCTCTGGGGCGGGGGAGCTGTAGTTAAAGTATATTAAGTCAAACTTTGTTTATAATTTCAGATCTCATAAAACAGAGTGCAATTTTTTTTTAAGTACAAAAACAATTAAGTCAACTAGTCTTCCTTATTAGTTTATTTGGTAATGAAGTACATTAACATGGGTATATTTGTGGGGGGCAAAATCAAAAATTAATTTAATATTTTTATATTTGGAATTGCTGAACTAGTGGTTTTGTTGGATTAGAGCTACATACTTTAGATATTACCCGAATGTTTCAATAAAGATTCTTCAAATTACAATATCTGATTCTTCAACGGTAATTGAATTAAGTTGCACTAAAATCTGTGCTGTAGTTTATGAAAACAGGTGTTTGACTGATGGGGGTGGTTGTTCTAGGTACTAAAGAAAAACTGGAGTGTCAAACACCTCTACTACAATCTCTATCCATATATTGCACAGCCTCTGTGTTCTAACTGTTGCTACTTCCAGTTCACTCAAGGCTCCAACAAGGCTCAAGGAAGGTAGCTTGAGACTCAGCATTACTGTGGGGAGGATCCAGGATGGTTAAGTTTCAGGCCCAGGGTGGGACAGAAGTTGCTTTTGAGTTTGGTTAAAAGACTCCAGAGAGAAGTCCTAGGGCCCCTACACTCATACAGGGGAACAAAAGAGGAGCTCTGGAGGGGAGAAAATGGCAGGCTCATGACCAATGTTGTGTGGGATAGTGATACCCCGGATTAAGGGAAGAGACCTGGCCAGAGGGCCAAGTGACAAGAAGAGAGATCACTCCAGGGCCTAACCAAAGGGTACTAGATGACAAGTGCTGCTATGCCATGCCTGGCACTGCAAGCAGTGAATCTACTCTTCTTACTGGACATGGAATTCTAGGCCTCCTTATTCTACTGGAATGGTTTAGTGAAGTTGTAATTAGCAAATTCAGCATTGCCCTGACTTAACAGGTGGATGTACAAAAAGAAAATGAAACAATATTTGAGAGATGAATAACTACACAATTCACCTGAAATCCATAACTTACTGTATTTTGTGATCCTTTACCTATGATTTTAGTCCTGTGAAACAAGATTATCTACAACCCTGAAAACTTATTAGGGCTTTTAAAGCACAATACACTTTATATAAAGCTGCTGCAAAGTGTCTCACAGTTTGAGTTGTAGAAGGTCGTCATTATAGACAACTAAAACAGATTTACTTATCAAAAATTGCCACAGTTTCAGAATAACCAAACTGTCAAGTTTTCATATAGTGCAGGGATGTACATATGTAACCAAAAAACAGAGGGGACAAACCTCACAAGTATTTCATGACATCTTCCATGTAGCTTCTTAATGTAAAAAAGTATCAATATCAAGGTCTAGGTAGGGTTAAAAAAAAAATAGCAATCAGAGTAGTAGAAATATTTCCATGAATGTTCTTAAACTCCACCCACAGCATGTGAAGTTACATCTTTTCTTGTAGTCTCTGCAACCCAAACAATATAGGGGTGAGTGAGCACCTTTAGCTATTTTATTTCCATTGCCCAAGCTTCAGAGAAATGCAAAAAGTAAGCAAACAACCCAAATGGTGAAAAGTTGAGTTTAATGTTTACTTTAACAGAAGATGCCCAGTGACATCTCCTGTTTATTTATTAGTAAATATAAAGATTTATTATTCTAGACCTTTTTAGAATTGAAGAGCTGTACGGAATCATACACTATTACTCCAACAGCAGTGGTAAAATGGCACTGTTTAACAAATATGCTTTCAAGGCTTATGCTCAGCCATCATTCCTGTAGGGTTAATGATTATATCTTTCAGTGTAGAAAAGCCCCCAGCCAGCTAGTGAAAAATCTCATCTATATCAGTAAAACTTACTCTCTCATTTATTCATTCAAGGACTTAATGGTTTAAAATAAATCTCTCTCAAAAAACCCACTTACCAATGAATAAGTTTGTATGCATGTTATACTTTAAGGAGACACTTAGTCCCAGCTTGAAAAAGCACTTTTGAAAGGGCAAGTGCATATTAAATCTCTCTCTAGGTAGATTTTGCAGAAGGCCTTAATATATAACTGATTAGCACCAAAAGTAAAAACAGGGAAGGGCACATCTGAAAACAAGAAAATAGTAGTAAACATTCACTCCCTTATGTAAGTAACAGGGCAAACACATGCACCTCTGCCAAAATATTACTTTGAAAAGCCTTAAACAAGGCTAGTCTGATCTCAGGGCCAGCAGGGAATTTGACCAACATGGATTCAGAAAGATGCTCCTTGGGAAAGCACAGCCTCGCCAAAAGTGTGGCCACTTTGCTGCAAAGCGTGTCCTCCAGTGTTTGCCTCAATGTTAAATCATTTCAAAACAGTCGCTCCCATAAACCTTCTTCAGTCTTTTTATAAAGTCGAGGGTTCCTGTTAGGAAACAGGGAGTCATCGGGAAATGGATGCTCTTTTAAAAATAGCAATGCAGATCTAAGGTGAGAAACAAAGTGGGGTGGTTCAGCCAGAGGCGATGTGGAAAGATTCTGAAAAACAAGATGGTGTCATGAGCTATTTCAAACCAGATGGATAAGAACATTACATGGCTACTGGTGCCCCTAGCTTTAATTTCTGGCCTAGACAAAATGCACCCCCCCTTTCAGCATTTGCACAGAAAAGCCAGCAGGGCTGACGGAATGCTAGCACAACACACATTTTTGTAACTTCAGTTACCTGTAATATCTGTTTATCATCCTGCTCCAACCAGAAGTCCACGTGTGGGAAAGGCATCCAGAAGTAAGGTCCAATGTGGAGTTGCTCTCTCTTTGCATCATAAATATTAGTCATCTGTAACAGGGAACAGGCTTTGAGGGTTTCCCTATTGAAATTGAGCAGCAGTAAGTGAACTGAACCCACCATGCCGTGAAGGGGAATGAGCTTGGAGCTGGCTCCACAGCTACTTCCCCCACCCTTTGATATGCAACAAACTGCAGCTCCTGTCCTAGGCCAACAGACTATTCTTCAGTGTCCCCTGCTCCTGTCCTGCTCAGCCATCTACCTCTCCTTCACTGCTTGTCTTGTTTCAGCTCCCTTGTCCACCCTGCTACACACACACCTCTCCCACCCTACTCTGCCCTGAATTAACCAAACGATTAGACAAAACAGCTGCTCTGCCCTTATACAAGAGGCTAAATAGCCTTTTTGTGCCAGAATTTTGGGCTCAAGATCTTAAGTGGCAAACCTTAAATCCACAAATATTCCAGCTGCTTCTACACCATGATCCTGGGGACAGTAGAGGGTGTTCCCCTGTTATAGTTTAGTAGGCATGGGTCAAGATCCTGCAAATACTTCCTTGTGCAAGTGTCTTCTTACTGAAGTCGTTAGCCTTTGGATGAAAGCAGTGTCTTTATGTAGCACACCTGCATCTGAGAGATCATGTGGACCGAAGAGAGCTGGGTTCAATTTCCAGCTCTGCCACAGACTTCCTGCGTGACTCAGGCAAGTCAGTTAGTCTCTGTACCTCAATTCCAGGTCTGTAAAATTGGATTAACACCACTACGCCTCTCTCACCCTTCCTCTGCCAGGGACTGACTGTCCAGCATCTAGCACAGTGGTACTCTGATCTCAGCTGAGGCCTCCAGGAGCTACTGTAATACAAATACTGAAGTCTGTCCTTGTTTCCAAATAGAATACTTGCCGAAGTTTTCCATCAGGTACCAGCAGCTGTTGTAGTACAGATATTGGCTAGTATGTCCAGTGTTTGTCTCTGATTACACAACCACAAACTGGCAGTATTTTATCATAGTTACTCCTAAAGGAGTAACTATTAGTTTCTGCCACAGACAAAATATCAGGAGTATTTTTCTCTTAAGAGTTGTTCTCCCCTCCCACCACCAATATATATGTTTGTTTTCACTCACTGGTGCTCCTGTTAACATATGGGCTGAACGCAAATCCTCATCTGGTCCCTTATCTGGAAAAGTTGCATGGAAAATCTCTGCTGTTTTAACATTCACAGCTGGGGAGAAAATGGTTTGAATAAAACACAGTTAACCAGCTAATGACGACATTTAAAATGTCCATCCCCCCACAAACACAGAATTCCAGACCAACAGCGCTCTTTGGCACAGACAAAAGTGAATTTCAGAACCTATCAGACACTAATATCAAAGACTATGACAGAGAAACATGTTTAAGTTTCACTTTCTGGTTCACTTGTATTTTCACAGTGCTATTGGGTTTCTAGCAGCCCCGAGGAAAGTTTAAAGGAATATGGTCAATTTGAAGATACCACTATAGGAATACAATTTTTGGACAAATTGTATTCCTAGAGTGGTATAAAGATCACAAACTGAAAGTAGTTAGAAGAAGAAAAAAAAAAAGGAAGAGAACAAAATCAACTAAACCCAGCAGAAAGGAGTTGGACTCCAAACAGAAAAGGCAAAAGATCGAGCAGTCTAGCTCACTGCAGGCCAATAGTTCAGCTAAATGCCATGAAATAACCCTTCGGGCTCTATGCTCTCATTAAAAGGAAAAGAAAAAATATACACATGCTCCTAACCAAGAGGACCCTTTCCAAAGGCATTTTCCAAGCAGCAGTACATCTTCAGCATCTAGCAAAGCATGTCTGAGTGGTATTAACAGCAGCCCTGTCCTACCAGAGTTAGCATCAGAGCTACACTGATCTGTGCACCAGGGTATTTTATATCTTCTATATTAGCCTTGGCTGGCAAATGTGTTACCTTTACAAGTCTGAACAGCAACCAGTTTAAAACAGTATACAAGATGCATTGTACTCACCTATTCCATAAATGATTGGGAAATGATTGTCCTTTTCCTTCCTATCATTTAATTCTGTTTCAAAAAGAACAAATATGTCAAATAATCCAGCCACTGTCAGCATGTTTATTTCCAAGCAGCGTTAGTTTAGCTTTAGTCAGGGAGGTGCCCAGACCTTACCCAAAAAAATAAAAAATTGTGGGACATGCAACCTAAAGCAGCCACAAGAGAACTGAAGACTTGGGTTCATATCCTTGTTTAACTCAAGTGAAGTGAGTTTATCTATTTATGTTTTTATACCATGTCTATTATCATGGTATACAGGACAAATTCAGACACAGTCAGGGTAGTTCCATCTCAGAAGAATGGCAACTGCTTATGCCAGTTCTGAATTAATCCTTATCTTTGGTGAACATTTATCCACAGAGCAGAACCAGACTATATAAAATCACTCCTGTTCTTTTTGCGGATACAGACTAACACGGCTGTTACTCTGAATACACCATAGAAATCATTCACATCCTAACAGGCCTGGGACTGAAACAGCTGCTCTGGACTAAAATGCATTGACAAGGGCAGCATGGGAAAGGTGTAACGCTTCTGCCCACACCATGACTGGCTCTAGCCAAAGCTATTAGCCCCTCAGTTTCACATGCCAAAAACATACAGCTGTAATGCTGCCATTTTTCAAAGGTTTAAGCTACAGCCAGTGTGAAAATACAGCTCTTGTTCTCACTGAAAATGAGGAGACATCAAAAATAATCAGACTTTAATTGGCTACAATGGAGGAAAAAGGAAACCGAAGAGGGGACAGAGGGAAAGGATGATAAAAGAACAATAATTTGGGGTATGTGTCTCCTACACACTTCATTCATCTGTCTGCTGCAATACTGACTAAACACACACAGTAAATGCAGGAGGCAGGTCTAGTGATGTCAACTGATCCTAGATGGGTTTAGGTTTCCTTCCCAGCAGAACCACAAACGTCTAAAATTTGGAGTGCTCACAGGACCACATGGGTGAAATACTTCAGCTATTTCCACAAGTCCTATTAGCAACTGCAAGTTGCCGTAGCACTTCTGGGAAGAGAAGCCCTAGCCATTGCCCTTCCTGCGGTGTGCTGTGGTAAATCACTACTTCCAGAATACTGACTCTGGAGTACCCAACTAAAATGAACAGATCAGTATACAACAGCAAAAAACACTGTAGGCAATAAGCCCTCATGCCTAGAGCTCACAAACTCACAAAGCTTGCAGGCCAGATCGAAAGGTTGCCTCTCCTAAAATGAAGAGCCTCACATTTATTTCAAAGACTAAACATACTTTTACAAAAGGGAAAACATTAAAACTCTTACCTGTCACACAGAAAGTCACTAAATGGACATCATCTTGCTGGAGATCAAATGTTCCTACACCAACAACAGTAGCAGCAAGGTATAAAACTGACTCATGTCAAGGCATGTGCTGCATATAAACTATGGGGTATATCAATGCTGTGCACTGCAGATTAGACGTGAGGCCCTCATTACCAGCAGGAAATCTCCCACTCCATTGTTCTTGATACAGATAATGGACCAGTGTGTGTTTTCCAGATATGTCTCAATATCTTGCTCTTATAAAATAAAGAGAAAGCTACTCTATACAACAGTAATTTACACAACTGGCCATTGGCAAGGGCAGAAAGTTGTTAAAGAGAAAGCCTTGTTTATCAACATTTTATTCCTTTTACAAGCATTTGTTTAAGGTAGCTCTGGCATTGTGATCTCAGGTTTAGTTTGTTACACATTTAGCAGGGTACATTCATTAGTAATACCCATTTTATATATGGGTAAATATAGGTACAGAGAGAGAAGAGACTTGCCCAAGATCATACAGCATATCACATATATAGATATAGATATATAGTACATGTGTAAATCATCTCACTGCCCCATCCCCATGTATAAACACATGCCGCACTTCAAATTCCCAAATGGAGAAAACTCAAATCCAAGATTTTTTTTCTACTGTATAATTGAGGATTAAGATCACACACACACACACACACACACACACACACACACACACACGGCCCAAATCCAGCCAGAATTCTAGTTTTTGGACATGAGAATGGAAAAAATATGAACTTACTAAGAAGCTGATTAGTAAGTTTTTGAGATAACTGCCTATCATCATTGAAACCTCCAACTAGGTGAACTTCCAGCCTAACAAATAGAGATGGAATAACAGGAAACAGCAATTAAAAAGACGTCCCAATGTGAATAGCTTTTCAATACAATCCCCAGCCCACACCGTACAGTGATCATTAGAGAAGGCTCATTTACTACAGTCACATGCGCCAGTTGATTGTGTATTACCTCATGACCTAATGTGAGTAACCTCTTTGTTCTGGACACTATAGGGAATATCAGATGAGCAACACAAACTAAGGACTTGAATCTGAGAGGCACTGAACATGGGAAGTTGTCACAGAGCTTGATGGGATTTACAGGTACTCAGCTCCTCACAGGACTGGACCTTAAATTAAAAAGCTATGTTTTAAGCTTCTCAACAAAGATCAATTAAATGTACTCCAGTGACTTCCTTACAACTCACTCAAACCTTAAGATAGGGGTCTTGGTGAGACGTCTGTGTAAATATGGCTCCTCTTTCACTCTATAGGTCTGTTCTCTATGGCCAAGCTCTTCAAAAGTGACTAGTGATTTTCAGGTATCCAACTTCAGGGGACCCCGTAAAGGGACCCAATTCTTAGAAAGTGCTGAAGAGTCACCAGCTGAAAATCAGGCCCCTTTAAGGGGTTTCAAGAAAGAAAATACTTGCAACTACTTGCTTTTGAGTAAGTCTCGGACCAGGTGTATTCAGTGTTGTATCTGCCAACTTTACCAAGTTTTGCCTCTACAGGTCTGACAGGAGTAAACACAATCAAAAGGAATTGAGCTGAATTCTTTTCTGGTTCCCATAACAGCAACAGAATTTATAACTAAATTCTGATTCAGAAGCTTTATTGTTTTATGTGCCAGCCAGAAACATCCTGGGATCTGAGTTAATCTGGAAGAGTTTACAGAACCAACAGTTTTTTTAAAAAAAGCAAAAATCCATTTGTGAAACTAAGCACATTTGAGATGGAAATCACTGAGACACACACAATAAACATGGAACCTCACAATGGCAGTTTTACAGAGACACTGTTCAAAGCAGACTCACGCTTTAAATTAAAGCGCTGCTAAGAGAACTACAAAAATAATATATACATACAAACGTCGATGGTTCTGAGTAAATCAAGAAAAAAAGCTATTACATCTGTAACAATGCCAGTAGGCAAAAAAAATATCACTGTGGAAACAGTACCTTGTTGAGATGGGTTTTCCTGCCCTGGCTCAGCAAGCCGCTAATTCTTTATCTGAGCCCCAAATGATCACATTTAGAATTTCCCACCTTACACACAACAGTGACCCCTCTGAAATACCGTATACAAGACATAATAGAGCAGAGCTAACCTTCCACATTCTGTGTCATTAGAGAAAGATTTTACTGCACTCATAATCAGCGACACCTCGGCTTGCGTGCTGGATCCATCACAGTGTGTCAAGCAGGTAGCGCCACTCCCTGAAAGGCGGGCAATAAGCAAACATTTACCTGACCACAGGTCTGTACAACAGCAACAAAATTGTCATTCTGTAGAGTAGGTTATAAAATGGATAAACCGCATCCAGATTTTACAGGAGGAGAAACTGGCACTACAAGAGATTAAGTGACTTGTCTGATATCACACAAATTCAGTGTAGTCAGGAACAGAACCTCAGTCTCCTGATTCCCAATATCCTGCTGAAACCACTAGGTCTCCTGTGCTGCCTTCATAAGAGCCAGGGACTGAGTTCCATTCCCATCTCTGTCACTAAGGGCTTGTCTACACTTGAAACACTACTGCAGCACTTCAGCATAGACACTACCTATACCAGCAGTTCTCAAGCTGTGGGGCAGGACCCCAAAGTGGGTCACCAGGGCTGGCTTATACTTGCTGGGCCCAGGGCCAAAGCCGTAGCTTGAGCCCCACCACCCAAAGCCCGAGGGTTTCAGCGCTGCGTGTTGGGACTCAGATTACAGGCCCCCTGCCTGGGGCTGAAGCCCTTTGGCTTCAGCTTGCCCTCTCCTCCTCCCCCCCAAAGTCAGTTGGGTTCGGGCAGGCTCGGGCGGGCTCAGGCTTCGGTCCCCCGTCCTGGGGTCGTATCGTAATTTTTATTGTCAAAAGGGGGTCGCAGTGCACAGAAGTTTGAGAACCCCTGACCTATACCAACAGGAGTGGTTCTTCCGCCAGCATAGGTAATCCACCTCTCCAAGAGGCAGTAGCTAGGTCAATGGAAGAATTCTTCTGCTGACGTAGTGCTATCTACACAGGGACTTCGGTGGGTTTAACTTCGTTGCACAAGGGGGTGGATTTTTCAGTCTAAATCTGGATCAATCTAAATTCTTTAGTGTAGACAGGCCCTGAGTCACTGTATGACACTAGACAAGTCACTTACTTAACCAACAAATCAGACTCCTGTGTCTAAGGGTTAGAGTGAACATGCAGCTCTAACATATGCAGCCAAAGGTAATGCAGGCTGGTAATAGCAAGGTTTCTTAAAACGTGACCCATGCAAACTAGAATAAACGAATTAGAACACCCAGTGTAAGCTCAATACATCAAATGTGGAAATTCCATATGAAATAACAGTCATTACACAGCCATTATTTGAGAAACATGCATCTCATGGTCCAGGTTTCCTTTATGATACCTGTGTGTCTGAGCACCACCAAGTGGCAGGTAGTTGCATCATCAGACCCAAGGATGGACACGGAACCTGTTTTAAAGGAGAGAAATACAGTAAGAATTTGACCTTCATGCCTGTTGCTTCAATAGCTAACATTATTGCATCCCCACGTACCATCTTTAGGGGTGGTCACTGCAAACTCTCTTTGCTGGATGTATAGAAGTCCTTTGGGTCCCACTGTTTGAGCAGGTTGGCCTCTTAGAACTCTTGCTTTCTCCTGTAAATAAATTGCACTCAGACTAAAATGGCTGAAAGAGCAGGTATAGCAAGTACTAGAATGGACACTGACCCAACCAGGCCTATGGAAAACAGAGGGAATCAGGTGGCAGTTCAGGGAAGACCATGAAGGCTGAGATTGACTATAAATACTTACATTTCATGGCGTTTTACATCTTCAGTAACAAAGGGGGAGGCCAAAGACTCGGAACATGGATTGGATATCAGCAGACCTGAGTGTGACTGGTTTCCACAACAACCAAGCCTACAATCATGAGTTTTGGAAGAAGGCTATAAAAGTCACTGATCCCCAAAGAGGTAAGTGGCAAGAAAGAAGAAGAGTGTTTTACATCCTTGAGGCTTTTTCCAAACATTAACCAGTTAATCTTCACATCACCTCAGACACAAAGAGTCTGTCATCCCCACTTTAAAAATGGAGAGAGAGAAAAAGAAAAGGACTTGACCAAGGCCACATAATCATCAATCAGTACAAGAGCTGAACTCGGCAGTTTCTGGCTCCTAGCCCTGTGCTCAGTCTACTGCTATGACTAGAACAGTTAAATATTTAAGTCAGATCTATTAGCTTCCCTATAGTTGTTATCTTGGATGCTTTTAAGAGACATTCACAAAGGATAATTTTTAAAGGCTTGACTGTAATAACCTTACACACATATAGCAAATAGCATGATGCAACATGAGTAGTCCTGCTAAAGTCAAAAGGACTCCTTATGGAGGAAAGTACTGTTCAGGGTGAGTAAGGTAATCACAATCTAGAGCTAAAATACCAGAAGATATGAACAAAATAATCAACTTGATTACTTGTAAGTTGTTTTTATTTGATGATTTCATTCATTATAAATCTTTATTATTATATTAGTACTAGAGAATTAACATACATAAACCTCCTATTTGGAGAATGAACCAAAAAGTCTATTGTGCCAGCAAACCCTGGATTGCTCAAATGACTCTGGGTCTCCCCATAGAAGCAGTCTTGGAAGTACAAACACTATGTTCATTTCTTTAGCTGGTAAGAAACTCCTCCCGCTGGCTTGAATGCAGTAGAGGGATAGATTCTAAGTGATATTTGCTCATCTACGCTCCACAAAACATTATGTAACCCTCCTTCCCATAAACCAAACTGTTACTGAGTACTCTGGTTCCTGAAGCTGACCACACACATCATTCAACACTGATTTACTTTAATACCCAATCACAAACTTGAGTCTGTTTTGTTCTAGCAATGTCTAAGACTGGGTACGCATAGTCTGATTTGGGAGCTGCAGGGGCTCAGTGCTGAGAGAATCTAGCCAGAAACATTATTACAGGGTATGGACTTGATGATTCAATAGGGGTTCTCCATTTCCAGTGACTATAACATAATAGCATTCTCTAGTATGGGGGGGGGGGAGAAATGGAGCTTGGGCTTTTTTGTTTTTTTGCTTCTTGATGATGCATAAAGACCCTCCCTCCAATACCCATAGCTGGACATCTATGCCCCTGCACTGCCCATGCCAGAACACCCTGTATCAGGGCTTCTGGGCCCCCAAGAACACCACATGCCAGGATGTCTATGCCTCCAACATGTGGGCACCACATCAGGGTTTCTGCCCTCCCACCCAGCACCCCACACTGGGGGGGGGGGGGAAAGAGGTGCATGCCTCCAACACCAGAGAGCATCCTATGCCAGAGAGACAAGGTCTGGCTCCAGAGCTGGTCTCTCTCACCAACAGGAGTCCAGTAAAAGATGTTACACCTCCCACCTTTTCTCTTTAATATCCTGGGACCCACATGGCGACAACACTGCATATACCCTGGGCCAGGGCATTTAGCCCACCGAGAGCGCCAAACACAGGCGTACAGACCCCCATCCTACTTGGTAAGTTACCTGTGACATTGGTAAACTCCCCTTTTCCCCCGTCAAAGCCAATAGGCTCTGGACTTCTCATTAGAGGAGTGGGGCCTCCGTCCAAAGCCTGCTCCACCCCGGCCCGCTCGGGAGATGGCACAAACCTACTCCCTCCAGCTGGGCACTGCAGCCTTCCTGGTTGGAGTCCGACAACCCTCCTGCCTCCCCGCTGGGGCTGCCCTTCCTTCCCTGCACCCCTGCCGCAGCCCCCGTCCCCTTACCTCCAGGTGCGGGTAGGTGCGGATCAGCTCCCCCGGGGGCTGGGCCAGGTCGATCCGATCCCCGTTAATCAGCAGAGGCATCTCTGGGAAGCGCCCGCTCCTGAGGCTGCCGGGCGGACTACTTCCGATAGCAGCCAGCTGGGAGGGGAGGCTGCATGGGCTGACATCGCAAGGGGTACTGGGAAATGTAGTCCGGATGGAGAAGCCTGGTTTGGATTTGAGTAGTTCTGTGCAAGCAGCCGGAGTGTCTGCCGCCGGAGCCTGCACAAACCTGACTTCAACTAAGGGCGGGGAAAGAAAACGATACTGATGCACGTTAGACCACCTCACCCCCAAGAGAGCAGCATAGGTACTCTCCCCTCTTAAAATGAAACTTGCAACCCCAGAAAGGATTGAAGAAATGTGCTGTTCACAGCTAGGACAATTGCAGATCTGTCTGAATTTCCACCTCCAGGACAGGGACTACTGAACTCCAGCAGGGCTGTATTTAAAATAAACCATCTCTAATGGAAACTACAGGGGGCATTTTAAGCAGGCAGAATATAATGACCCATCATGGAATCAGCCCATTACAGTAGGCTTTAGTTCTCTCATGAAGAGTACCATCAATTACACAAGCAGGGCACAAATACTCATCAAACCAAATTTGCAGCAGATCAGAAAAAAAGAGGCCCACTGAATGTGTGGGCCCAGCCATTTGTACATGTAGAAATCCTGTCTTTAGATAAGAAGAGGTAGTAAGATATACTCGCACATACAGATTTTCTCCCCCCACATCCACACATTTTGTGGGTACAGTTAGATCCATGCTGAAAATTTAGCACATTATGTCAAATTAAGAGTTTCATACCTTAAAAGCAGTAAATAATTAATTGCTTGAGGCATATTCAGAAATATTTATTTAAAACTGGGTATTTTCAATCAACTCCCACTTCCTATGCACTGGCTTGGTATCTGCAGCACTCCGCACAACCCTCACTTCCAATGGCCCAAGTCAGACCTTGTACAGGCTGGAAAGTGATACTGTGGTCTGACATATATTGCATTAATTCATTTAAGTCTTAAACAAATCTGATTTTTCTTTCTCCACAAAAGTCAGCGGAATCAGATGTAATTAATAAATATGAGTTGTACTGGAAGGGTCCCTCAAACTGTCGTCAGCAAACTGAAGTGAAGGAAATGTTGGGATGAAATCAGCCCTCTCTGGATACTACTACAAATCTCTGGTGGAGATTATTTCTAACTACTCATAAGAATACTTCTGTAGAAACATTTTTGTTTTTGACTACACTAAATGTCATGTATTTTCAAATTAATTTCCCAGAGATACAGATCCCCAAAACTGACATCCTTCTCAAAAGACACACACAGAAACGTCATATGCCCCATGATAAGCAGTGGGCTATATGTATTGCTAATTAGACCTGAATGGAAAATTTAAAGATGTTGGGAGAAAAACCAGACTCCCCCTTTCATTTTCCAGCCAGCTGTATTCTCAGTATTCTCACTATAATTTTGCCCAGCAAAGGATAAACACTTCTAGCAAAGTGCAGCTTAATACGCTTATTAGCTAAGTGTTGTTGCCTCCTTTTATTATGGTTATAAAAGCATAAATGGGAAAAACAAGCAAAGAGAACGTAGGATCCATAGCCTTCGTGATCACACATAGCCCTAATCAGGGGATTTATACAGACTAAGACACAGAAACATTGTGGGAGCCCTTGTTAAAATATTGCTTACACAGAAGATCCCTGACAATCTAACACCCTGAAAGGTCTGGTGTTGATTGTTTGACTAGCTAGGACAACTGAATATGTGCTCATTTTTTAACATTACAATTTTCAAGATGTCCCAAAATGTGGGTCTAAATACAAAGCAAATATTTTTCTAGAGCTAATAAAAAAAAAAAAAATCTCACACACATGCGCAAATCCCCAGCTCACATATAAGATATAGCAATGTTAGCCAGAAGAAAAAACTGGCATTATGTTTTGGAAAAAAGTCTTATACCTGAGTTCACCCAACATGTTGACAAAGCCATTGGTGTCATGGGGAAGAATGCAATCTTTTGATCACTTTGGAACCATTCTTTCTTTACTGTTGCTTAAGATAAGTACTTTTATGTTGGGAGATAAGGCAATTAATTTCAAATGCAATTCTCTTTTTATTGTTCTGGAATGACAGCAGAAGGGATGAGATTTAAAACAAAACAAAACAAAAACAGTTCATTTATAGATACCGGAAGATTAATTTTGCCATGTCATCCCCAAACCCCTGTCTCATCCAAAGTCTCCACCTCATCAGTATCATCACACAGTCCTTCAGGAGGAACATGCCAAATTAGGTGCTTCTGAAACCCATACTACCACATCCTGTGTCATCCTCCAGTGGCTAGATCACATATAGAATTCCATTTATTTTTGTGTAAGTCTAAGTTTTGCAAGTATCTGCACGTGTCAAGTTTATTCTGATTCCCACCCAATGCTCAAGTCTTGAAAGTCTAACAAATAAGAGTCTAAACAAAAGGTCAGAGAATTGCAGAGAATTTGGCCCAAAATACTTAAAATTTTACTATTTTCAAACAGAATAAACTCATACTTTTTTTTTTTAAGTGTTTGTAATCTAACTGAAGCATTGTGCAGATATTTCCAGTTCATTTTGCAGTAATTATTTACATATGTATTCAAACCTCTCCCGCCTAAAAATCCAATTATGTAAAACAAAACAAAGTAAAGAAATTCCCTGCAGTGACACATGAGGAGAATTGCATCTTTTCCTTTCTATAAACAAAGGGTTTTTTTGTTGTTTCACAATTCACATTTAAATATAGAGTTCCAAAAATAATAAATACCTACCATTATACAGTCCTTTTCATCCCCAGAACTTAAAGCATTGCACAACATTTCTTGAACTGACTACATATCATATGATCACACATTAAGCTGCTTTCATGTCACTTTCAAAACTGACAACTGTCTGAGGTGTTGAAAGTCTGAACTTTCACACTTAAAATTTTTTTTCCGACAAAATCTTATGCAGTGATAATAGCACCTTCCATCTTTAAAGTGCTTTACCACGTATTCTACAGATAGGGGAAGTGATTTGTCAAAGGTCAGAGGGAGGCAATGTCAGGCTGGAATTAGAACTCAGGCCCTGGTACCTCATCCTATGCTCAGTTTACTTGTTAGAAAGATAACTTAAAAACATACCCAATCAAAACACAATTAAACATTTAGAGTGAAATCTTAGTCCCAATGTAATTAATGAGAAGAGGGGCCAGGATTTCACCCTTACTATGTAAATCCTTATAGAGGAAACATTATTAAACAAAAACTAATCAAGAAAAATAACTATAAATTATGTATAAACTATTTCAATATGAAAATTGTAGAGTACTGCAGTTTATTCTCTAGCCTTTTTTAGCAATGTATGAAATTAATCAGAACACATCTCTGTAGAAATCTGAGCAAGTTTAAGTAAAAAATAGAGTCTTTCTTCTTTAATATGATTACCAAAACAAGTAAAATCTTCAGAGTTTGGAAAGTTGCTCAGAAAGTCTCTTTAAAGAGTGAAAATTGCACATAGCTTTTGATCCACTTAATTTCTGATTCTCAAAGTCAGAGGTGCCGTTGTACATATGTTACTGGAGGGGATCCTACACTGCTTGCCGGGCTCAGAATATTTGAGTCATAAGAACTTGGAGTAATTCCAACCATGCCATCATTTTGAGGTGTTTCTCCTTTCAGAAAGTCATCGTCTTCATCTTCAGTTGTACACTACGCAAAGAGAAAAAAATGTTAGTGAAAACAGAAAGACATTATAGTACCTTAAATAGAGTTTTAAGCCTTAGGTTTAAATTTCTTCACCAGGAAAAGTTATCTGAACACCACATGAGATTTACCGGAGTGTATTAGTTGGCCCAGTAAAATAAAACAGTTCTCAGGAGGCTCCCAGTCTCTGAGTTAACACAGCTAGTAGATTTCACACCATAGAGAAGCATATATCTGACCAACAGGTACACATGTCTAGACAAGCAGAGAAAAGTCCTGGAAATTTGGGCATTTCTGGTATTTATTTGCTAAAAGCGTTTTTTTTTTTTTTTTTTTTTTTTGGCCAGAAAATTAGATAAAGTGCTGAAAACCAGAAATGTGTTTTTAAATAAACTCTGAAATAATTCAAAATGTTGCAATAATACAGTTTACCGATAAAGCACGACTGCGTTGGCCAATTACCACAATACATATACATTTTATATATATATTATATATATATACACATATACACACACACAAGCAATACTATTTTATTATTGAGATAGCTCTAACAATGTGCTATGTACTGTACAGTATACAAAGATACACCCCTGCCACAAAGAGTTTTCAAGCTCAGTCATAAGACTCTGGCTGGTCTGGAAAGTCCAGAGGATTTTCTTTTTAAGAAGTTCATGGTCTGTAGGCCTCCCAGAGGTCAGACAGTTTTAAGGAGTTGAATGAAGAGAAGTGACTATTTGGCAGACAGATGGGAAGAGAATTCCACACATACTGCAAAGTGTATGTAGACAGGAGTGGCAGAAGGAAGTGAATCAATTAGATAATGTGGAGATAGCTGTTCTAGGAATACTTTACATAGACAGAAGCTGGAATCACTGGCAGGGCAGAGGGGAGCTTTAATAACTGTAGTGTATTGTGAGAATAGATCCAAAACAAATCTAAAAGTGGCATCCACAGGAATCATCCCAGGGGTTTAATGAAAAAAAAAAAAACAACAACAACAACCTAAATCTCTGATACTACACTGATCTCGATCTGTGCCAGCATCCTAACCCACCAGCCTGTATGTCAGCTCCTCCTTCAATCAGGACAGAGATATCACTGTTCCTGTTTGATGATTCACAGCAGTTGGCCCATAGTGCTAGCATCAGAGCACAACTATGAATACATCCACAAAAGGAGAAATCAAACAGTTATCTGAGGGCCATGATGATCCCCCCCTCTCCCCACAAATTAGATAAAAAATGCATTTTCTATGTACACAGAGCTTCCTGAATTCTACATAGCTAATAATTCAGTGCTGGTTTCCCACTAACATTAAGCATTTTGTGACCAAAAAAAAAAAAAAAAATGACTCCCAAAATGCAAGTATACTTCCTTAATCGTCAGTTGATGCAGGATTTAAGATTATTTTCTTTAACCAAAAATAAAATAAAATAAACCCCCAGAAACCACCCACACACCCACACAATTTCGGACAGGAAGGAGTTACCTTTTTAAAGGGTTTCTTAAGTTCTTGAAGATCTTCAGTACTCAGTTCTTCCCAAATCTGATAAATAGGATCAATGGTCTTCTTTGATCTGAGAACATAAATTGCAGCATAGTACAAATAAGCTGAATAAAGTTGCACACAAGAAGTTATGAACCAGGCATTTCACTTTAATATTGTACTATGCGATTCTTTACATTTCTCTAGTGCCTTGCAGAGGATCTTACACACTTTACAAACTAATCCCAAGAACACTTCCCATAAATTATCTCCATTTCACTGCTGGGTAAAATGATGCATAGAGAAGTTATATAGGTTTTCCCGAGGAGACTGCTAGTGGTAGGATCAGGAACAGAACTCAGCTCTTCCAATTATGTATTTTAATGCATAGGCAGTGCTCCCTCAGCCAACTATAATTTTCTTCTAGCCTGTAATCCTACCCACAGGATTTACTGGACTTCTGTCCAGCACTTTTATTCCTTTAGAGCAAGGACTCACTGCAGCCCTTTTCAGGCTAGAAGATGGTTTGTGCAGAAAAATCTATTTAAGATGGTCATCTTTTGTATGTTAAAGAACCCATCTGCACAAACATTCATGGATCAAAGAATATAAGCATTCCAGGCTAGAGAGCTTCAAGAACAGCCCATCTAACTAATAACAAAAGCCTCTGAAAACAAACCAGATGCCCTCTCGCACATGGTGCCAATCCCAGAGATGCAAGAAACTACCACTCGGACGGACCTCAGTACATTTTGTTATGCTAATATTATGAATTGGACTCATTAAAAAGGGGTAGATAAAAGAAAATTTACCTAAAGTAACCTTTTACCAAATGCAGTATGAGAGGATGGGCCCTTTTCCCTTCCCCACACCCAAAACCTACAGAGTGCACAAACTCCAATTCTCCAGCTTCTGACAGTCTCAGTCCTACAAAAACAACTTATGTAGAACTAGTGTTTTGACTTACAATACAACAATACATTTTAGAAGAGTAGAACAATCACCTTAAGTATGTTCTTTGAATTTATTTTATGCAAGGCAGAAATTAGTTTATTGCATTGGAAATCTATACCTTTTGAGAATGTAAGGATCAAATGGGAAAAAACTGTCAAGCGGGTTAGTGCAAGTCTGTACAGAATCACCCCCACTGCTGCTTCTGATGACTGGCAAAAATTGCCTGTTGTTCCTTTCAATAATGGTGTAGCAGAACACCAACTGGTATTTCCTTAAACAAACAAAAAACACTGATAAGTATAAGCATCTCTAACTACAGGGAAAGCAAATAATTTCACAAGATATTGAACTGGACTGAGATATATTACATAAATATCCAAATTCTAGCACAAAGTTCCATTTTACGACTAACAGCAGGAGTTAACAATACAATCAGAATAAAGGGAGCTTATAAATGAAGTCTATCTAACCAATTTTACTCTCAACAGAACTTTATTGCAAGTACAGTAACTCCTCACTTAAAGTCGTCCCGGTTAACACTGTTATGTTGCTGATCAATTAGGGAACATGCTCGTTTAAAGTTGTGCAATGCTCCCTTCTAACATCCTTTGGCAGCTGCCTGCTTTGTCCACTGCTTGCAGGAAGAGCAGCCCATTGCAGCTAGCTGGTGGGGGCTTGTAACCAAGGTAGACCGGCAGCCCCACATCAGCTCCCCGCTCCCCTAAGTTCCCTGTGCAGCAGCCGCCCAGCAGGCTATCAAGGCAGTTCAGCTATCCCTCCCCCCACTGCCACGTGCTGTTCCTGCACTCTGCCTTGGAGCTGCTCCCAGAGAATCCTGCTTGCTGTGTGGGGGATGGGGGGGCTAATGTCAGTGTCAGGATGTCCCCCTCCTCCCTGCTCCTGCACCCCGCTTACCCCTTCTCCATATAGAGCAGGGAGGGGACATGGAGGAAGAGAGACAGAGCTTGGGGCAGCAGCTGCTGTCTCAACTTCCTGATCCACTTAAAAAGACAATGCACTTAAGAGTGGGTCAGCTTACTTAAAGAGGCAGTGTGCCTCTCTCTTTCTCTCACACACAAGGTGTGTGTCTGTCTCTGTCTGTTATGCTGTCTCCCCTCCCTTATGTTCGTGCTGCCTTGTGTGAGAGGCTACATTAACAACAACGTGTTAACCTTTGAGGGCTCAGCCAAGTGCTAGTTCATCGTTTAGCAGCAAGGCATTCCCTGGGAAATATCCCTCCCTCTTCCACCCTTTAACTTCACCACCTCAACCAACCTTCACAATCATCATAGCTGTGAACAGTATTCAATTGTTTGTTTAAAATGTATACTGTGTGTATATATCTATACAATATATAGTTTTTTGTCTGGTGAAAAAAAATTTCCCTGGAACCTAACCCCCCCCTATTTACATTAATTCTTATGGGGAAATTGGATTCACTTAAAGTCGCATTTTTCAGGAACATAACTACAACGTTAAGGGAGAGTTACTGTAGTACAACAATCTGCACCATCACAAAGCAATGAAACAGCTCTATTTAACTACAGGGTTTCACTGTATCTGTATTAGCTATAAACTGCTCCCACTCAGTATATAGGTAATATTCTAATACTGAAGGGGCTATCGTATATTATAATCTATATTCATCATACACGTTTACAAAAAAATGTTAGTCTTCAAAATACTACACTGTGGTTATTATCGAGATTGATATGGTTCATATAAAATGTAAACTGAAAAAATAAATAAATAGTTACCTGGTAATAGCAGCAAACAAGTTAACAATGGAGGGTAAGCAAATCTTCAGAGGGTTTAGCTGACACATGACTATGCGTTCAAAATTTAAGTTCTGCAGGTAGGCCAAACCTTCAAAATAAGAATGGTGTATAATAAATACTATGGATTTATACAGCGTTTTTCCATGTTCAAAGCACTGTACAGATTAAACTTAGTCTCACAACCCCCATGAAGGTAGATAATCATTCCTACTTCACAGATAGCGAAACAGAAAGTGACTTTTCCCTAAGGCCACACAGCAAGTCAGTAGCAGAGTTCATATTAGAACTCTCCCAACCTTGTACCAATTTCTCATTATTACTTTAGAGTAATAAAGGGCAAGATCATGTTTCTCCTGGTTCAGAGAATACTTTGAAATCAAGTGCAAGAATTCATTATAAAAAAATTGTATATTAGATCATAAGCATTAGATGACCGACCAGCAAGTTATGCAGCACTTACTCTCGGGGCCTGCACAAACAAAGCAGCAACACCTGTTCAGTCATATGCCAGATGATGGTACAAATATACAGTATGTGGAAATTCTAGAGTGACTTGTTAAAATTATTCAGCATTAAGATTTTTCAGACTGAATTTAAAAAAAACCAAAAAAAAACAAAAAAAAAAAAACACAGTTTTGGCTGCATCAAGCAACATATAATGTTGGAGGACAGCTGGGGATGTTAACTTGTTAAGCAGCTGCATGTAAAGCAACAGAAGGAAGCTTTTGCAGAACATCTAAAGAAGAAATATAACAAGGAAGTCCCCAGGCCGGGCTATTCTGTCATATAATGAGACTCTACTAATAATTATAAAATAAATGTAAGAAAATTGTGGTGAATGCAGAAGTCTGTAAAGAACAAGTCACAAAGTTCTGCAAGTAGAGAACACAAATAGCTTGTGTGACATAACAGGATTCGATATTTAATGTGCTATTACAGATACAGTAGATGCTTAATTCATAATTAAGATTCTCCAGTCTGGCAGAGTTATGCTCAGTAATGGCCATGGGACTTTATGATTATTTTATGTTCCAATCAATCAAAAAATGCCCCCTACCTCTTACATTGTACTATTCATTAGTAGACCTCCAAGTTCTGGACCAGCCCCCAATTTAAGTTTGAACAGCAGCAGGTTGCTCTAATTTATGCTCAACTGCTCACCGTCTTACATGGCCCTTCCATCAGCCAGGATCATCAGGGCTTAGGGACACTTCAGTCACACTTCATGAATCAGTAACTGAAGGGATGGCATAGACCCACTACACCAGCTCTGTGTTGTATCGGAATTCAAAGCTGGATAACTTGCTTTTTAGCTAGTAAAAATCAACACAGATAAAATCATTGGGCCCACTAGTGGGTGCTCTGAGTTATTTTACCAGCGCAAATCAAAGTAAAATTGGAGGGTTCCAGTCCACCAGTTTACTTTGATTTGCGCTGGTAAAATAACTCAGAGCACCCACTAGTGGGCCCAATGATTTTATCTGTGTTGATTTTTACTAGCTAAAAAGCAAGTTATCCAGCTTTGAATTCCGATACAAATACAAAGTCTTATGCACTTTGTTTAAAATATAGTAACTTAACCTTCCCATAATTCACTTCACCAAATTGACCATTAGGAAATTAATATTTTTAGAGCTTGCACATGAATTCTGTTTTAATTTTATAGTACTGACACTTTCAATGTACTCACCTTTCCTTAAGTTTCCATCCAAAAGTTGCTTGTGGCGAAAAATTAAAGCATAAAATACAGCCTGGCACGTGGAGTAAAAAGGTCCATGAAGAGCAACATCGCAGTAAGCTTTTGTCCCCACGTCCTGATTGTCAATGTAAACGTGCAGCCAGTTAACTAACAGATCCATGCATGCTTTCACTGTACTATAATGGAGAAACATGGTCTGTAAAAACACCATTTGAACTCATGTATGAAAGATATTTTAAAAATATTTAAGGCGCTTAATGTGTACTGTACATGCAAATAAGCACAGAAATCATTTTATAAAGAAGTAGATTACACTGCCCGTCTTGTCCTCTGTGCCAGCAGTCACTGAACTGTCTGCAACAATACTGAGAACCCCAAGCATCAGGAAGATTGAAGTATTGGTAGAATTGATGAGTTCATGAGAGGATCATTTGCAAAGTGGCCCACCAAATAAAAAGTTTGGAAATCTTCTTGTCTGAGCTGTGAGGCACAAACAACAAGAGAAACCTTCTGGTTCCAATGTCAAATTAGGTTCAACATTAAGTCATTAAGCCCACTGCTTTTAACAATAGCTTCAGAAATCCTGAAGACAATATCCCATACTATATAACTGTTACAAAGAAAAAAAGTCTACTCATCCACCTATTGAGCACGCAAACTACAGAGACTAATCTATGCAATGAATAGGAATAATTGCACTAAATGTCTCAGAGGCTTAGTGCAATACCTATCACACTTGAAGATGTATGTTCAAAAATAAGTTTAAGGGCTGAATGTCACGTTGAGCATCCACAATTCCAACAAAGTCAAAGAGAACTATAGGTTCTTAATACCTCTGATAAATCTGGTGTTTGATTACCTCATCCTCACCCAGCAGGCATTAGTCCACATCCCATAAACACAAAACTTTTTTGGAAAACTCAGAGAACCCCAAAAGGGGAACAATAAGGATATTTTAGATCAAAGTTATGGCTCATTGTCAGAGTTGTGGGAGGGGAACTGGCACATTATCTTTCCATACTTAAATCTAGTATATGCCATAAATCCTTCACTTTTGACCATATACAAAGTATAAGATATTTAAAATTATCTAGCAACATTACTTACACAATTGGAATAAAGTTAGCCCTTGCCAAGAAGCTGCCAATATAACTTCCAGCAGTCTGTCTGATCACCACAGGATTATTTGGATTCTGCAATTTTTTCCAAAGATGGTCTAAGAATGCTTCTGCAAACCCCTGCAAAACAAAACAAAAAACACATTCAAACTATTAATCCTAATGCTGATGCCACCTATAAACGGAGACTCCTGACACCAGTGTACTCATTTCTGTTAAACAAAAAACAAAAACCTTTTTAAAAACAAAAGTTTACTACAAAATTTATAACTACAAAAAAAGAATATGCAAATACTCCTACAAATACTGAAAGGAATGTCCTTTGAGAAGTTGCATATTTTTGTTTTTTAACACTGTGCTGGCAAAAGAGAAAGAAAGTAAAGAGAACAGGAATAAAGATGTGCCTTTTCAGCCAGGTATGGATTAGCACTGGGTTATCAGTTAAATTAATCAGCTTAACACAACTTTATCGGCTAGGAGAACAGAATAAAAACATGCAACAGATATAATAGGAGAAGTGCACTTTAGGAAGTGTATGCTTGTACTCACCAATTTAAAGCTACAGATGTGAAACATGAAATACTGTACATGACATGAAGCATGGGTTGGCAAAATGAGCTTGTCAAAGACAGTAACCAGATCCCGATACAAGTCCTTCGTATTGTTAACATCAAGCTTCCCTAATAAAAAAAAAAAACATTCCCCAGAGCTATTAGATATGCAAATATTGCAATACTGTGCTAGTGCAGAACAGCCAGAAACTAAGTCGCATAGTATCTGTGTTCCAGACAAGTGAAATACAAAAAATAAATCTGATTTTTAAATATTCTTGCTTGTTTAATAATTGAGGCTTAGCGCCACAGATGTATGATTAAATATAGCTTTCCTCCTACCAATGTCCTTTTCAGATATTTGTTCTTATAAATTTCAAAAGAAAAAAAAAAAAAAAAAACACATTTCAATATATGATTTAAATTCCAATTTGAACTGAATGGTTGGTTGCGGGATAGCTACCTCTGATATACAAATTATACAAAATAATTAGGGCTGTCAAGCGATTAAAAAAAATTAACCGTGATTAATCATGTGATTAAAAAAATTAACCGCAATTAATCATGCGATTAATAGCGCTGTTAAACAATAATAGAATACCATTTATTTAAATATTTTTGGATGGTTTTACATTTTTAAAAATATCTGAAAAAAAAATCTAGCCTATATCATGTGGCTGGGAGGAGAATTTTACAGGTGAAAAAACAGATTCTAGAGGACCAATCCTGCACTAGCAGAACTCTTACTGTTATATTTAATTACTAACAAAACAACAAGCTCAGGTACATTATTACCATCTACATGGCAGATATCTTTAATGTAAGAAAACAGAATGTTCATCAAAATATCCAAGCGTTCTGCTAGTGGATGGGCCATCATGTCACTCCTACTGAAGGTATCTCTATTTTCGTTTGTTTCTTCATCTTCTTCCTGTCAGATAAAGTAGCAGTTAAAAAGCTCTCATATGTACTATACAACGAAGACAGTCACTATAAATCAGTGGTTCTCAAATTTTTGAACTGGTGACCCCTTTCACACAGGAAGCCTTTGAGTGCGACTCCCCTTATAAATATATAAAAACTTTTTTTAATTTAACACCATTATAAATGCTGGATGCAAAGCGGGGTTTGCGGTGGAGGCTTACAACTCACGACCCCCATGTAATAACCTCACAACCCCGAGCGGTCCCGACTCCCAGTTTGAGAACCCCTGCTATAAATAAACCAAAACATGACTTTGAACAGAGAAAGTATATGTCATACGGGGGGAAGGATAGCTCAGTGGTTTGAGCATTGGCCTGCTAAACCCAAGGTTGAGAGTTCAATTCTTGAGGAGGCCACTTAGGGATCTAGGGCAAAATCAGTTCTTGGCCCTGCTCGTGAAGGCAGGGGGCTGGACTGGATGACCTTACAGGGTCCCTTCCAGTTCTATGAAATAAGTGTTTAACACTACCAAAATAATCACCATCAACTATGTAATTAATTCTTGTTCAGCTTAATTATAAGAGCTACAAGCAAATATTGCTTTGGTGTACTGATGATGGGCTTAAGTCAATTACTTAGTACTCTGTAATAGGCTCTAGAAGTAGTTGCGCATATTTTTTTGTGTAAGCCCCTCTCCCCTTTGAACACAAATCAATCTCTGACACAGAGAGAATAGGTTAATAATTGTCAACTCTTTTGGAATATTTACTCTTCATGGTAAATTGCCAATGGAGCACCAGGTAGACTGGACATAGGTTTTTAATGGGAGTTACACCCCCATGAATTATCAATGGAATGTCAGCCCAGTTTTAACTTTAACTGTAAAATTTCTTCGGGTTTGCTTTCAGATGTGCAGTGTTGTTTTAACACAAATCAACAACGGCAATTCAGTAACTAGAATTTTTCCTTCCAATGCCACGGCATATCGTTAGGGGACTGTACGGCTGGAGGTACCAACTTTCAGTAAGTCTAAGACAAAGTTGAGGCCCTGAGTTCCTTAATGTTCCCATGCAGAGGTCCTAACTAGAGCTGAGTGGAAACTGGTAATTCCATTTTGCAGAGGATTTTGAAATTTCTTTTTGTTCCAATTCAGAATAAAAAGCAACATTTTCAAAACTTTCCATCAAAGTGCCACAGGAAGTCCTGGGCAGGCAACCAGGTGGGGAGCCTGAAATCGCCGACTCTAGGACATAGTCAGGGACCCTGGAAACCCCAGTACCAGGACAGTTGGTCTGGTAGGCTGTCATGGAGCTAGGGCTCTGGATGCCTTGGGAGTTCAGGCTGCCAGGAAGCCAGGGCTTCCAAGCTCACAGCTCGGTTAGTCAGCCAGAGGGGCTGCCAACGAGTCAGGAGCCTGGGCTGCTGCAGAGCGAGGCAAGCAAGCTGGCTCCTTTTCAGTGGAATTTTATCAAAAATCAACATGGTCCTGTAGACTGTTTCAATTTCGATGAAATTGCAAATTCTGACAAAATGTTTCATATAAGTGTTTCCAATCAGCTTTATGGTTAACCCATATCCTGGGGTCCTGGCCAAATTCCACTTCAGTCATTACTTTCTACTTACTAAAATATTGCAAAGGCTAAAATCCCCAACTTGACTGAAGATTTGGATGTTTCTTGGCAGTTCACTTACAACCTAGTTATAACAAAGCAAGTTTGTACCTCATTGCCACTTTACAAGCAAAAATTAATACGACTCTCAACTGCTATTTAATTTTTTAAATATAAACATTCATTTTTAGAGTGCTTAGACAGCCAACCATGTCAAAGAGTCCTTCCTCTGTGGTTTTTTCCTTGATATCAGAATTCTTAGCAGTTTCTTCAGCATCCTCAATATCTTGTCGTGGGGCACTTACCTGTAGTTAAAGAAAAAAAAAATCAGATTTTTTTAAAGCAACCTTCGGTGCAGGAAAATGTAACCACGCTATATTCTTGCAGTCAGATATAGATGACACTATTAACAGAGTTTGGGGGCTAAATATATGTGGGTTTTTTTTAAAAACTAACTATATAAACAAACACACACAATATAAACTGCTTAAAACTTCACTCAGATACTTCCAGGAACTACATTTTCCTAATTTTTTTTTTAAGGGTTGGGGCGGCAAAAGGACTTAGGGCATGATTTGGTAGCTACGTGCATGAAACTGACTTTCACTAACTTAAATTCTGTGCTTGCAAGAGGGACCATAACAGGTCAAGTATCAGGTCATGTGGCCTACAATTATTACTGACACCGCACTGATGTGAAAGTTCTAGGGTCCATTTCTTAATGGTCTCCAAATCCCTGGCCAAACAGGAGTTGGGAATATTAAGGAGGGAGCAGACACACACTTCACAGGGTGTGCTCACTAACAACCTGACAGATTGATTTACGTTAATGTGCTCCAAAATAGAGACCCATGAAGTCCTAATCACTCAAAATGTTTTGATGAGTGAACACCTATATTAAAGCAACACGGACAGATGTTCAACACATGAAGAGCAGAATAATATAAAGATGTATCCTTGGGCCCAGATTCAAATCTCCAGTATGTGGATGCAACACACCACATAATTCAAAAAGCCTCTGGTGATATATGCCACTCACTCAATCCTGTAATCCAAATCTTATTTTGGCATGTTCAAGACTGTGCTACAGCATTTCCACACAAAGAGTAATATTGTAGATCATATATGCTTCCACATCTAAGCACAAATTGTACAGTTTTAGGGTGGAGCTTCAGCTCTTCAATTTTAATTTACTCGCTTTTGTAGCTTAAGACTGTGAACCCTATTTGAGTATAATTTCTGTTGAGGTTTAATATTAAAACAATCATGTCATTGCTGGCACTTAAGAGACAGCAAGTTTCTTAAAAGATAGTTTGTTCCATACTTACATCTATCTTTAATAGCTTTTCAACAATAAGTTCCAGAATTTCAAGCCTCAGTGTTGGAAGATACACAGTAATTCGCAACAGGTTATGAACATAACATTCCTGTAATACAACATTACCATAAATATGGATTTTCCCTTGAATTCAAAGTGACAGTCATTTCTTTTAAGGATTTTAGAAACTAGAAGGAGCAGTATAGTTACAAAATTGTTGAACCACAAATTATCTCTTATCTAAAGATTTGAAACTGATGTGAATGTTGAACAGCTTACAGTTCTGTCCTAACTTCTAAAGAGTTGCTAAAAATAAGTCACTATATAATCCAAACAATGTGTTTAAACAAGAGAAAAATCTAAGAAGTCTCTTCTGAGCATGTACAAATCACTCATTTTTCAAAGTTTATAACTTGGATAAATTTGGGGAAATTTTTACAGGGATGGCAAAAGGCAGAACCCTGACAAAAAGCTCTGCCCACCCCCACCCCCGCCAACTCATAGTCAAGATCTTGCTCCAAAGAATGGGGGTGATAGAGGTTTTCAAAGAACCAGGAGTTTTTAACCTGGGCAAAACAACTTATTTTTTCCCTAGCCTCATTCTCAGAAACAGCTGAACTGTTTTGGCTGAAATTTAAAAAACAAAAAAATTAACCCAAGGCAGGGACCCCAGAAAGAAAATTTCAGTCCAAATGGTTAAAGTTTTCCAAAGTTAAAAGCAACTGAAAACAAGATCTTATAATGGGAAGTATTGGAAAACCTTAGTAATTGACAGTACTAATGGATCCTCCTCTAGGTGGGTGTGTAGCAATGAAGCAACTACAGAAAAAGTCCAGTTTCTCTTAAAATTACTTAACAATATTAAAATTACATTATTCAATATGGTGAGCACTAAAGCACCTGTATTAGACTATGCAATGTATCAAATGCCAAACTATGGTATTTTCTACTACTTATACATTTTAAAAAGATAGATAGTCTGCCTGCTCTTACCAGAGTTCTTTCTGATTTATTAATGAAAGGAAAGTTTTCCACAAGTATCGGCATGAGAAATTGTGGTGTTCTGTAATAAAGAAAATACAGGAAGCTTTACCCAAAACAGAAGAAACGGAGAGTGCATGTATTGAATCTTTCTACAAGTGAAGTTTGGAACAAGCATTTTTCAAGACAGTTTTATTTTCACAGCTGTAGGATAACAAATTGTACAAGATGTTTCTATAACCCATTAATGTATTATATAAACTTTCCACAAAAAAAGTGTTAATTTTTTCTAAAATCAAAAGTTCCCCCATCATTATCTTGGGAGGGGCAAGAATAAAAATAATAAAAATAAAAAAAGTTAGAAAGCACACTCTTCCATTACTTGATTCCACAGAAGCTCCTCCAATATTAACATTAAGCTGTCAGAATCCATTATTTGGTGGGGGGAGAGGATGGAGCGCAGCATGGTCTCCTATCGACCCAGTAGATTTCCATATGGAAATCCACACTGAAGTTACTGCAACTGAGGTAAGTACTAACATTCCTCCCACAACAAAGGGTTTTCAGTGCACAGCTAGAGGAACCAACAGCAGCGTGGTGTTTGTTATGCTACCGTAGTAAGCTATGCTTCCAAGTGGTTTCACATAAACTACCATTACACACAACTGCAATCGTCTCCCTACTAAGCGAAGTAAAATCAGTTCTTTGCAGTCAGTTGCAATGACATTTTTGAGCACTAATGTTCCACATTAGGGGAACATTTGACCCTTTATACTTCTGACATATCATTCTTTCAAGCTACATTATGTTGGCTTTACTGTGCGGACTTGGATTCTAGTTAGTTCTGAGGACACAGAAACCTATGTGCTGAACCTGGACTGTGGTGCACACAGATGGACCCCTGTGCCTATGCAGAGCCACTGAAGCAAATGGGACTGCATGAAGATGAAGAGGTCACATGCAACACACTGCAGGATGGGGACCCTGATTTGTACCTGAAGTAAGTAGAGATAAACCGGGATTCAGATAATAAGGATCTTACCAGCTCACAGTAAAGAGCTGCTATACCAAAAAGAAAAGTTGAAGGTTGACTGCACAGTAAGCCTTCAATGTGTTCGGAACAATTCACATCACTAACA
This sequence comes from Chrysemys picta bellii, assembly GCF_011386835.1. Taxonomy (NCBI): domain Eukaryota; kingdom Metazoa; phylum Chordata; order Testudines; family Emydidae; genus Chrysemys; species Chrysemys picta. The sequence goes on along the minus strand of NC_088800.1, from coordinate 68,552,570 downwards.
ACTTTTGAATTGCTCATTGGAAAAGATTTTTCTTTGTACTGCAATTTTTACTCTCCAGTTTTGATACTGAATACTTTTGCTAAACATACAAACAGTATTACTATGTGTTATACAGAACTAGGTAAAATTCTGCTATAAGCTTGTTTGACCTAACTGGATCCAAGTTATTATAAGTAGAGATGTCACACAGTTCACAATTTCTGTAGGCTGAGAGCATAGCATACCCCAGGGGCTCCTTGCATTCTTCTCTTCTCCCCCACAAGCTCTCAGTGTGCCACCCTCTCATGCCGCTCTATTTCAGGGGCTGCCTGCAACTCTCCCTATCCCGTCCCTAATGCCAGGCTCTGTGTCCCCCATTCCTTTCTCCACCACATGACAGGGACTTTGTGTGCCCCCCATGTAACCTCTCCCCCCATTTCATTGTCCCTCATTTTTTCCCCCTTGGCAGGAACCATATGTCCTCCTCAATCCCCTTCTTCCCCCCAGACCCTCGAGTCTGTGTGCATCCCCACTCCCCACCACCACCTATGTCAGAGGCTCTGTGTACCCCACATTCTCCCCTCCACCACATACCAGGGGACCTGTATGTTCCCCCATTCTCCCTTGCCCCCTCATGGCAGGGTCTTTGTTCTCCCTATTCCCTCCAGAACCCCACTTTCCCCTCCCTATTTCCACTCCCCCGTCTACCAATTCCTGCTTCCACGCCTGCCCATACATACAGTTCCCACACCAGGCCCTTGCTTCCCTCATTACCATAACTTCCCACCCAATTTCCTGCTGTCCTCTTCACCCACCTCCTCGAGCCTGTTTTCCCCCACACCAGTTCACCACCACTCTCCTTGGGGTCTCTGCTTCACCCACCGCCATCAGTCCTCTCTGAGACCCTGATTCCTCACACTTCCTGCTTCCCCCAGCACTTCTACACCATCCCTCTAGTCTCTGCTGCTTTCCCCACGCCCCCACTCTTGCCCTTTCCCTCTCTGAATCCCCATTTCTCCCATCATTCCCCCACTCTCCCCCTACAAACCCTCCCTGTAAGGCTCTTTTATTTCTGTTAAGAATCCAGACTACAGACAATCACCCTATGCAGAAAGTTAAGCTGCTGCCTCTGATATGTTTAGGCGGCAGAGATATTCCTCTGCCTGCTGCACCAGGCACTCTGGGGGCCATGATATTTCTCTGATTCAGACCTTTCTACTGTTCTGATTTGCATCATAATCAATTAGGTTGGGGCCACTGATGCCTAGAATCCCTGAAACTCTGGAATTGATCAGATGCAGCATTTTAACATTACTATGTTACAGCCAAGTAAATACCATAAAGTTGCGAGTTAAACCTCGCTTTGCTCAATCAATTAGTTTACATTTGCCCAATGGTGAAACAAAGCTTTGTATTAACGAAAAGGATATACAAAACTGTGGAATGATATACTTACGAAGGAACATATTTTGCTATAGTTTGCAGTGCTCTATGACATGTGTTAAAATTTCCAGAAAGACCTATAAAAACAAAAAATGAGTTATGAATTATTTCCCTTATCAAGTTACATGCAAGGGGCTACTCTAGGAGCCAGCATAAATACATTCTGCTAGCCACTCATGCTTTATAGTTCACCAGGGGAAACTACATTTACCAAAGTTGGCTTTTGGAGTCTCCTTACTTCCAGAGTTACTGTCCACATGTAAAATACAGTGAATATTGAACCATGATCAACCCTAAATAACCACCACCAAAGCAAGATATTATTACCACCCCTACATCACTGATCTTCCTAGAGATCAGAGTCTGACTACATGCTAAGGAAGGTGCACATTTCACCCACAAGGTTGCACATTTCCTTTTTTTTTTTTTTTTTTTAAACTCGCTATGGGCTGAAACTAATTAAAGTATATAGAAAGATAATCGACTGCTACAGGAATTATACAGGCCTTAAAGGATCAGATTACACTTTATTTATTTATTTATTATTAAAGATGTGCAATATTGGGAGGAAAAAGCCCACAGAAGGCTTACCTCCTATAAGAAAACTAGAGCTGTAGTTACACAGCCATCAGCAGAATTTATACAGGAGAGTCATTCTAGACGGAGTCAACTATTGTTCATAAGGGAGTGTGAGAAGGAAAGGAAATCCATATCTTACAAACATTTATGTTTGCTGCAGAAATTCAATCAGATAAAAGCAAGAACCTAGCAAAAGTTTTTAAGTGCCCCTCAACTATGACTTGGTTATATTTTGTTTACCTAAACCAAAGGAAAACAAACAAATACCCAAGTTAACTTGTTTTTAATAACAATCATGGTTCTAAGCCTTTGAAATACATTTATATTTCCTATGCACGCATCTCAATACCACAACTACTGTATCAGTGGCAATGGATTAGAAGGGCCAGATTATCATGCAGTTGATTTCAATGAGAGTTGTGTGCATTCAAGTACAGGAGGTGCTAACACTTTGTACTTTTTCTACTGGATGTCTCATTTTCCTACACAGGTTTTCAATAGTACGCATCACCATTAAAGCTGCAGTGAAAAAAGTCTGCAAAAAGACACAATATACAAACATTTTTGCTAAAAGAATTAATAGAGCATACTTAACCCATGCTGCATTAATACTCACTTTCCTCATCATCATCAGAATCTGAAATATCCACATCATCCTCCCTTATGGTTACTCGAGCTGATAGGAAATAGGATAATTATTGCATAACCATATAAAACTTAAAGATGACAGTCTCAATGGCACAGATCAAATTATCATTAGAAGAAAGATCTCATCTGAACTACAGCCCCAAAATTATCTACATTACACCAAAAACATAAGATGATCACAGGATTTTTTCCATACTGGGAGCTGGGAAGGGAAGATTCTCCACATGGCATCATAGTACTAGCTTCATTTTAGTTGTGTTTTTTCATGAAAATTAGCATAATTTGTAAGTTATTTTAGGAAGAGTTTTTATTATTGATTTAAAATTACTTTTCTAAAAATCCAGGTAAATTAAAGACTTTACAGTTAACATAATTCTCTATTGCATTTCAGTTGTCCAAATAAATGCACAGTATACAACACACATAAGTGATAATTACAGTAAAGCATTCTAATTTTCCATACATGCTAACCCAATGTTTGGATAATGAATAAAATGACAAAAAAAAACCAACAAAACTTACGGGGTATAAAATGTGAAGCAATCATGCGGAGACATGATCTAAGGTACACAGTCTGTGCTGACACTAGATTACCAAGAAAACCCAAATATTCTTCCACCACTTCTTGACTTCTGCTCAACCATGGCAGCTTCTGTATTATTGCAAATAGCACGCTGTTAGAAACAATACTGTGAAATACAAAGACATTTTGAGAATTCAACTACTGATCTCCAGATGTAATATCTGGATACTATACTTACCAACAAAATGCTGACTAGCTGCTCAAAGTCTTTGGTCAAGTATGCAACAGAAGCCCGAAATTCCTGCAGCCAATTAATGATTTGGGCATCCTTAAAATAAATCAGACAAGATAGATATAACAATTTCAATAATATGACCTTACAAGCCAATTTCAAAATCTTTAAAACCCAAATCAAACATGACGATTATACACAGAGTGGCTATTTCCTCACCTACATGTCATGAATTTCTAGAATTTCCATTAGCGTGAGTTAGACAAGATCACTGGGAGAACAGACATTTTAGCTTGAATCTACTTCTGTTTCAAGAATGAATACAGTGGCACAGTAAATGAACGCACTACTCTCACATCTAAAGATGTGGGTTTAAATTTGAACCTCAGTAAGCAAGTTGAATGGTTTTATCCAAACTTGCATTTGTCCATATCGTTAAACCACATACAATGTAAAAATAGAACTCAAAATAGAACACGGGGTGCCTTCCTTTCCCAGTCAGAATGCATTTAAGGGGATGATACTCTGCATGCAGATTTTACCACTCCTGCAGGCAAGGTACCATCTGCTTCCCTTCACACAATCTTCTCTTGTCCCCATACAGTGCTTTCTGCAGTGCTGAAGAGGGCAAGTGTGTAAGGGGTTAGTAGAGATTATGGGCACCCCAAGTGAAATATATTGTCTCCCCATCAACCCTAAGGGAGTCTGCCCAGGAGTCAATATAACCTCATGCTATGTTAACTCCTAAACAGAGCTCCCTCTGTGCTGAGGGATCAACCCTTTAAGCAGTGGACAGGGAACTCGCTGGCACCACAGCTCCAATGGACCTGGGGAGAACAGCTTTGGACTCTGGAGCTAGTACAGAAGCACAAGCTTTTTGCATGGTCAGCCCTGTACCTCTGACAGATCTCAGAGGACCCACAGATTCTGAGAGGACAAAAACCCACTTATTTCCTCCACAGATGACCAATGCAAACAACACCCTCTCCCCTCACCTCTCCTCCCTCCGTACTACAGGATCAATTTAGAGGAAACTGCACACTGAGATCCTTAGTCTTCCTTCCCCAGGTCTCAGTTAAGGGTTTCGGGGGTGGTTTTCGAAAAGGGGCAATTGGGCCTTGGAATAGTAGAGATGCTGTAAATTAGGATTTGAACGCAGTAGCAGAACTGAGAGGAGATTTTCACATCAGCGCCCCCTCATCATCAAATTTACCCTACAGGAATGGATTACACATAGAAATTTATGGTTATTTTTGAGAGGAGAAAACACAGCAACCCAATAATACTGCATTAGGCACACTGCAACATTCATATCGCTTTGCAATATATTTTTAAAAATAATTTTGTCATCAAAAGATGACTACAAAGCAAATACAGTCAGGCTAGATAAAAAAGCACTACGCTAAACCTGCCCCAAGTTTAATCTTAACAATTAATAAACTTAATATTAAGCAAATACAATTTGCCCCACAATTACATTCAGTCTCAGAGGACAAGGCAAATTGAAATGATCTCAGACAATTTTTTACCTTTATTTCTGGATCTAACAGCTGGTGCTTTAACAACTCAAAGTCTGTAGTTTCACCCTGAGAAAATAAACACAAACTGTTTTCTGCCATATAGTACACCTAAACAATTTGAAATACAAGCTTATTCTCTACACTTTACAATAATAGCTATGCAAACAATTGATGAACACTAGAAATCCCGTGAAACGCAGCAGTAGTATTCATAGGTTGGTTCTCAATTTTAGCTAATGCTGTTTTGTAAGAAATAACTTGTTTCTGAAAAGAAATGCTTGTGAAGTCACTATTTTATAAAATGCGATCCCTTTGCACCCTCAGATTAGGCTGCCTCAGGAGAGTCAAATTCTCTTCTTACATATATCAGGGAATCACACACTTTGTAGCTTGCATAGGCCAAGCTTATGGTACATACCAGGGGCTCCTTATATTCATCTTTTCCACCTCATGAGGACCCTATGTCTCAACCTCTCATTCCCCTTTCTGTTAGGGACTCCCTGCAACTTCCCATATCCCCTCCCTCGTGCCTGGGCATCTGTGCCCCTCCCCATACTCCTTTCCATCATATGCCTCAATCTCCCCCATCAAAGGTTCTGTGCACCCCCCATTCTAATTTCCCTCTAAGATGCACAGCCGCACAGCAGGCTAAAAAGGGCTGCACAGGCGGGGAGAGGCACCCCTCCCCTAGCCCAGCCCAGCCAGAGCCCTCATCCCCCGCACACCAACCCTCTGCCCTAGCCCTGAGCCCCTCCATCACTCCAAGCTCCTCAGCCCCGACCTCCGCCACACATCACCTCCATATTGGTGCACATAAAATTCATTCTGTACATGGATGTAAAAAATTAGAGGGAATACTGTCCCCATCCTTCCCCCACATGCCAACAGCTTTGTGTGCCCTGTATCTGCACTTTACTCTCTACGCCATGGGCTCTTCTGTGCAGGAGCGGCAGCAGCACTCCTCCTCTGAGCATTCAGCGGCGGGGGTCCTTCCGCTCCGTGTCTTCGGGGCACTTCGGCGGCGGGTCCCGGAGCAAGTGAAGGATCTGCCGCCAAATTTCCACCGAAGACCCGGAGCGGAAGGACCCCCCGACGCCAAATTTCCGCTGAGGGCGGCAAAATGCCACCCCCCAAATCCTGCCGCCATAGGCGACCGCCTAGGGTCGCCTACTGGAAGCGCCGGCCCTGCTTCTGTGTATCCCCTTCCCCCCATACCAGTTTTCCCCAATTTCCCCCCATCCCAGGGTTTCTGTGCCTAATTCCCAATCTCCCCTGATTCTAGGGTCCCCAGTTTCCCCCTATGTCAGGGACTCTGCCTTCCATTCCCACCTTCCCCCCTCCCCATGCTAGGGGCTCTATGTACTTCCAGGATCCCCCCCAATACTCCTCCACAAAGGATTCTGTGTGCTCCATTCCGCTATACCAGGAACCCCCATTTTCTCCCCATTGCCAGGGGCTGTGTACAAGCCCCCATTCCACACTCCACCACCATTATTCTTTTGTTTGGAAGATCAATCAGGCTATTCTGGAAAGCATTAATGGATACCAACAACCAGCTGTTTGACAAATGCAGTGCTGCTTGAAGCTGTAGCTGTGTTAATCAGACGTCAGGAGCTCCATATAGCCCCCATTTTCCCCCTTCAGTTTTCTGATTTTCCCCAAAATCAACAGGGTTCCACCCACTGAGCCCTAGAACAGTCCCTGAAATTTTGCAATTTACTGGATGTGACATTCAACTCAATATCATCGGTCTGTTACGTGATGACTTGTGAAAGTCAGGCCTTCACAAGTTTGCCCAAATACCAAAAAGAGAGAGGAGAGTTGGAAGGACCCTCCTGAAGTCAAGAGGCATGTATTGGTGCAATAGAGAACTTGACTATGCAGGCTTAAATGATACACTGGCATAAACACTCGAATACACTGAAAATACTGCTTCTCCGCAGACAGTTTCTGAAGGAAAACAAAAGTATAGGTCACCTTTTGGTATTTCAGCAAGACATCTGTCAACGTCCCACCAAACCTGACAGTCTTCCTTGGTGGGGAACTGATGAATTCATCTCCTCCCAACATGTTAGCGTCTACACAGAAAGAGGAAAGATTAAAACAGCATGAAAGCACGCCTGTTAAAGACAGCTGGGCTGCGACATTTCATTTATTACCTCCCGCCTGTCAGAAATCTACACTTTAAAGCCAGACGCGGCACATCATCTGTACACGAGCCTGGCCTGTAAAAACAGCCACAGGGCCAGGAAGAGAAGAACTCCTCACAGACGTTCCTAGAGCGGTGAAAATGCCCCGCTGTTCTTCAGCCCGACAGATCCCAACCTGTGGGGCAGGGAAGGGGACGGGAAGAAACGTCTCCTGCCAGCCCCCTCCCCAGCTCCTCACCCGACTCCGGGCAGGGCCCGCGAGACTCTGCAGCGCTCCCCGCCGGGGGGTGGGGGGTCTCAATTAGCCGTTGAGCTGGTACCGCGCGCCCCCCTCTCCTCGCGCCGCCGGCCCAGCCACTTCCATGATGCTGCCTCGGGACAGGAAAGGACTGGGCGACCTCCCCGGAAGTGAAAACGACGCCTCTCCAACCATAGAGAGGTTCGGGCGGCGGCAAGAACAGAGCGCGGAGGGACAGCTGCTCTAGCTCTGCTCTCGCTACTCCTGGAGGACTGGCGTGAGGACCGCGTGGAGAGAGGATGGCATTAGTGGCCACCCCACTCGCAGAGATGCTTCGCGGCACGGTTTAAGACTTGGCTTGAGCCTCTGCCCCGGACCGGGCACGAGGCCGCCGGCTATAGGCCAGCCGCGCCTGCGCTGCAGGGAAAGGCGCTTAGTCTGATCCGGGGTCTCTGCAGCGGTGGGCAGCGCCGAGCACTTGAGATCGGAACAGCTATATCTCCATCCTGGGGGGTGCGGGCTAGCTGGGGTCCCTACTGGGTCCTCGGCAGTGCTTCGTCTGCAGTGCCCAGCAACGGGACCTCAGCGTAAGAGGCGATGGGGCCTGCCTTTTTCCCTCTGACCCAGGCTGCCCCCCCGCCCCCTGGTCAGCACTCGGCCCCCCACAGCTGCTGGGGCAATGGAAATCCCAGCGCTGCTCCCGAATCCCCAATTCATAGAGCTTGCTGCAGAGGCGCCCGCGGTCCGTGCTCCGAATGGGGCACTAACTGGTGGGGAGTAGACGGGTTGCGTGAGGGTGAGGGGTGTTTAAATTCTAGGCAGTAATAACTAAACAGAGACTGTGTGTCCCTCTCAAACAGAGACAAGTAGTTAGGGTGACCAGATGTCCCATTTTTAAAGGGATAGTCCCATATTTCAGCCCTCCTGCAGGCATCCTGACTTTTTCTTAAAAACAGGCAAATTGTCCTATATTTTCTGTCTCCCCCGCCACATCAGTACTGGTGGGTCCTGCTGCTGGCCATATCCCTGCTCACCCGCCCACCAGTGGTGAGTGTGGGGGCGGGGGAGCAGAGGCTGACAATGGGGGTAGGTGTGCAAGGCTGGTGGTGGGGCAAAGCTGCAGCATGTGGGGCCAGCCGCTCCCCCTGCTGGTCCATCAGCGGCGCTCCTGCTGCTTGCCAGCTCTCAGTCAGCAGGGCCCTGCCCTTATCCCCTTTCCAGCCACCACTGCTTGCGCAGTGTGAGCTGTGGTGGCTGGTGAGTGTGGGCAGGTGCCAAGAAGTGGCCAGTTACATGTTGGCCCTGCTACGCACCCATCAGCCCTTTATGTGCTCCCCCTCTCCCAGTCCTCTCCTTGCTTTGCCCCTTCACCCCACCCCCAGCCCCATTGTTCCTCCATATCTCGCTCCCCTTCCCCCCCCCCCCCCCGCAGGGTGCGTCCCACTCCCAGCGCTGTGCGGAGAACCAGCCCCTGGTCAGAGCTCTCAGCTCATTAACAGCCTGGCCGGCAGGCTCCTTCCTTCCCCAACTGCCTCTGGCTGGGCCAGTGCCCCAGGAAAGCCCAAGACCCTCCAACCTGGAGTGCTGGTCAGGAGGAGCCACGCCCTGCATGTGCCAAAGCGCCATATAGCGCTGGCACAGGGAAGCCTCTCCACCTCTCAGCTAAGCTCTGGAGTGGGGGGGAGGGACGGGAGAGTGATTTCCATCCTGTTCACACCCCGACTGCCCCTGGGCAGGAGCTTAGCACCCTCTTCACACACCCCTCCCCAGCCCTGGGTCCTGCCCCCAGGTAGTGCAGGGCTGCTCCATCCCCTAGGCACTCTCATCTGCTGAGACACCTCTCTGGTCAAGTTTGCTGAAGCCCCTGCAGTCAGGTTCCCTGTGCCCTGGTGCACAATGCATCCTTAGGGCTTAAGCCCTTCCTGCCCGTGCTGTAGCCCAGGGGACAGGAGGTGGCTGGGTTATGTCTGTGGCCAGCAGCAGCCTGGAGGTGTTAGCTGCCTTTCCAGACTGTGCGGGCAGGAAGGGACAAGCTGCTTCCAGAAAGGGGTGGGAGGGGAGAAAGAGATGAGCTCTGCAAAGACACGGGTCAGGTCATCCCTCCCTCCCCCCACTCCCCTGCGTCTGGAAGCAGCTCTGTCCATTCCCTCCCACACAGTGCTGAAAGGCTGCTGCTGGACACATTCTGGTGTGAACTGTGGCAGAAATTCGGGAGGGGGATGTGACCTTGTGTGTCTCGCCACATGTTGCCTTGGGAAGATGCGGCACCAGGTATAGGAGAGATGTGTTCATCCTAGGGGCCCAACCAGGCATGGGGGGTGGTGAGCACTGGGCAGAGAGGGTCCATCAGTTGGTCACCCCCCTGTGTGAGAGACGTGTCCAGGAGTATGTGTGTGTCACCTCTCCCCGTGTGAACCCTAAAGCCTTAAAAATAAGAAGGTAAATAAAAAGAATCCAACTAGCAGTATTTCTTTTTAACAGGGGCTCAGTCAACTTGATGTTAATTTGAATGTTTGTACTGTATAGTTCCGATTGATTGCCGTTGAACTCGCTTAAATACGAGTAATTTTGCCAGGTGTCCCGTATTCAGCATAGGGAAATATGGTCACCCTACAGGTAGTGCCTCTACCGCGTATGTACTGTCAGATGGCGGCAGCAAGCCCATCAGTCATCTGACTCTGGTCCTTTAAAGACTAAAAAGGAATCTAAAATGTGTAGATGAAACAGCAGTTTGGGGACGAATTAAAAATACAGTGGGGCCCCTTTTGCAGAAATTTCACACAATTCACTGAGACATGGAAAGGGAGCAAAATGGATAAGAGAAGGGGTGGGGTTTATAGTACAGGGCAGTAATTAAAATCAGATACAGTATGAAAGAGGAATGGTTTTGCTTGGGGATAGACAAAGATGTCTCTGACTTGGAATTCTTTCTAGAAAAGCTACCGTCTGTTCATGATCAAGAACATATCCCCAGAGGGCACAAATGTCCAGCTTAAGCTTCCCCTTCACCTGTCTTCCATAAAAGTAAAATTGATTTAGCACTGTTTTATCTTGTGCTAGGGAGGGAGAGGGGTCCTCAAGAGATGAGGGGGCCTGTCTACTTGACACAGCAGAACATTATTAGTCAATATTCTTTTTATGGAGGACAATCACAGGGAAAGGTGTTCTTGTTTTAAACTAAAGTTTATAGTTGTATGTAAAGTGTTAAAATATGTAATCTAGATAATGAAATAACGTACATAAAAATAAATAGAGCAGCAGTGGCATACTTTTAGATGAAGAGGTGGAGGGAGCAAGAGGAGGGGAACTGGGTCAGAGAGGTAGGCACCAGAGGTAGAGGGAGCAAATAGGGAAGAGACTGAAGGGCACACAGATTGGGTGTGGATGGAGGTTAGATGTACTGCTTGGTTCTGCCATTAACCTCTCTGGGCCTCCGTTTTCCTACCTGTAAAGTGAGGATAATTATAGGATTTAGCATTTGTAAAAGTTGGGAAAGTAAACATTTAATAGATTATAGTTGAAAAAATGTTGCTGGACAATACTTTTGAGACAACTTCAATGTTAACACTGTTTGAACTTCTGATTTGGAAAACGGAATGCCAGATTTAATTAAAAACTTAATTTTCAAATATATTCATTAATTTTTATGATGCTGATCTGAAATTAGCTAATAACACTCACTGTTTCAAAACTGTGCATAGTCTTTTGTGGAAGATGAGACCAGTATCTGTCCGCACCCCCAAAAAATGATGGAACCTAGGATGGTCTTGTGATCAATTGCACTGTAAACTCATGTAATCAACAATGTAATTGTAATAGTAGCAGGTAGACTCCACAGATTATCGGAGCTCCATAAATACATCCGGATTTTTTTATAATCTTGATAGCTAACTATTACAAAGATTTCTTATTTTATCTATAGTGTGACTAGAGATCTCTGCAAGCTATGTAGAGGAAAAAAAGAACTGTTTTGTGAACTATACTGTTTGCTAGCATAGTATGGAAATCATTTGAATTCTGTATAAATATGGTTTGTGACAGAACTGTTACTTCAATTCCCACTGAAGTCAATGGAGAAATTGAGGGCACCCAATATAAATGGAGTATGATCTGATGCGTGGGAGTTTTTAAAAAAAGGAATTTTTTATATTTGTTAGTATAATTAGGACAACCTTATGTAGTTTAGGCCCATTTTTGAGGCCTGTGTATTTTGCCTCACTTAAGTCAGACCAGGCTAGATTCACAAAGTGGCAGCTAAACCGGGGGTTTGTAAATATCAGTGCTGCCTGATTCTAGGATTTAGGTGCCTAAAGTGGCAGTTAAGTGCCTAAGTCCCATTCATTATAGGGGAAGTCTGAATGCAAAAACTTAAGCACCAAGTGAGTTTAGAACCCTATAGGGTTCAGAAGCCTAACTCCCTTGGCAAATGTAGCCCATTCATACTAGGACCAGAACTATTCTGGCTGCAACAGTCTTTAAAGACTGGATATCCACCCATGACAACACTTTCCTATTTCTACACACTTTCATGTGACACTGACCTTTTTTGCTTAAAAAGTTTTGTGATACCTCCAGAACGTCATCAGAGGGCAGTGGTATTAGCCCCAAGTCTCTGGGACACTTTATATATGTCTTCCTCCCTGCTTCTCTGACTGTCTCTAAATCCTAGACTCCTAGATAATAACAGGACTGACAGACCTACTCCAAGAATCAGCTCCTGTGTTTCCAGACAGGGAGCTCCCCTCTGACAGGTCCCAGGAAGTTCCTCAAGACTATATGAGGCAGTGATTATGTAAGAACATGAGGTGTGGCTGGCTATAGAGAGCAAAGGTCATCCATCTTGGAATGTGAGGTGTGGGCTCTGGACTGTAGATACTGATAAGGGAATTGCAGACAGCAGTTGCTGTCTACCATGTGTTCTACCATGTTTAAATAAAAATAACACAATTATTAAGTATAAGCCCTTGCATTACTGAGAGCAACAATGCATGATACCAGTAGTGGACAGATTTGAGAACAATCAGGAAGAATTTTCACAGTAATTCCAGACCCCTGAATTGTACATACACTACTGGTAAGGATGGATGGCCAGATCATCATTAGAATTAAGGGAAGGATGCATGAATTATGAAAGTGCTTCAAACAGAGGTGGTTGTATGTGGATGCAGAGACAATGAGTGGTGCTGTTGATAAAGTGGTCTTACTAACTGTACTTGGTGCAGGAGTCATAGATACTTTTAATAACTTCCGGCTCTCACCCATGGAGCGGACTGATTTTAATGGGACCCTAGCAGAATACCTAAAAAGAATGACATCTATGAAAGATTCCTCTTCCACATGAGTGTAAAAGGCACAAGAAAATATTGAGGAATGTTACAGAATGGAAGGTAAAGAGACAGCCTTGAAATTGTGACCCCTCCTTAAAACATTTTCAGAGATAGGTTGGCGGTGGGCTGCAGAACAGAAGGTATGTATTTGCTCAGAGACTATAAAGTTAACTTTTTTTAAAAAGCCATACAAATATGCAAAGCATCAAAACAGGCAAAACTGCAAGTGCAGGCTTTGAATATGGAGAAGAATCAAGAAACCATTTATGAGGTTATGATGCAACATAATATGAAGTATGGTCATGAGAGTAAAATAAGCAGTGCAAGACACCCAGTCCTGCCCAGCTACCAATGCTTCACCACAGAGGACACTGTTTTCTTACACCTTCAAGAGCTGAGGAGCAAAGTAAAAGGAGATGGATTGCATTGAGTTAGCATTACGAGAGTGATATCAGGAACTCCTCCCAGCCTCTCAAGCCCAATGAACATACCTACCAAGCTTTGCGGAGCTCCATGTATGCTTGGTTTTACATATAATGTAATGAGTTAATTTGAATATTTGCAGACCACCATAAATTGCCCTAAAAAAATTGTGTGGATTTAGTGCTGCTGAAGGCATCAGATTATTCTTGTTATTTTATAGATGGGGAACTGAGATACAGAGAATATGGGATTTGCTCAATGAAGTCTGCTCTCTATCTGCAGGGCAAGCTTACCTGCCGGCATATCTCAGCTCTGCTTAGGGTGGAGGAAGGGACTTTACATAAGGGTAAAAGGAGTAGTAGTAACCCTATTTTGGTTTTGGAGAAGACTGGTGCATCTTACCTCATTCTTCCTATCAACTTTTCCCATTCTATCCTTTTTAAGCAATAAGACAAGGAATTAAGGGTTTCCATTCTATCTTGGCTACACCTCTAGTTTGTTAGTTCTGGTGTGTGGTTTAAGTGGGAGATGGGTGTGTATAAATAAAGTACAAATGGTATGGAAAGGTGTTAGGATGGAGCAGAGTGCATAGGGAGCACTGAATCCTAACTAAACACTCTGGCTGGTATTTGTGGGTGTGGCAGGGTATTGTCACAGTAGTGTCTGGTTATCTCTGGATATTTTCTGGTTTTGGCATAGGAATGCTGGGGGGGGGGGGGTTATGACATTGTCTTCAAACTATGTTAAAGAAGCCTAGAAATGATTTTCCCCCTCTTGATATAAATTTACGTTTTTTAAAATAAAATGTTATTCACCTGTACAGTTGTGTGTTAAGTTATTAATCCACAGTCTGTTACAAAGTTTTACTTTTCATGCCGAGTTCAATCCTGTTCATTACTTCTGTGACTAAATGCTAATGTATTTTGCCAACACTAAAGTGTATCTGTTCAGTGCAGCCTTATTACACCACAGATCTAAACTTTTCAGATTATCCCTGAAGTTTGCTTTAAGAAAACTGTGTCCACACTATTGTCTGTAGGGAATTTACAATGCCACCACTTTGTTTTAGTAATAGGAATCACATAGACATACCAAAAGCTTTCTGAATAACCAGGACAAACTATGATTTAAAAACTGAGAGAGTTTTTTCCACCATTAATTCTTAAATAATGTACCACTGTTTACAGTGAAATGTACATTGAAATATTATCCTCAGGTACATTTGTCATGAGTGGCAAGCTGCCTGCAACTTCAAAGGATTTCAGAATAGCCTCGCTGAATAAATAACTTTCTATTCTCCAAGTAATTCACCTGAAATAGCTCTAGCAATATGTGAGATTATTCTTGGCCTTTGTCCTTTCAATCAGTTGTGTGTTTGGTTATTGCACTTAATATCAGGTGCATGTCAGACTGTTTTAGAAGAGAGAGTACAAAACACACAGTATTTAGAACTGGTCTGACAAGTGCCCTCAGTTCTGTTCCTAATGGATAGATATCCAAGTAACAAAAACCACTGCCTTACCTTGCACTTTTCAGTCTCAAGGCTAAAGACTGAAGGAACAACAGGTGCATCTCAGATTACAAATATAGTTATATTGCAAGGAGATGGGTGACGTGTTGTAACAGATGTAGCAGATGTGTTGTAAGCCAACTGTTTTACCACAGAGCTCCATTTTATAGACAGGACCAAACTATTCCTTAAATGTACTAAAACCACAGGAATCACAGTTAAGGTTTCCTCTTAACTATGTAATGCAATGTTATAAGCAAGTTAGGGGGAAATGTGTTAAAATCAGTTCTGCTAGACATGGTTCTTTTTTCTAGTGCCATAGGCGAGCCTTGTACTGAATGAATTAACATTTTGCCCCTGGTGGTCCCTCAGTAGCACATTTGGGATACTGATGGCAGTGTGGGAAAAGCTTGCATTTCCACTGTTATTTGCTGCCCTTGGGGGGGGGGGACAGTAATTTCACATCCTGGCATATTCTATGGGGCACTGGAGTTATTTCGGGAGGATAGGGTGCACCTGTCAGACTCAGGTGCTGCCATATTTTTGTCTGATATAAAAGAGGGCATTGGGAGATGTCTGGGAACCCAGCTGGGTGTGGGGAGGAGGCAGCCAAGCTAATGGGTGGCGCCTCCTTGTGGCAGATGTTCAGTGCAGGTACTCCATAAATTAAGGCACAAAAGAATGGATAAATTGCTTGAAAAAGGAATTAAGGAGAGGTGCTTGGTAATTGAGTGAGCTGGGGGCAGTTAGGGACTCTCCTCTGATTGGTACGGCAGGGAGCCACCCCCCCCCCCATCATTATAGTCCACCTTAACCCCTCCTACGAGGGGGGTGGTCCGTAAGGTCCCGGCAAGGGAATTGCTAGTCTCCAGCCTTTCCCACTGGAACTGTTCACCAGCAGTATTCACTGCTGAAAATGGGTTGGGGATAGGGCTTGCGGGTCTTGTTTTGTTTTAACTGCTATGAGAGTTACCATACAGCTCTCCAAGAGTCCCACTAAACCTGTTTTCAGTGCAGGTAGGGATTACTCTTAACTATTGTTAGTTTGTGAAGGGCAGGCTGGCAGTTTGCAGGAAATGAAAAATATAGCTGTAATTACAGCATCAGTCATTCCAAATCAATTTATTATTCCCATTACGGAGTGCATAAAATACTTATATATTAATTCTCAACTTTTGTCTTAAATTTAAGAGGTCTTGCCAGTTCAATTATACCAAGATAGAGAATGCAAGAGCTTAATTAAATTAACATTTCAGAATAATGTAATAAGCTTTTAAGTTCTTTTGTTGAACACAGTGCATCAAGATTATTTGTATGGAAACTGATAGTCTCTAGGTTAACTGATTTATCTTTTGTTGCTCTGCTCTTTCAATAACCTTTCTAGTATTAAAAATAGTTCTGATGAGATTGTTTCCTAAATCAAATGTCCTAAATACCAACAACAGTTCATTTTGCTTTTGCCTTTAGACTATTCAACAGAAACGCAGTTTTAAACATAGGCATTACCCTTCTCCCTTTCTTTCTTTTATCTGTTTAGTTCTCTACATTCTCAGGTCAATCTTCATATATATTTGCTGTTTCTTAGTACACTGACAAACATGTTACAAACCTGTAACGAGGAAAAGTGAAACAGTAGCTCTATAGTACAGATATTTAAGTATGAACTGCCCTGCAGGAACAGGTTTTCTGAGTAACAAAGCTTCCAAAACAAAAATCTAAAGTTTTAGATTAAAACTGTACCAAGTCAGAGATGAATAGAATAATATTTCTAAACTCTTTTTAATTCAGTAAATAGAAATAATAGTCGAGATGTCAGTAAAATAGGTTGAGAGAGAAAAATACTTTTTTGCTACTCACAACTTCACATAAAAAGATGGTTATATGAAATATTATAAGGGAGAATTCAATACTCCGGGGAGAATTCTGCACCACTGCACATTTGCAGTATTTGCACAAAGATTAATGTTTTTTTGCACAGAATTTCCTTTCACCCCCACAGAAATGGGCAGTAGAGCTACTGGCTGCCACTAGGGGCCACTGGACCAAGCAGAGCCCAGCTTGCAAGTAGAAGACAGGGTCAGGGGGCAGAGGAGGGAGCTGGGGTGTTCCTGGCAGCGGCAGTTTTCAGCACGCCCTGAAGGAGGCGGCATGCAGGAAACTCCATACAAACCCAGGACCCAGCATCAGGCTGTTTCTCCCTCTGGATCCCTGGGGTGCGTGTGCAAGTGTCTGGTCTGGGGGGGAGGGCGCAGCTGTGCTTGGGTGGGGAGGGTGTGTGAATGTCTGGGCTAGGGGCGGGGGGCATGGCTGGGCTGTAGGGAGTAGGGTATGTGTGCGCGAGTGTCTGGCTTTGGGATCACCCTGTGGTGTGGGTGTCTGAGCTGGGGCGTGCCCGGCCTCTAGGCTCTGGGGAGTAGGAGGTGCATGCAAGTGGCTGGGCTGGGGGGCACCCCCCAGCTGGGTGCTAGGAGGAGGGGGCAGAGAAATAGGAACTGGGTTGTCATAAAGGTTTCCTTAACTCTCTACTTCTGGAGGAATTTTTTGGGGTCTGTATTGTTACAGACATAGTTGCTGATAGGTATTTTTGAAATGAATTACCAAAATAATAGAAACTGATGTGATTACATAGTGTTATTTTGACACAAAGTATGAAGTATTGTAATATATTGTGGGAAGAATTTTTAATTTTTGGTGCAGAACTTTTAACTTTTTGGCACAGAATTCCCCAAGGAGTAATTAAAATAAAAAATAATCTGTGACAGAAGGCATTATGGCACACCATATCTAAAACTACAAGTGAGACCTGGCAGCATAGTCATGTGACTTTGTTTTTTCTAGGGATGTCGATTAATCACAGTTAACTCACATGATTAACTCAAAAAATTAGTTGGGATTAATTGCACTGTTAAATAGAATACCAACTGAAATTTATTAAATATTTTGGATTTTTTTCTACATTTTCAAATATATGTATTTCAATTACAATAGAATTGAAAGTGTACAGTGCTCACTATTTTTTTATTACAAATATGTGCACTGTAAAAATGATAAAAGAAATAGTATTTTTCAATTCACCTCATACAAGTTCTGTAGTGCAATCTCTTTATCATGAAAGAAAGTGCAACTTACAAATGTAGGGGTTTTTGTTATATAACTGCACTCAAAAACAAAACAATGTAAGACTTTAGAGCCTACAAGTCCACTCAGTCCTACTTTTTGTTCAGCCAATCACTAAGAGAAATAAGTTTGTTTACATTTACAGGAGATAATGCTGCCCACTTCTTAATTACAGTGTCACCTGAAAGTGAGAACAGGCATTCGCATGGCACTGTTGTAGCTGGCGTTGCAAGACATTTATGTGCCAGATGCACTAAAGATTCATATGCCTCTTCATGCTTCGGTCATTGGTCCAGAGGACATGCTTCCATGCTGATGTCGCTTGTTAAAAATAATAATAAAAAAAATGAATTAAATTTGTGACTCAACTCCTTGGGGGAGAATTTTGTGTCTCCTGCTCTGTTTTACCTGTATTTTGCCATATATTTCATGTTATAGCAGTCTCGGCTGATGACCCAGCACATAGTGTTCGTTTTAAGAACACTAACTGAAAATTTGACAAAATGCAAAGAAGATACCAATGTGAAATTTCTAAAGATAGCTACAGCACTCAACCCAAGATTTAAGAATCTTAAGTGCCTTCCAAAATTTGAGACTGACAAGATGTGGAGCATGCTTTCAGAAATCTGAAAAGAGCAACATTCTGATGCGGAAACTATAGAAACCAAACAAGAAAATCAACCTTCTGCTGGTGGCATCTGACTCATGATAAAAATGAACATGCCTTGGTCTACACTGCTTTAGATAGTTATCAAGTAGAACCCATCATCAGCATGGACACACGTCCCCTGGAACGTGGAAGCATTAAGGAACATGTGAATCTTTAGTGCATCTTGCGACCCTAGCTACAACAGTGCCATGCAAACGCCTGTTCTCACTTTCAGGTGAAATTGTAAACAAGAAGCAGACAGCATTATCTTCGTTACATTTGCAGAACTTGTTTGTCTGAGTGACTGGTTGAACAAGAAGTAGGACTGATTGGACTTGTACACTCTTAAGTTTTACATTTTTATTTTGTTTTTTTGTACGTAATTCTACAGTTGCAAGTTCAACTTTCATGATAAAGAGATTGCACTACAGTACTTGTATTAGGTGAATTGAAAGATACTATTTTTTTTTTACAGTGCACATATTTGTAATCAAAAATAGAGTACTGTACACTGTTCTGTTGTAATTGAAATCAATATATTTGAAAAATGTTGAAAACATCTACAAATATTTAAATTGTATTCTATTTTTTTTTAATTGTGTGATTTTTTTAATTGCATGAGCCCTAGTTTTCTTGATGTTTACACTGACTTCAGACAAATACAGTGGGATAAATTAATCCCTAGTATAACTCCACTTATTTAAATAAAGTGATATCATGGATAAATTTAGCCCAGTATTTTGTGTTGAAAAGAAAATTTAGAGAGACAAGCATTAAACTGTTTGCATCAATGAAATCTCATACAGGTTTGTAACAGTTTATAATTTTTCACATAACAGTAGCTTTATATTTACTTTTGTGAAAATGTCTAAGATAATCATATAGAAATTAAGCTATTAGAAATCCTGTTTAGGTAAATAACATTTTTAATTTATTTGGAAAGTCAGCTTCTACTGAAACAATAATTTGAAAGCCTAACAAAGAAAGGCAGGTTTGTACTAAAAATCATATTATGAAAATTCACTGCTGAGTCATATAAGATAAAATTTGCTGTGGAGAAAGATTTATCTGCCTAACTTCTGTTAATGCTAATAGTTAAATGTGTAAATCCATACATGCTGATAACTGAAGATATATGCAAGAGTAAAGCACACTGATTAAAATCAGTGATTTAGGTCAATCCCCCCTGCTGCCTATCCATTTAATTGTGAAATTGAAGAGGATTTCATATCTATATGGTGGTCATATCTTAAAATGGAAAAGTGTTAGAAATAGCTAATGACATTACTAACTGGAGTTTAACAGTGGGCCTATTGGTACTATTGTGGGTCTTCTATTAAACAATATTTTAAATGTAGAGAACTAATATTCCACTTATTTACAGCTAGATGGTCTGTTGCAAATTCACAGGAAGAAAATACATCATCCAAAGACGACATCTTGACAACAACATTTGGGAAATATGGCTGATGGAAACATTTTAAAAGTCAACATTTGGAAGACTGAATCCATCAAATTGTCCTTAATTAAAGCAGGCTGCCTTTTCTATTTGTAAAATAATACAAACTTGAAATAGCTAACACCTCAATACACTATTTATAAAATCCCAGCCATGCTATCATCAGGAAGTGTGTCTAAAATAAGGAAGGGGTAAAAGTACTTTTTAAACAGATTGCAGATCGCTACTGTTCTCTAAAATAAAGAAAAAAATAATGTAAGTGCGAAAAGCACTGATTAAATTTAGCTTTAAAAGCTTGCATAGTAAACTGTTCACAAATGCAGCAGTCACTAATTCTTGCAACTCAGTGAGGAACTTCAAAATCAAGTTCTGTTCTGTCTGCCTCACAAATAACCACTCCTATAAAGGTACAAAATTAGGATTTATAAATCAGTTAGAATTAACTAAATTCTGTTCCATCTCATTCTTCCCATAAATTGGTTAGCACTACAACAGTAGTTAACGTAAATAGATGTGACTGTCTACTGGGAAGCTTAAGTGCAGGTATGGAAAATCCCTAAAGTAGTTTCATATTACCATATATCTCTGCCTTGTATGTCTAATTCAAAGCCGTCCAGTTTACAGACAGAAGTTATGGTACTTCCTAGCCAAATCCCAAAGTAGTTAACTTGGCTCAGAGCACACTAGTGAACCAAAAAGCGATTTTCAATATTCCTAGCAACTGCATTATTAAAATTTATGTCTGTACATAGAGGAACTTTAAAAAAAACCCTGCATCTGAACCTACTCTAGCTGTAATATTTTTTAAAAAACAAACCCTCTATGAATGTTACTCTTGCAGTACTGCAAGCAGAAGTGAGGATATATTTTGTGTCTTAAAGAAGATGATTTCAGGCAGTCATTAGTGAAGAGGGAAAGATCAAGGTGGCCACTGGGTAGTTTCACAGAAAAAGGAGATTATTCCATTTCCCTGGACAGAATCGTAGATAAAAATCTCTATAAAATGAAGAGGAAATAACCAGCAGAAAAGGAGACCTTAACACCATTTACTGGAGAGGATTTTTTGAGTGACTGCCACAGTTGTGACAGACCCAGATTATTTTGCATTAATTCATTCATTATCAACAATTTGCAAGTGGCACACAAGAATGATTCACCCAGAAATCCAGTGCAGGTGTAAGACCCACCTTTATTTGCCCATGGTAGTACTGAATCCCATGCTCACTTTATTCAGCAAGAGAGATAAGTAACTCATGCAGGAACCTGTCCAACACAGGTCCTCAGCTACCTTTAGCTCTAATATAAACCCTCTTCCTCCTTATTCTTACATCTGCTATTTTTAAACAGTATTTCTGGGGGGTGGGGAATTAAATCAAACTAGTAATACTAACTATGTAGGTTAAGCACTACCAAAAAACAATTGTCTTCTACTCAAGTTTTAAAAAAGTCTGTAGTTTCTAGAATGCTGCAATGTTAGGACAGTATTTTGGGATAAGGCTTCCTCTCATAGTTCGATCCTGCTTCTTCACATTACAGCAGTTCTTCCTGTTCTCTCAGAAGAAAAATGGTTGCCATGTCAAAACACTCATTAATTTTATCTGTCCAGCTAAGATACTTAAAACAGTTTAAAAAAAATCTGGAAAAGGAGTACATTCGGACATTAATTATTAAACACTGGGTCACAGTAAGTTGTGTATTTACAGTAAAAAAAACAAACTTTATTAAGTTTATAATCTTACATCAGCGGTTTCCAAAACTGCTTCACAAAGGGATACCAAAATCACCCTTACAAATAAGGCATTGCACTGCCACAGTAAAAACACGTTCACAGTAATTTAACTTCTATACCTTGGTTAAAATGAGAGCTTTTCATTCTACTTTTTCAGGTATTTAAACAAGTATTTATACACGAGATGCTGAAATTACTTATGAAACACTGTTTCAGATTTTGTTAAAAGTGTAAACCAATTAGTTTTCACATACGAAATCTAATATGACAATTTAAAAAACAGAGGAATCTTCCATATGGCTTGAAATGCTGTCAATAAATACAATTAAAATTCTCTAGTCCAACACTGAAATATGTACATTTGGCAGAGAGATGGCTCTATAAGTCTATTTGGTACAGATTCCAGTAAGGTAGTAGAGATTATTCCATAAATAAAGAATCCTCTTCAAACAGGGAAATCTTCTTTCCAGTTTTCCAACATGCCACTACAACAGTTTTTTCTTAAGTGGCAGTAATATCAGTAGTCATGTCTTCAATGGATGCTGAAGGGGGGGAAAAAATAAAAATTGATGTTTTTACCTATATTTCTGGCAAATAAGTTATCCAAAGTGTTCTTTACCTTTAATATATTTATTAAATTAATTTGAGTTTATTTTAGAACAGATTTACTTTGATTACAAATATAGACAGTTGCTTAAAGCTTGAACCTTTTTAGACTTCTAGTAATATAAGGTTAATGAAATGTCTTCGACTTCAGTGCAAAACATTCTCTGCTGACAGACTAATCTTTCCAGCATCTCTGCCCCAAACATTCAGTCTAGTAGGTCAAGTTGAGGAATTTCTCCCAGGTTTGT
Organism: Chrysemys picta bellii; assembly: GCF_011386835.1. Classification (NCBI taxonomy): domain Eukaryota; kingdom Metazoa; phylum Chordata; order Testudines; family Emydidae; genus Chrysemys; species Chrysemys picta. The sequence continues at coordinate 68,530,190 of NC_088800.1, read as the reverse complement.
CCCAGCAGCAAGCAATCTTCATTTATGGGACAAAAATACCAAGTACTTCTAGAAAACAATTTTCATAAGCATTATGAAATGGAGACTCAGTTTAATTCAGATGCAAACACCACTACCCCTACCCAAGGGGAAAAAAAAACAAAAAACAAAAAAAACACACACATGCTATGTATAAGGTGAAGCTTACTACCTCGAATCTTATGTAATTCAGTTTGTGTTCTGTGTTGTACTCACCAATGCAATTAGACAAAAAGTTATTGGAAGCAGAGACCTGCTATTTACTTGGCAGAGCTCATTTATTACACAGTGCCACATATACCTTACTTTATAAATGTAACTAATAAACTTGGCTCCATACAGGTAACTAAAAAAAATAGAAGCCACAAATGAATCCCATTTCAAAGAATAGGACTTGGTGAATATGAAATCTAGTTAAAATTCAGAGAATTTTTCTTCCTTATCATTTGAAGTAACATTTGATTGAACTCATGTTCATTAAAATAAGCTAAGTTTACAGATACCACCTACTTGTTTTACTTATATGGGTAGTTCTAATCCATTTAAGACAAAACTTCCTTTAGGCCCTTCGAAAATCCTAACCTGAATCCTTTGAGTCAGGGACTGTGCTATTTGAGACCTCTGGGTGCTATAATAAAAACAATCTTAAGATAAACAACATTAGCCATACTTTATAGATTTTCTTTCAAAGCATTCCTTTTCTGTAGTGCAAGTATAAATCTAATAGTTTGTGGATCTTAGTTATTTATTAGTTAACAATTAGTTATTTGTTATTAGTAATACTAGTATTAGTAACTAATATTAATTACTAACTAGTTTCTAATTAGTAACTAATATAAGTATTAGTAACAATTTAGTTATTTGTGAATCTTGGTTATTTCTCCTTCAGCTCCATTGCCATAAGATATTAAACTTCAGAAGTTTAGTGACAGCCACACCCAGAAGCAAACAAAAGCAAGTCTTTTGGTAATGAAAGCCTCTCTTAATTGCAGTTATAGTTAATGATAAACTAAATGCCACCAAGTCACCTGCTGGAGCAATGCTGTGCTGTCCCCTTACCTCCTCATATAGGTTTCACATACAGGAAAGTGGAGCTGGCATGCTGCTTTAAGTTATCTCCCCACCTATAAGGTTTCCTCTCAGAATTTGGAAGGGCCAGTACAGAGAAAAATTAGTCTTATTTCCTTTCATCTATGCAGCATTTTTAGCAAACAAGAACTTTTTTTGGGGGGGTGGGGGGAGAGGGAAGGTGGGTAGCCCTTTCAATTAGTTCATCTTTTTATCTGCTGCTTGTTAAAAAGTTAATTTTGCACAAACAGGACTGATACTGTAAAGTGTTTAGTGGTCAGCAAGTTTGCTTATATCAGGGGTCAGCAACCTTTCAGAAGTAGTGTGCTGGGTCTTCATTTATTCACTCTAATTTAAGGTTTCGCGTGCCAGTAATACATTTTAATGTTTTTAGAAGATCTTTTTCTATAAGTTTATAATAGAAAACTAAACTATTGTTGTATGTAAAGTAAATAAGGTTTCAAAATGTTTAAGCAGCTTCATTTAAACTTAAATTAAAATGCAGAGCCCCCCAGACCGGTGGCCAGGACCCGGGCAGTGTGAGTGCCACTGAAAATCAGCTCGCATGCCACCTTCGGCACCCATGCCATAGGTTGCCTACCCCTGGCTTATATCATAGTATAGCAGCCTTTCATATGACAACTGATAGGTTTTTATAGTTACATCATTACTTATTAAGCATACTTTTCTCCTTAAATATACATATTGGGTTAATCGTCACATTGGGCAAAGTTTTCAATAGGACTTGCAATCAAGTGACCTTTGAAAGTGGGTTTTAGTCACTTGAGTGACTATGAAAATTTTCCCCAGTATGTAATGGCAAGTCCACTTTAGGAGGTTATAGAGATCAGGGAAAGGAACTATTTCACTGTATGTAGAATTTTAAGCTGTTGGCTGCAATTCTACTTCTAAGGAAGTAAGAAAGCAAGAGTGTACATGCAATGTCCTTCTTGATTTCATTGTATTATTCTCTCTTGGATAGGTATACCAAGTAGAAGTGATAGTCTTCTTCAATGAAGCAGACAGGACTAAAGGTCTGTTTGTTCAGCTGTTTCGAGGCACTGGCCTCTTTCTAGGTGATATTCCAAGTTTGAACAGCCTGGTGAGACGCATAATAGTACGTTCTTAGATTGTAAACTCTTTGGGGCAAAGATAACCTTTGTTACATGTACAGTGTATAAAGAGTCATAACTTTAAGATGGAAGACACCATCAGTTCATTAAACCACCCAATTGCGAACTCACTATCACTTTTACCAGTGCTTTGTCCAGCCTTGTCTTTAAATACATCAAGCAACAGTTACCAAAAATGCTAATAAAATTTTCTAACATTTAAAAAAAAAAAAAAAAAAAAAAACACCACACACCCAACAGTTCCCAAGGAATTACGTCCCCACAGTCTATAACCCAGCTTTAGGACTTTTCCTGGTACTCGGACCAATTTTTTCTTTTCTCAATACTATCATATTACTAAAGCTCAGCAATATTTCAAACTAAATATAGTGTTCAATCATATAAAAAACCCAGGTAGGGAAAAAAAATCTCCTTAGGTTCTAATCCAAAACAAGTTTTCGCTCTGCCTCGCTAATCAGTTCTCCTTATTCTAAACTACACCCCTCTGTAGCACCCTCATTGCGGACCCCTGCCAGTACCATGGAAACAGCATTGAAAGGTCTCGTTTGTCCGAGGAAAAGCAGCCTCGTCCCGCCTCAAGTTTGTATTTCCCAGACACTCCTTGTCAAAGCCCCCCCGGCCCCGCCACAATCGCGGCACAACTCGCCCTGATCCACTACCCACCCGCTAGAGCCACACAGGCTCATCGCAGCGACCGCCAGCTAGGCTGGAGCCCCTCTCCCCGCTCGGAGGAGAAGAGGGGCGTCCCTCGGGCGGGGGCACTGGCACCCGCTCCCACCCTCCTCCGGCCCGGGGGCGCTGTCCCCTTCACCCCGTGTCATTGCCATCGCCGCTTCTCCGTTTCTTTGACTTTGAAGCCGTGTTTGGTCCCACCTGGCGGCGCGGGGCTCAGACGGGCTGGGTGCGGGCAGGGCTGTCAGCGGGCTGGAGCTCCATGGTGGTGGCGGCGGGAGCCGGGGGACTGGAGCGAGGAGCGGGGGAGAAGACGGTGGAGATGCGGGTGCTCAGCCCCCTCACCAGCCCCCGCAGCAGGCTGTCCCCGCGGCCCTTGGGCGGGCCCAGCCCCACGTCGTCGCGCAGCTCGGCGGGCGGCACCTCCAGGTTGCCCGCGTACCAGAACACCCACCAGATGAGGCTGAGGAAGATGCCGATGCCGCCCGCGTAAATGAGCAGGTCCGAGAAGAAAAGATTGGCGAAGACCCCCGTCAGCAGCACGACCAGGCCCAGCGCGTCGAAAGCCAGCGCCAGCCAGAAGGCGGCCACGCAGCGGCCCAGCCCGCCAGGAGCCACCATGGCGAGGGGACTGGGAGCAGCCCGGGCCGGCTGAGCCTCAGGGCGGGCGCGGCCACGCACACAGCTGAGTGACGACACGCCCCTCTACACCTGAGGACAAAAATCTCCCCGCCCCTAGGTAAAGAGACACGCCCCTTTCTACTTCTCCCCGCGCCTGAGAAGAGGACACGCCCCTTTCACTTCACTAGTCGGTCACGACCCTGACCCCCCACCCCCACCGGGAAGCTGCGGAGCTCCTTTGCGCTGCAGCTGGTCCCAGTGGAAGGGGGCTGTACAGAGTGGGTGCACTCAGGGATTTCCTTACACCCTCTCTGAATTTCCTTAACACCCCCCCCCAAGTTTTGTGAACTAGTTACATGCAGTGTTGCCAATTTAGTGATTAAAAATTGAAACATTAATACACACTTTAAAAGCATATAAAGTGGATGATAAAATATATGTATCTGAAAAAGTATAATAGATTTGAAAAGTATAAACATAGATTAGCTTCTCTATACAGCTGTTGTTTTTTATGACAAAGTCAGTGCATTCATTTTGGTGATGTTGGCCAACCTACTCATTTCAAATTATGATTTGTAAGCAAAGTCTAAATGAGCTCTCCCTAACAGCTAGTGATGAGCTGGGGCTGGGGGAAAAGGCTTCAGGACCAGATTGTATTTACATTCACACCTAATCTACCTAGGTATCCAGCAAACAGAGCTGTGTTGCCCAAGTGATAGATTTAGGCTGGGGTTGGGTTTCAAATTACTTGAATGGGGGGGGTAATGAAATGTTGTTATTCTTATTGAATGAGTCAAGGGCAGTAGAACTGTATTTAGCCTGTGCTGATTGAGGGCATCAAGAGTGAGGGTGGGGACAGGTGTTTTGCTTGATGGTCTGCCTGAGTCTATTGACCTGCCCCTCTCCACTGTTTAAAGACAGAGCTGATTAGGCTCCATAGATAGTCTTGTTTTGTTAAGTGACCACTAGCTGACATCACTGATAAGGTCTAAGTCAGGCCTGTACAACATGCGGCCCGTGGGGGGGTGAGTAGGTGGGCTCACTATGTGGCCCGCAGGGGAAGGAGGGTTTGTTTCTGTGGGGCGGGCGGCGCTGGGGGGAGTGTTTCTGTGGGGCAGGGGGTGTTGTGTTCGGGGGGCTGCGCGGTGCTGGGGGGGGTTCAGCGGGGCCGGGGGGTTTTGGCTCTCAGCTGTTTTCTTTGGAGTAACATGGCCCTCGCCGCTTTATGAGTTGTGCAGGCCTGGTCTAAGTGCTTAGACCTGCTGTGGGACAGTATTTCTGTGGAAGAGTCTGCACTAGCAGTGAGGTTCCCCTACTGAGAGTTTAGCTCAAATCACTGACAGCTAGGTGGAATCTCAAGCAGCCAACTCGCAGCGGTCACAGTGGCAGTAGAAGGTGATGGTACAGGGCCATTGGCAACAGAGCGATGGAGTGAACGGTGGCACAACAAACAACAGTAGCCAGAGCTAACAGTGAGCAGCTGAAGGAACAAGCAAGGTGCCTTCTTGGGAGGTGAACTCATGTGAAAGCACCTCTGAACTCTGAGTCTCCACTGACCAAGGACAACACCGGTGAGTGTTAATGAGGCTGTTAAGAATGCTGGAGACACAACACAGTTCATGCGAACAAACATGGCTGTGGCATCATACTTTCTATTTAGGCAAGAGATACCACATGCTACAAACTGGAGGCCAATGTTAAGTGCATTGTCACTTGTTCATCCTGAAGTTGAACACTGGTTCCAAACAAGACCAGCAAATGCTCACTATTTTTCTGCAAGAAACTCAACTGACTGGCTAGAAGCATGTGCTGCAACAGTGAAAGACTCAACAGTTGAAAAAGTGAAGAACACTCTTACCACGTGCAAAAAATTTGCATACATGGCTGATGAATGCACCGATGCAAATGGGCATCAAGTATTAAGTCATTGTGTATGTTACCTTGAGGTCAGTGGTAGGCCAGTACATGCATTTCTAGATGTTCAAGTTATAGAAGATACATCGGCTGAATCTGTGACAACCCACATCTTAGAAGAGTTAAATGCTTGTCAATTGGACTGGACCCCCAAACAGATGGCTGCTTGTGCATTTGATGGAGCTGCAAACTTCTCTGGAAGACATGGTGGAGTACAAGCTTTGCTCAGAGAAAAGTGTAACCCTAATCTTTCCTATACACACTGCAGAGGCCATCTACTCCAACTAGCACTAGTACGAGCTGCAGATTCTTCAAAAGACATTTAAAAAGCTATAAATTTAATGTCTTCATTATATTCTTTTTTCAGCAAGAGTCCAAAAAGACTGAATATCTTGGAAAATATAGAAGATACACTGGGACTGAAGTTCAAATTAGTCCAACCTGGTAAAACCCTCTGGCTTTCTCATGAGCGATCCTTGGCTGTTGTCTTAAAATTATTCCAGCCCATTATTACTGGCTTTGGAAAGTATCTACCAAGATGGGATGGATCTAATAGCGAGAATGGTGGATTACTTTTGCTACTACATTCAGACTGTATGTACTACATACATGCCATACTCTCTCTTGTAAGTCTACTGTTGAAACCACTTGGGTCATTAAACAATGCCATCCATTCTATTGCGGGACAAAGATCTACTACAACAGTAGTATTTCTTTGTCCAGCAATAGAAGCTACATTTGGATCAATCGAGAGCTATCCATTGAAAAAGTAGTGGAAGAAGCAAAGACTTCAGTCCAGAAGTTGACTAATGAAGGCATTTATATTGAATCCTTAAGTGAAGAGGACAAGAAGTGTTTGTTACGACAACTGAAAAAGTACACATACTTGCTTCTTAAAAATCTACAACAGCGACTTCTACATTCTACTCAACCTCTATGTAGCTTTTACAGATCATAGAATCATAGAATATCAGAGTTGGAAGGGACCTCAAGAGGTCATCTAGTCCAACCCCCTGCTCAAAGCAGGACCAATTCCCAGCTAAATCATCCCAGCCAGGGCTTTGTCAAGCCGGCCTTAAAAACCTCCAAGGAAGGAGACTCCACCACCTCCCTAGGTAACGCATTCCAGTGTTTCACCACCCTCCTAGTGAAATAGTTTTTCCTGATATCCAACCTGGACTTCCCCCACCGCAACTTGAGACCATTGCTCCTTGTTCTGTCATCTGCCACCACTGAGAACAGCCGAGCTCCATCCTCTTTGGAACCCCCCTTCAGGTAGTTGAAGGCTGCTATCAAATCCCCCCTCATTCTTCTCTTCTGGAGACTAAACAATCCCAGTTCTCTCAGCCTCTCCTCATAAGTCATATGCTCCAGACCCCTAATCATTTTTGTTGCCCTCCGCTGGACTCTTTCCAATTTTTCCACATCCTTCTTGTAGTGTGGGGCCCAAAACTGGACACAGTATTCCAGATGAGGCCTCACCAATGTCTAATAAAGGGGAACGATCACGTTCCTCGATCTGCTGGCAATGCCCCTACTTATACAGCCCAAAATGCCGTTAGCCTTCTTGGCAACAAGAGCACACTGTTGACTCATATCCAGCTTCTCGTCCACTGTGACCCCTAGGTCCTTTTCAGCAGAACTGCTACCTAGCCATTCGGTCCCTAGTCTGTAGCAGTGCATGGGATTCTTCCGTCCTAAGTGCAGGACTCTGCACTTGTCCTTGTTGAACCTCATCAGGTTTTTTTCTGCCCAATCCTCTAATTTGTCTAGGTCCCTCTGTATCCGATCCCTACCCTCTAGTGTATCTACCACGCCTCCTAGTTTAGTGTCATCTGCAAACTTGCTGAGAGTGCAGTCCACACCATCCTCCAGATCATTAATAAAGATATTAAACAAAACCGGCCCCAGGACCGACCCTTGGGGCACTCCACTTGAAACCGGCTGCCAACTAGACATGGAGCCATTGATCACTACCCGTTGAGCCCGACGATCTAGCCAGCTTTCTATCCACCTTACAGTCCATTCATCCAGCCCATACTTCTTTAACTTGGTGGCAAGAATACTGTGGGAGACAGTATCAAAAGCTTTGCTAAAGTCAAGAAATAACACATCCACTGCTTTCCCCTCATCCACAGAGCCAGTTATCTCATCATAGAAGGCAATTAGGTTAGTCAGGCACGACTTCCCCTTCGTGAATCCATGCTGACTGTTCCTGATCACTTTCCTTTCCTCTAAATGTTTCATAATTGATTCCTTGAGGACCTGCTCCATAATTTTTCCAGGGACTGAGGTGAGGCTGACTGGCCTGTAGTTCCCCGGATCCTCCTTCTTCCCTTTTTTAAAGATGGGCACTACATTAGCCTTTTTCCAGTCATCTGGGACCTCCCCCGATCGCCATGAGTTTTCAAAAATAATGGCTAATGGCTCTGCAATCTCACCCGCCAACTCCTTTAGCACCCTCGGATGCAGCGCATCCGGCCCCATGGACTTGTGCACGTCCAGTTTTTCTAAATAGTCCCGAACCACTTCTTTCTCCACAGAGGGCTGGTCACCTTCTCCCCATGCTGTACTGCCCAGTGCAGCAATCTGGGAGCTGACCTTGTGCGTGAAGACAGAGGCAAAAAAATCATTGAGTACATTTAGCTTTTTCCACATCCTCGGTCACTAGGTTGCCTCCCTCATTCAGTAAGGGGCCCACACTTTCCTTGATTTTCTTCTTGTTGCTAACATACCTGAAGAAACCCTTCTTGTTACTCTTAACATCTCTTGCTAACTGCAACTCCAAGTGTGATTTGGCCTTCCTGATTTCACTCCTGCATGCCTGAGCAATATTTTTATACTCCTCCCTGGTCATTTGTCCAATCTTCCACTTCTTATAAGCCTCTTTTTTGCGTTTAAGATCAGCAAGGATTTCACTGTTTAGCCAAGCTGGTCGCCTGCCATATTTACTATTCTTTCTACACATCGGGATGGTTTGTTCCTGCAACCTCAATAAGGATTCTTTAAAATACAGCCAGCTCTCCTGGACCCCTTTGCCCTTCATGTTATTCTCCCAGGGGATCCTGCCCATCTGTTCCCTGAGGGAGTCAAAGTCTGCTTTTCTGAAGTCCAGGGTCCATATTCTGCTGCTCTCCTTTCTTCCTTGTGTCAGGATCCTGAACTCGACCATCTCATGGTCACTGCCTCCCAGGTTCTCATCCACTTTTGCTTCCCCTACTAGTTCTTCCCTGTTTGTGAGCAGCAGGTCAAGAAAAGCTTTGCCCCTAGTTGGTTCCTCCAGCACTTGCACCAGGAAATTGTCCCCTACGCTTTCCAAAAATTTCCTGGATTGCCTGTGCACCGCTGTATTGCTCTCCCAGCAGATATCAGGGTGATTAAAGTCTCCCATGAGAACCAGGGCCTGCGATCTAGCAACTTCTGCTAGTTGCCAGAAGAAAGCCTCGTCCACCTCATCCCCCTGGTCTGGTGGTCTATAGCAGACTCCAACCACGACATCACCCTTGTTGCTCCCACTTCTCAACTTTATCCAGAGACACTCAGGTTTTTCTGCAGTATCATACCGGAGCTCTGAGCAGTCATACTCCTCTCTTACATACAATGCAACTCCCCCACCTTTTCTGCCCTGCCTGTCCTTCCTGAACAGTTTATATCCATCCATGACAGTACTCCAGTCATGTGAGTTATCCCACCAAGTCTCTGTTATTCCAATCACATCATAGTTCCCTGACTGTGCCAGGACTTCCAGTTCTCCCTGCTTGTTTCCCAGGCTTCTTGCATTTGTGTATAGGCACTTAAGATAACTCAATGATCGTCCCTCTTTCTCAGCATGAGACAGGAGTCCTCCCCTCTTGCGCTCTCCTGCTTGTGCTTCCTCCCAGGATCCCATTTCCCCACTTACCTCAGGGCTTTGGTCTCCTTCCCCCGGTGAACCTAGTTTAAAGCCCTCCTCACTAGGTTAGCCAGCCTGCTGGCGAAGATGCTCTTCCCTCTCTTCGTTAGGTGGAGCCCGTCTCTGCCTAGCACTCCTTCTTCTTGGAACACCATCCCATGGTCGAAGAATCCAAAGCCTTCTCTCCGACACCACCTGCGTAGCCATTCGTTGACTTCCACGATTCGACGGTCTCTACCCCGGCCTTTTCCTTGCACAGGGAGGATGGACGAGAACACCACTTGCGCCTCAAACTCCTTTATCCTTCTTCCCAGAGCCACGTAGTCTGCAGTGATCCGCTCAAGGTCATTCTTGGCAATATCATTGGTGCCCACGTGGAGAAGCAGGAAGGGGTAGCGATCCGAGGGCTTGATGAGTCTCGGCAGTCTCTCCGTCACATCGTGTATCCTAGCTCCTGGCAAGCAGCAGACCTCTCGGTTTTCCCGGTCAGGGCGGCAGATAGATGACTCAGTCCCCCTGAGGAGGGAGTCCCCGACCACCACCACCCTCCTCCTCCTCTTGGGAGTGGTGGTCGTGGAACCCGCATCCCTAGGACAGTGCATCTTTTGCCTTCCAATCGGTGGAGTCTCCTTCTGCTCCCTTCCCTCAGATGGGCCATCTAGTCCACTCTCCGCATTAGCACCTGTAGAGAGAACATGGAAACGATTGCTCACCTGTATCTCCATTGCTGGTGCATGGACGCTCCTCTTTCTTCTTCTGGAGGTCACATGCTGCCAAACCTCCTCACAATCCTTCTGTCCCTGCTGCGCCTGCTCTGAATCTTCAGAACATTGTGGCCGTAGAAGCATCTCCTGACGTCTGTCCAGGAAATCTTCATTTTCCCTTATGCAACGCAGAGTCGATACTTGTTTCTCCAGCCCTCGAACCTTCTCCTCCAATATGGAGACCAGCTTGCACTTTGTACAGACAAAGTCACTTCTGTCCTGCGGAAGAAAGACAAACATGGCACAACCTGTGCAGGTTACAACAGCTGATCGCTCACCTTCCATATCACCGTCCTCTTAGGAGCTTCCTCAACTGTTGCAGGAACTACTCGGAGAAACCTGCAGATGAAAGCCTCAGTGCGCTCTCCCCACGCGAACTCCCAGGCAAACTCCTGCTGTTAGCCTCTGCTGTTCGCCGCTCAGCTGGTTCACTGCTGACTGCCCTTATATACCAGTCAGGCCCACTCAAGGCCCACCTGGAACAAAGCACTCCCAATTCACACTTTTCAAACAAACAAGCAAGCAATCAAGCACACGGTCAAACTGACCAACTGTCCCAGCAGCAGGCACTCAGATACTCACCAACACAGCCCCCCTAATGCAGCACTTAGCGTACCTCCTCTTGGACAGCTCCCAGGCAAACTCCTGCTGTTAGCCTCTGCTGTTCGCCGCTCCCTGTCCTATAAAACACCGACAGTTGAGTGGAGTGAGGCACTACCAGCAATGGGGCTGCCATGTGCTCAGGACAGAATAGAGAATTTGAACACAGAGTGGAATATCATACAACAAATGAATGAAGATTTGACTTCAACTTCTTTTTTATCATCACTAGTGGCTCGACCCGATCTTTGTGCTATGTTTCCTGGGATGAAAGAAGTAGGAATTCATCTCTTGCTACTCCCAGTCACAACAGCTACAGTTGAGCATTCTTTTTCATCATTGAATAGAATTTTGTGTTCTGAAAGAAGTCACCTTCTGTCTGATCAGGTGAATGAACTAATGAGTGTATCAACTGAAGGAATGGAAGTTCCGGACACACAAGAAGCTACCAAAGATGAATGCATTGCATTCAAGAAGTTCATTAACAGAGTTATGCAAAAGTATAACGAGAAACCAAGAAGAATGTAGATGTAATGCTTCATAGAAGGCTCAAGGAGTCAACTTTAATTTGTGTGATGATTTTAAAACAGAGTTAAATCTAATAAAATGGTCATGAAACATTTTCAGTTTTTACTATGGTGGCATACAGCCCATCTTCACCCTCATGGTCTTACCCCTCATTGGCCCCCTCCTCCCTCCATAAATTTGAACATACACCCCTAATTTCAATTCCTGGGGAAAACACTGGGTGCACCTGCCTATCTTCCCTCTCCCCATCCACTTCCTGCAGGGCTTGCTCATTACCCCTACCTTGTCAGGCAGCCCCAGCACCCACCCTCAGTCCTTCCAGCCAACTCCAGCAGGGGACTGGTGCCAGAGGAGCCCATTCATTGTATTGCCCCATCCCCACTGAAGTCACTACGCCACCTCCTGCCCTACAGGCACAGAGGCAGGATACAGACCCAGATTAGCTCTTTGAAGCAGACACACCCCATCCAGTCCTGTCCCTCTCCTTCAGGGTTTTGGCTCAGATGGAGCGGAGCTATTTTAAATCTAGATACCTAGGCCAGGCCCAAGGAAAGTACTGACTAAGTACAGCTCTTAGCCTTTGAACAAGAGCTTGCACAGATAGTGGGGAGGTGCACCTTGGGTTGCGAGGTATCCACTAAAAGTCTGGTAGGCCGCAGCGGCCAGCTCCGCACAGCTCCTAGAAGCGGCCAGCATCTCTCTCCAATTCCTAGGCGTAGAGGTGTCCAGGGGGCCTTGGCGTGCTGCCCTGAGTACTAGGAACTGTGGCCCATGGGAGCTGTGGGGGTGGCACTTGCAGGTGGGGACAGCGCATGGAGCCTCCTTGCCACCCTTCTGCCTAGGAGCCAGAGGGACATGCTGGCCACTTCCAGGAGCAGCCTGAGGTAAGCGCTGCCTGGAGCCCACACCCCTTCCTGCACCCCAACCTGAGCCCCCTCCCGCACTCCAAACCCCTTGGCCTGAGCCCTACCCCACAACCTTTACCCCCAGCTGGAGCCCTCATCCCCCTACACCCCAACCCCTGCCCCAGCCCAGACCAGACCCTGCTCCTGCACTCTGAACCCCTCATTTCTGGCCTACCCCCAAGCCCACCTAGAGCCTGTACCCCCTCCCATACTCCAACCTCCTGCCCCAGGCAGAGCCCCCTACCACACCCCAAGCCCCTCATCTCTGGCCCCATCCCAGAGCCCGCACCCCTAGCCAGTGCCCCCACTCCCTCCCACACCCTAACCCTCGCCCCAGACCGGTGAAAATGAGCAAGTGAGCGGGGGGGGGGAGTGTTCTGATTGCAGAAAACTGAAAGTTGGCAACCCTAGTGTGCATCCTGGCCACCAAGTAACCTACAAGGAGTGCAGTTGTGCCTCAAAGGCTAGAAGAAGGGATGAGTCCCCAGGTTCAGGGGGACAATTTAGGGCTAGAGATAATGGCCCAATACTGGTCTCTTCAAAAACTCCAGGATAAAGGGCATCATTGTGGCACATCAGTTATGGAGAGTGTGGAGTGTTCACCCCATAAACCTGCCCAGGCTGTTGTGAATTAGCATAGGTGTTGGCAGCAAAAATTTAGGCCAATTTTTTAGTTTGAAAAAATGCAACTTTAAGCTACATTTGTTCTGCCTCACCAGCTGAGTCTTTACTACAGCATGAAGGTGTGCTTGTAGCAGAAGTAAGCATACTTTAATCTAGGTAGTACACAGAGTAGTAATAGCATAAATGTGGCAGCATGGGCTTCAGTGTGGACTAGCAAGATGCCAGCGTACCCACAATCCCTGTCTGGCTTGTACTTAAACACACTTTACTTTGCCATGAAGAACATACTCAAGAATTTCAATGTTTCCTCTAATGCTTTTACCTTAAGAAAAAGTGCACTTGCTTAGAAAGAGCTATGTGGTAGCTTACCTAAAGGCAATTACACTGTGTACAATCTCTGAGGAGAAAAGTAAAGGAGGCTAGCATAGGCATCCTGACTTTGCTGAGGAGGTCACAGTATAAGCAGGGAGCTGTGTGTGCTATAGAGACCCCAGAGAGGAGGAAGAGAGATGTGGGGACTCCAGCCCAGAGCAGTGACAGCTGGGAACCTAGAGGGGGAATACAGCTGCAGTTGCCATGAACTGTTACAGTGCCTACACCCTTTAGTGGTGGAATGTGAAGACCTTCTCCCCTCCTCCCCCTCCATAGAGAACACTTAAGTCTTCCAACTGTTGGTTTCTATTAAAGCAAGCTATATTTTGACATTTCCAAAAAGGATTAAGCTAGGGTTACCATATTTTGTGCCTCCAAATGGAGGACACTCCACGGCCCCGCCCCCAGCCCCGCCCACACCCCTGCCCAACCCCTCCCCCTCCCCAAAGTCTCCGCCCCCTCCCCTGCTTCCCGCGAATATTTGATTCGCGGGAAGCCTGAAGCAGGTAAGAGGGGTGTGGGGGTAGGAGGCGCGGCCCAGGCTGGCCCCCCGGCGTTTCCAGCCTGGGTCAGCTCGGGCCCTGGGGAGCCGGCCCCGGCCGACCACCCCCGGCCCGCCCAGCACTGCCGGCCCCCGGCGGCCCGGCTCCCCGCCGGCCCGGCCGACCCGGCCCGGCTCCCCGCCGGCCCGGCCGACCCGGCCCGGCTCCCCGCCGGCCCGGCTGACCGGCTCCCCGCGGGCCGGCTCTCCGCCGGCCCGGCTGACCTCCCGATTTTCCCGGACATGCCCGGCTTTTGGGGATTTCCCCCCGGACGGGGATTTGAGCCCCCAAAAGCCGGACATGTCCGGGAAAATCCGGACGTATGGTAACCCTAGATTAAGCTAGTAGTTCTTTTAACTTCAGTACTGTATTTGCATATTTATCACATTAGCTGTCTCAAAGCAGAAGCTTTATTTTTTTAATACAAAGGCAAAAGATTAAGACATTAAAAGCAAGTAAAATGGAGGTGATCTTTACATCTTTTTCAGTTCACCTTTGGCATTGTAGTAGTTGGTACAAAAGATAAAAAGTTACATGAACTTAACACCATTTTAAAAAACAGTTTTGTTTCATACACTAGAACTGCATGCAGCTCTGGATTCTCTTGGATATTTTCTTCTCAGAAGCCCATTATATCTGATCGTCTGTTTAATGATTGGCATCCACACAATTCCTGTGAGGAGAAACATCAGTCCAATGGAAAGACAAACAGGCCCCAGGGCATATGGGACACTTACATATTTAAAGTACAGTGCAGTGAGGATACCACCACCAAAAAAGACCAGTCCTCCAATGGCAATGAGTGTAATGGGCTTGTTATAATAAGTCCATGGACTTTTATCTCTGACCAAAAAACTGGGTTCGCTTGTCATTACTCTCACTGAAGCTGGAGAATTAGCAACAGGTAAAACCACTTCTTCATTGGGGAGTGGTTTTATTGCAGACATTATACCACAGGATGTTTTTCTGAAAAGAAAAGAAGAGTTGAATCACCTAAAAAAAAAAAAAAAAAAAAAAAAAATTTGCAAATGTGATGGTTCTGTTTCAAAAGCAACAGCAAATTCCAATTAAGAATCTACAGTAAAATATCTGTGGTTAAGTCACAAGACTGAAAGCCAGTGTATGTGGGTCCACCCACTCCACAGATTTCCTTGCATTTTTGAACTTTAAAGTAGCTCCAGGTGCAACAACTACTGATTTGATTGTAGAGTCACATTTTCCTCTTTAAAAAATATTCTGTACCTTATGGGGTGAATGACATACCTTTTATGAAGGGGGTTGGAGGAGGTGAGTGTAACTGAATATACACAGAGGAAAGTCAAATTGTGCCAAATATTATCCAAATTCTTGAATGTAGTACATGTCCCTTAATGATCACTACGTGAGTGACACCACATTATCTGAATAAATTCCATGTTCTCCATTCCATTTGGATAAAAAATGGCTGTTGAGAACAACCAAAGTTTAGGACCATATACTGACATCAGTAGGAGTTCTTAGGACAGCATACAGCCCTTCCAGAAAAACTGCACCAGTTTTGCTCAGGTCAGAAATATGAGCATTTACAGGCTGAAAAGCCAAATTGGGGGAGGCCAGATGTACTGCAACAGGTGCTACAGGAACTGACATGAAAGAAATCAATTTGGCTTTGCTGGAAAAATTGATTAAAATGACGGATTTGTCTCCATGACATTTCTGACTATAAGCACCAAAACACACCCTCAGAGTCATAAGATCTAATAACTAGCTGTGAAAACAGTTTAAATGTTGACAAGTTGTATTTACTTTCAGAGATTTTTTTTTATTTGATAGGACTCAATTAAATCTTTGCTTTATCTTCCCTAGGTAATACAAAAGCCCTCTAGGAATTAATCAGTATATTTGTGTTCTGGTCCTTTCAGGTGCACACAGGAATACAATGGTCTCTGTAGGTTACTATGGAAGAATATGGTTCTGTGCACTTCATTGACAGATGGGTAAATATGCAGTTGGAAACAATATAAAAGGCTATGGTCTCATAAGTTTTGCACCATTAACAGTCCATTAACCATTATGAAAAACTATAGGAAAGCAAGATGCCCTTTTATAGTAAGAGATGAGTATTCTTCATAATGCTGCACTACTGAAGTAGTACTAATGTTTTTATGATTCAGAAAATGTTTGTTGAACTAAAATGCATTGTAATAGATGCAAATCAATTTGCGATCTTAGACACAAAGTATCTGCAGAGCATTAAAATTACACTTATCCTCAACATTTAAGCCCCTAGTCCAATGGGTATTGATACTATTAGATCTTCTAAGTGCTACTATAATAAAAAAATAGAATTTTTATTATATCGGTTAGGATCCAGTTTCATGATTCTGTTTCTCTTGCCAAAGTTGATCACTTCACAAGCACTTGAAGTTCTTCAAAGAGCTGCATCCCTTACCCTCCCCAAGATCTTTGTGAAATGACCCCATGTAACAGGAGAAAGAACGATGAACTCAGATTCTGCTTCTGTCAAATATCTCTGACCTCACTACAGATCAGAGGTGAAATTCTAACTCCATTGAATTCCATGTCAAAGTTCCCATTGACTTCAGTGGGGCCAGGATTTCACCCCATATCTTACTTGTGCAAGCTATGTTCAGAATGTTGATCTGCTATATTTTCAATTCTTTCAGCATTGTTTGCAGGACCACAAATCCAAAAGCCAATGCGTGGTTTGTTTTAACATTTCTTGGTAATCACAAAGTGCTCTATGAAGGCTAAGTGCACACCTCATTTTATTCACAGTGAAATTAAGATGCAGTGAGATTAAGCAAGTAGCTCATGGTCACAACAATTTTAGGTACTATTATTTTGAAAGCATTTTCTTATACAATACTTTAAATCAATATCAAAGTGTGCCAGGTGATATCCACTAGATAGCTTAATAAAGGTAACACAGCCTTATGAATCTGAGTTATAGGGATTTGAAGCTCTTTTTAAAATTGTCTGTACCGCTGGAATGGATTTTAAGAGAGTTTTATTTAAAGAGAAAGGACCTTAGATGTTAGAGTTGCAACAAGAGTTGTAAACTAGTGCAGAAATTGGCCCTGGATTTGTTTCACTGTTGATGCAAATCTATAATAATTTTGTAGTGGTCTTTTGACACATTTCTATTTTTTTGCAGTGTTTTACTCCTGAGAGGTAGATAACTATAACTTCAGTTTAAATAGATATGGAAAAACTGAGGCAGAGAGGTTAGAAAAAACTTGTACAAGTATAGTAGACATTATCCTCAATGTAAAATCAGTTCCAAATAAAAAGACTGTAATGTATCCTAGCAGAGAGAGAGAGAGAGAGAGAGAGAGAGAGAGAGAAATTACATTTTGATAGCATCAGTTTACAATAAAGCTTTCAAATAAGTGATAAATCTCACTACAGCAGGTTGATTTGGATTAAGTGTTTAAGTGTTAAGAAAATTAACAGTCTTAAAGCATCTGCTATTTATTTAACAGCAAACAAGTTCCGGGTTTTATTTTATTAATTGGCAACATAGGAACATCGGGGGGCACTTCAAAAATATCTATGCTTTCTCACACTAGCACCATATATATGACAAGTATTGTAAATTCATATGTAGAATATTCATATTTAGAAATGTTCACACTGTCAAGTCTCTTTGAAGTAGTTTACCCAAATAAATAGATACATTTCCAAAAGAGACCCTGCAATATTTAAGTTGAGCAGCAATAATACTCTTAGAAGGCTTTAGGACATTTTGACATTACGTTTAAGAGGTACTTCCAGTCTACAAACAATTATTTAAGTAATAGACGTAAAATTACACTTTTATTGCCAAAAAGAAAAACCAAGTACTTATAAGGAAAAAAAACACCTTCCTAAAGTAAGTGTTGCTTTGTGCCAAAAATGTAACTTCAAAAACCAGTGGCGTAAGTCATTTGAAATCTAGTTCAATCTTGATGATAAATTCAATGGTAATGTAGTCTTCTAATATTAATACCAGTTTACTTGCATCTCAGAACTAGGACAAAGAGACACACTTTTTTTTTGGAAGGAAGATATAAGAGTAAGAGACTACAAATACTCAGTTAGCAAACAGAATATAAAAAAAATACAGTTTAACAGGCTTTTTTCAAAAACACCTCTTAAAATAAAACAAGCATTAAGGGAAAGAAAATTTTTGTTTTCTAAACATGTATAGATACTTTCAAACTGAACATACCTGATGTATTTTACAGTCTCACTAGAGATATTAATTCACAGAAATTTCCTTATTCAGCTCTGAAATGGCCATTGCGCAGTAGCTGTTGATTTAAGACAGACGTTAATGCCCACTGGTGTGCCTTTCAGAGTGAGGAGTCTGCCCTGGGGGAGGTGTTTTCTATCTAATCGACCATTAATAGAGAGCATACAAAAAAAACCTCTTCTCTGTTTCATCAGCAGTTACATACAGCAGGTGAAGACATGGCTTGATCATTAGATTTGCTCTCCTGGAATTGGTAACGTGATACCAACTGAATGTTTCACACTTGGGAGAATATACAGGTCTCTCTTTTAATTGCTTGATGTTTCATCAATAGGCACAGTTAAGCCTTTAAGTTATTTTTAAGGAAGGTACGTTTTTTCCTATTTCTTCTTTGGTGATTAGCAGAGTGACAGGTTTGCCAAGACCTCCTGAGGAGGCAAGAAAACATTGCTAATAAGAATTGTCTTTCTTGAGAAACCTCTGAATAAACAAAAAGAAATTAAACTCCCTTAATCATCCAACACTGTCCTTGGGGGCATATATATTTTGTTTAGAAGCTGTGACTTATATTCAATATAAATCAGTTGCTCCCTGCAACTTTTACTATTCAGTTGCTGCTACTAAACAAGGTGCTTATTAATTGTGAATGGCTTCTAAATGAAAATGTATGGTAATTAAATGTAAATTAAATGTAATTAACGCCCCACAGGTTTTCTATTCTAAACAATCCTGAGTTACAAGACTAATTAAAGGAGCTCCCCTACCTACAGTAACAATGGAAAATTCAAATCAGCATGGTTTGTCTAATAGCCAGGACCTCATGTGCTTTGCAGCATAAAGAGACCAAGTTCTGCTGCAGCAGTCCCTAAATTCTATGGCAGCATTAGCTTATTCTTTCACCATGAAATGTTCTTTGTTCCTATTTCCCCCCCACACCCACAGATAGTCAAGAGTCAATACACATTCACACAGAACTGTGGTTCATCATTAAAAATATTAACTGACAAGAAATTGGTTGATGATTATTTTGGGGGATGGCTTTTTCTTATGCTCTCCATGAAACCTGGCTGTATTTCCCAGGCATTGGCTCCCATCATGTTGTTTGAAGTTTTAGTTGGCTTCAACAGTTCATCTCCCTGGGCCCCTAGGCCTCCACTGCACTGTTCTCCAGGCTGCCTACACTCCTGTCTCCCCTGCTCCGTGTCTACAGGCTGGAGTCCAGTTCTTGCTCCTCAACTTTCTGTTGCTTAGCTCCATGGAACAGAGCAGGGATCACACACTGTAATTTAGTTAATTCTTCCCTGGGTAGAAAGCTGCAGAATAAACCACAGCTTCATGCAATCTCTGCAGGGCAGGGGGAGAATAAATTTCATGTGCCTGGCTGCAGCAAAATGGTTAATTTCATGACAGGAATTCTAAAATCCATCATATTTATATTGGGAAAATATCAAATTATGTAAACTGGGGAGTACACAGACCCTTGCATGAGATGAATGGGGCAAGTTGCACCTCTCAGAGCTATTGATTAAGGTTCTCTGCAGATGTAGACTAGGGTTACCAACTTTGAAATGCAAAAAACCCAGCAAACCCCCCTCCCTACACACACACACAAGGCAAGCCCACAGCAACCCCAACCACAAGGCAACTCTGCACCCCCCTCTTCAACAGTCACTTATAGTATCTAGAGAGATAACATATATAGATAAGATTGATAACATTTTTTTACTTAAACTGCGCAAGTGAGAACACTGCAGCAACTTTAGTTGGACACAGAAACGTTTAACGTTAGGTATCCAAGTATATTGTGATAATAATGCAAAATGTTAGACCCATGTGGAAAAAAAACTGGCAGATTACTTTTTTCTGGCAACTGGCCAATCCATAAAAATAATGGCCAGGCCGGTCAAATGCCAGCCGGATGGTACCCTAACATAGACTGATGACACTCAGCTAATGTTTGAGGTTTTCTCTGTAACATCAGAACTTCAAACATTTTTATTTTAAATTAAAGATCAGAGTCTAGAGAATAATTGTGCAGCAAAATGGTGAATAATTCTGCAGCAAATTTCATGGCCTCAGAATCACACAATACGCAGGGCCCTGCTAAAAGTCTTATCAGTTCTGGGCTAGAATGTGATAGGAGTCCCTATCTTTTCAAGGCTGAGGATAATATTCTGTCAGAGGCAGGGTCTGAGGTGGATTAGCCATAATTAGTTAACATGGGATTAAGGGGAGTTATTTAGAGAGGACTAAGGTGCAATTATCATATTTGGAATTAATAGAGCAGATTATGCCCTCTGATAATGGGCTACAATGGAAGCTGCCAGTGGTTTTGCAGTTCATGGGTTACAGGAAATTGGTAACAAGGAAGAAACAGGCTTAATTTTCTAATAGTTGGAAAAGGCTTTGAGAGTCTCAGAAAGCACTGAAGGATTGCAAAGTATTAAACCGTTCAGTGTGTCTATGCAAAGAGACTTAAAAACTGAATTAGATGGTTATTTCTTTCCACTTACAGCAAGTATAGAATGTGATCAGCTTTCAAAAAAGAATGGTCTGTTTTTTTTTCAAATTATCTGTGTACTTTGGAAAATATTACATTAAAACTGACACAAATATTCTGAGGCTGCTGCTATAACATACTGATAAGTTTCTGTCCGCATACCTGAATATCAGACCACACCTCTGAGGGAAAAAGATACTGACAATGCAGGGAAGCTAGGATTAAAGTTGAATTCAGAACAGCCACTAATGCTACCTTTTCAGCCATAGGTCCCTCACTCACAGCTCCTTCATTGCACGTCATCAATGTGTTATGAGTACAAACTGTAGTGTCCTTATTTTAGGCACGAGTGAGTTTTCTTTAAATGGGGTTTGATACTATGTGAAATGTGAAGACTCCTCATATACCTACTAAATAGATGAGAGGGTAACATATGCAGCAATAGGGCTTACTAGGTCTCCATTGCTGCTAACAATAGGTATATCTTCCAGCCCTTGCCTCCTTAGAAAGCTGCTGTGGTGAACTCATGAACTGCAAAACCACTGGCAGCTTCCATTGTAGCCCATTATCAGAGGGCATAAACTGTTTGTTTGGATGCTACCAACTGACAAGACAGAAAAGGAACTCAAAGAATAGAAAACCATCAACCACCATATGTGATCAATACTACAAAGTTGAGGAAGGTAGCAGGTAGGTCTCGTCAATAGAGCTTTAGGGACTTTCACGGGCTAATTTATGATTGTGTATACTATGTGTGACGGGTTAGATCACAGAAACCCCCTTGGGAGCTGCGACCTAATGTGCAAAGACTACCCCTGTTTTTCTTACATTTAGATGTGTAACCCTGTTTATTAATTGTCCTGTCAAAACTATATGACATAAGCACTTCAGATGATGGGTATGGGCTTAGCTTTCTGAATAAATTATCCCAGGTTTCTATTGTTGCTTTCATAAAAGGGTGGTTATATATTAATTTTGGCCTATAGGTTTTCTTCATCCAGAGGATCAAATAATTTTGTTTTCATTTGCAGAGAGGCAGGATGACTTAGCAGATTGAAGATCGGCCCAGGATGCAGGACATCTGGATTCTATTCTTGGTCTAGTTAGTGGCCTGCTGGGTGGCCTTGTACAAGTCACTTCATTCCCCCTGTGCTTCAGTTTTTCCATCTGTAAAATGGGGATAATGAGGCTTACCTCCTTTGTAAGGTACTATGTAATAGGTAGGTATTATTATTTAGGCTGAGAATTGTAATTGCTGAACATCTCACTAGTAGGTGAAAGTACACTTGCTAAGAAACCTAAAAGATTGTGTATTACTAGCACCCTTTCTACCTTTAACCTGAAATCACTTTAGCAAATGAAAATAGTAGACAGAGGTATTAGAATAAGCAGAGGGTTACATCTATTCTGTAGTTCATAGGATTGGGTTCTGGTTTTTTAGCTTAATAGTTGATAAACATCCTTCATTTCCTGTGGAGATTTTACTTGTCACTCTCCTTGAAAAATTGGTTATGAAGAGTAGTTGAATAGGAGGAGAAAGAAGCCAAAAGATTGATTTTATATAGATAGATAGATAAACCATTCTGTACTATGTTGCTTCTAGGGCTGTCAAGCAATTAATCATGCTGTTAATAAAAAAATACCATTTATTTAAATCTTTTTGGGTGTTTTCTACATTTACAAATATATTGATTTCAATTACAACACAGAATACAAAGTATACAGTGCTCACTTTATATTTATTTTTTATTACAAATATTTGCACTGTAAAAAACAAATAGTATTTTTCAATTTACTCCTACACGTACTGTGTGGCAGTCTCTTTGTCATGAAGGTTGAACTTACAACTGTAGAATTATGTACAAAAAATAACTGCATTCAAAAATAAAACAATGTAAAACTTTTGAGTCTACAAGTCCACTCAGTCCTATTTCTTGTTCAGCCAATTGCTCAGACAAACGAGTTTGGTTACAATTTGCAGGAGATAATGCTGACTGCTTCTTGTTTATGTCAGCTGAATATGAGAACAGACATTCAGATGGCACTGTTGGAGCCGGCATCGTAAGATATTTACGTGCCAGATGCGCTAAAGATTTATTGTCCCTTCATGCTTCAACCACCATTCCAGAAGACATGCCTCTATGCTGATGATGGCTTCTGCTTGATAACAATCCAAAGGAGAGCAGAGCAATGCATGTTCATTTTCATCATCAGAGTCAGATGCCACCAGGAGCTGATTTTCTTTTTTGGTGGTTCAGGTTCTGTAGATTTCCGCATCTGAGTGTTGCTCTCTTAAGACTTCAGAAAGCATGCCCCACACCTTGTCTCTCTCAGATTTTGGATGGCACTTCAGATTCTTAAACCTGGGGTTGAGTGCTGTAGCTATTTTTAGAAATCTCACAGTGGTACCTTCTTTGCGTTTTGTCAAATCTTCTGTGAAATTGTTCTTAAATGAACATGTGCTGGGTCATCTAGACTGCTAGAACAAAAAATATATGGCAGAATGCGGGTACAACACAACAGGAGACATACAATTCTCCTCCAAGGAGTTCAGTCACAAATTTAATTAACATTCTTTTTTTAATGAGCGTCTTCAGCATGGAAGCATTTTCACTGGAATGTGGCCAAAGCATGAAAGGGCATATGAATGTTTAGCATATCTGGCACATAAATACCTTGCAACGCCTGTTCTCAGTTTCAGGTGGCATTGTAAATAAGAAGCAGGCAGCAGTATCTCCTGTAAATATAAACAAACTTGTTTGTCTTAGTGATTGGCTGAACAAGAAGTAGGACTGAGTGACTTGCAGGCTCGAAAGTTTTACATTGTTTTGCAGTTATGTATTTGTAAGTTACACTTTCACGATACAGAGATTGCACTACAGTACTTGTATGAAGTGAATTGAAAAATACTATTTGTTTATAATGTTTACAATGCAAATATTTGTAATCAAAATAATATATAGTGAGCACTGTCTACCTTGTATTTTGTTTTGTAATAGAAATGAATATATTTGAAAATGTAGAAAAATATCCAAAATATTTAATAAATTTCAATTGGTATTATATTGTTTAGCAGTGCGATTAATGATTAATTTCTTAAAATCGCAATTAATTTGAGTTCACTGTGATTAATCAACAGCCCTAGTTGTTTCACAGATTAGAAACAGGCCTGCTATTGAAAGGTTGACATATTTTCCTTGATCACTGTTTAGTTTCAGAGCTTTAATCTTTCCTTTTACAAACAGCTATATCACAGCTATTACCTGAAGGACCTTGAAAATGAGGAGAAATAGCTTATATTTGATATGGTATATGCAAAGACAGCAGACAGCTTCAAAGAAAGGGATTACATGGTCAAAGTGCCAGGCTAGGAAAATGATCTTTGCAGCAGCATTGTGAGGAGGAGGCCAAGATTGCATTTGTCAAGGCCAAAGAAAAGGATGTTGCAGTAATCAAGACATGATATAAGAACTTGGATGAGAGTTTTAAATGCATTGATGGACAGGAAAGGCTGTATTTTAGCAATGTTATGCAGAAAGAATCAGCAAGATTTAGACGGGGCTTGGATGTAAGAACCTTAAAATGGTTCTGAGTCAAAGATGACACCCAGGTTGCTGGCCTGGGAGGCAGTATGGTGCTGTTATCCACGAGGATCAAGAAAGGTGGCAGCGGGGGAGGAAATGGGTTGGAGGGAGATTAAAAGCTCTGTTTTATCCATGTTGAGCTTGAGCTGATGGCTAGACATCCATAAGGAAATGTCAGAGACCAGGTGAAATTTTAGTTTGCACAGGAGACAGTAGCGAGTGAGATCTGAAAGTCATCCACATAGAGATAGTGGTTGAATTTATGTTTGCGGATGAGATTACCCAGAGATAAGGTGTAGAGAGATAAGAGAAGGGAACCAAAGACAGAGCCCCCTTGAACTCCCACAAAACATTGGAGGATCCTCCAGAACATGCTGAAATAGCAGTTAGAGAGATAGGAAAACCAAGAAACAACAGTGACATTGAAGCTAAGGGAGAACATGATTTCAAGAACATGGATGATGACTTAGAAAGCAGCTGACAGGTCAAGGATGAGGATTGTTGTAATAGTGGGGCCTACAAATTTACCTTAATATTGAACTCAACTGACAATTATAAAAGAAAAAATGTGAGATAAAGACTGAATTAATTCAAACAGAAAGGATTTACTGATACCACTCAAGGACTGTGTTAAAATTATGACTGGTAAATAAGGACAGAAAAGCAATGGACCAAAATACACGTTATGGAAATTATGCCTTTTGGTGGGCAAAATAACAAGAGGATTCCACCCACTGCTTTTTTAGAGCCCTTAGAAAACACTCTGTGGGAGAAAAACAACTTTTTACCATCACCTCAGCAAGGACACTAGTCCCTGATAACGCACTGGGGATGTTTGACCATCACTGCTATGCCAGAGAGAACCCCAGCTTGACATGAGATGCTGCTCTGTCTTCTCCTCTTATCCCAATCCCATATGTTCCTTTCCATCCCCTGCAATCTTCCTCCTGTTCTTTCTCTGCTTTTCACCTGATCCTGAAATCAACTGTACTGCCAAGCACGAGCACAGCAAGCTGAGACTGCCCATCCAGCTCTGCTCAGCTGAGAAGGACCAGTAAAGGAGAGGGATCTGACCAGATCAAGCAGACGTTGTCCCAGAGGTGAGCTAGTATCCACAGCAACAGCTTTGTGGCCAACCCACAGCATGTTTATCATTGACCAGCCTCCCTCGATGCTGAGAACATCAACAAAAACTGTATTTCCCTCATCTTTACTATCCTCTTTCTTCTCTCCCTTCTGTGTTGTTAAAAGGAAACCACTCTTGTTTGGAGCATCCATTTAGCTAAATAAAGCACTGAAGTGTATTTTTTAGTATAGGTAAAGGAAATAATACAGCCTGGGGGTTGACAGAAAGAAATGTAGAAACAACCAAGTTAGAAAAAGGTTTATTTACATGTCTCATAGCTCCACTGCTACTGGTAGGAAACACTGATGGGCAATTACAAACCTTGGTGAAGACAGCTCCCTATGCTCAGGCTCTCTTTTAATCAAGTGTTTTCTCTAATTTACAGTGATTTTTTTTTTTAAGCAAAGCAAATAAATTTAATCAGTTCACTTTATAGGATAAAGCAATAATATAACTGACAGAGTTCAGGCTGATTGTGGGACTTTCATTTTCTTGGGCATCTGTTTTGGTGTTTTGAGAGCTTTCTTGGCTGATTTTACAAGCTTGCCCCCATGAGGTGTGTCAAAGGATTTTGCTGCTGGTTTTTTGGGAGTCTTTTTCAGCTCTTTCTCCTTTACTACTTCCTTTGGGCTCCTGGGCTTCTTGGGTTGTTTCTGTTGAGCTGGTATTGGCAAATCTTCCTCATTTTCAGCCAATTTCAGTTTTGTTTTTGGAGTCTCCGGAGCCAACGATGTCATCTTTCTCTTACCAAGTGGTGTCTCAGGTTTTCTGCTCATGTTTACACCTTTTCCTGGAGTCTGATTTGGTTCAGTTTTCTGTATGTAAGACACGGGGGAAAAAAGTGTCAACTTACAACAAAGGACACATCGTAATTGTTTCGCAAGACAAGATTGATAAAAACATTAGTACTAAAGATCAGTGCCATCCACCGAATAGAATATTCTCTGCCCTAACTCAATTGGTCATATTTCAGGTAAGCTGTGCAAGGGTTGATACAAACCAACTCAACCATGAAAGGGTCCAAGAAAAAAAATATTTTCACTGATACGGTACAGAAAAGGAACAGACTTAAGGAGAACATACTAGTAGTTGAAAGGTTGTGCTTTAAATAAAAAATCCAAGATGACTATTTTTCATTTTAGAACAACTTTGTAACTTATGTTCATTCATTTTCTCTCCATTGGATATTTAACACAGACTTGCTAGAAATGTCTGCAAACTGAGCATGGTTAGAGATGTGAATACCAATATCCTCCAAAGTTAGCTTGATCGTTCATTAGCCCATTCGTTTATAAGCCAACACCCCAAAATGGATAGGGAAAAAATAGCGAAAACTGTATGACCCTTTCATAAGCCGACCCTATATTTCAGGGGTTGGAAAATTTTGGCTTCCTGCCCATCACGGTAAGTCGCTGGCAGATTGGGATGTTTTGTTTACTTGGAGCGTCGGCAGGCATGTAGCCCCTCAGCTCCCTGTGGCCATGGTTCGCTGTTCCCAGCCAATGGGAGCTGCTCCCAGTAAACAAAACTACAATGTATTAGATCAGGGATCGGCAACCTTTGGCATGCGGCCCGCGACGGTCTGTTTACCTGCCACGTCCACAGGTTTGGCCAATCGTGGCTCCCACTGGCCCCGGTTCGCCGCTCCAGGCCAATGGGGGCGGTGGGAAGCGGTGCGGGCCGCGTGCCAAAGGTTGCCGATCCCCGTATTAGATATTCAATTCAATGATTCCATAGAGTTTAAAATCATCAAATTTTGGTGTAGACCTGTTTATAAGCCGACCCCTGCTCTTTGATGTGTCACTTTTTTTACCAAAAATATTCGGCTTATGAATGAGTATATACGGTATATGATCCTTAGTATTTCCATTCCCAGTAATGACTTGATCAGTATGAAGAGTGCACCAAGGCTTTCAATTTTTAATAGCCTTTGGCTTTCCTATTTTGTTGCTATCAGAAGTGTAAATTATATGTATTAGTCCACAAAAGATTTGACGTTACTTCTCCCCTAAATAGTGACCTCCACTAATTACAATTCTTCGGTAACAGCAATTTTCTAAGCAATGTTATCATGCATCTTGCTATGCAGCAGGTCAGGCAAAAGGAGGCACATTTCAAGAGATTTATTTGATTCAGAACTTGCTTCAAAGCTGTTCTATTTCAAAAGTCAGAGTAAGGGAATGAATTGCTACCAGATAGCTATGATTATCTATGGCAACCAGTCCATTACCAACATACTGATGTCAAACAGTTTGATGAAATGGTACATAAGACACATATATGCGCAGAATATCCATTTACAGAGTGCATAGTTTTCATCTTTCCAAATAGCAGACATGTGGAAAATGAGTTGACCAATCTAATTAAGATTTTGGACATCTGGAGTGCAAACAGTAGATAAAATTTCACTCCAGAAGCTATTGTTTTATCTAAGAGAGAACCTATTATTTGTGCTAGTCAGGCTTGTAAAAACTCCCAAGAGTTTTGCTCTTGTGATGTCCCCAGGAATACATGTTGCACTCCAAGTATATTAAAACACACTGCCCTGCAAGCATTAGGTTAGACATACCAATGATTTAACTTGCTCGCTGTTTCCATTAGCCTGTCTCAAGCCTTTTCCTTTCTAAAGGTATATTTCATCCACATTAAAAATCTTCATTCAGTTAAAGCTAAACTCTAGATTTCACAAACTTCTTGTTAAATAGAATTACCTCCTGCCCAGCTATACTGGCTTCTGTTTGAATAGGAACAAGTTGCGGAATTTCTCCATCATCCTCATCTGGTTCTGTGACTGCCAAGGTTTCTGCTTTTCTCTTCTGTTCCATCTCAAGGTTTTTGGCATTCTTCTTCTTTTCAGCTGTCACTTTGGCTTTAGGTGAAGTCTGTTCTGTGACTGCCTTCTGTTTCCTTTTTTTCCCTTTCTTTTTCTTATAGGAAGAATCAAAACATCTTCAGTTACACATCACCCCTCCACCCCAGTCTGAAACATTATTACAAATATATTGCTCTATTTTACTACAAAGGCAAGAATGAAAAGTCCACTATTGTAGAATTTCTGAAACTGAAGATCTTGAAAGAGTGTTAACTTCTAAACTAACACTAATTACAATTCTTCGGTAACAGCAATTTTCTAAGCAATGTTATCATGCATCTTGCTATGCAGCAGGTCAGATTTGGCAACAGACAAGGAGGAAACAATGCTGAGTTTTACTTTTACAGAACTTGCTAAAGGTATAGTAATCCTGTATGAATGACATACATTGACTAATACATATTGTATTAATATTGATAAATTACATGGTTTAGTGGATTATTATTATATATCAACGTTTTAAAAAATTCTTCCTCCTCCCTGTATAGAAGTTATGCTGACATCAAAATTGACAAGTTCAAAGTGTAGAGCTGTGAGCAATTAAGCAAAAAATCAACTATTTTAAGTACGGGGAAATCAATTGCAGAATTCAATGCAAAGAAATACCTGACATTCTTCAAGTGGATTAAACTGATGAAACAACATCCAAATAAGACAAAAAAAAAAAAAAATAACCCAAACTTTTTAGAGTCTATTACCCAAACAATATTGAAGTCATAGTTCAGCTGATGAGTAATCGATGCATCCTCCTGAGCTGTGCATGAATTTAATTAATACGATTAAGTATTTATTTTCATTTTTTGTATTTTCCTTATAAAAATAACTGAAGCCACATAACCTGACTGGTCCATGAAGAAGACCAGATCTCAAGGTAGAAACAAGGATATAAAAAAAGTGAGGGAATCCCATCCCCTACCAGTTTAAGGGAGGATACTAGCAACGCTATAGGATTACGTTTTCAATTTGCCACTACTTCAAGTAGAAACAGTGGTTTCCTATTACCATGTACTGTTTGAAAAGCATGCAGTCATGCTAACAAGTGCTGGGTAAGAACAGTTCAACATCACTTACGTGTACTGCTGTCTGTGTACTGCACCTAGATGTCTGGCAAATATTCCCAATGCCAATATGTTAAACTTACATGACAAACACTTTATTCAAATAACCAGTTATAGCACCACCTTGTGCTATAAGTTGTGGAAAGTTATTCTGTAAAGAAGTTAGTAGGAAGTTTTTACCTGTCCTCCCTTTTGATGGAGAGATGGCTGCTTGTCAAGCTCATCTAAATTGCAGATATATGAATTGAAGATCGGGAGAGCAACAGATTTGAGTGTTTTGAGGTGAAGAACTTTAATATTTTTCCAATTCTGCAATAATTAAGAAGAGTAAATATAAACAAAGAAACGCTTAAATCAAGTCCACTTCACATTCTAATTTAACCAAGTGATAGTACCTTTGGCAGCTTATTGGAAATCACCTCAGCAGCAACAGAAACATTTTCTAATAACTCATCAGCTTTCATTCCAGTGTGACCTACACGTGCTGTACTGAAAGAACAGAGAGTTGTGCTGTTTATCCTACAGTAAAACAGACCTTCTGACTGAACCACTTGCTTTTAGGCATATCAAGAAATTGACTATGAGTACTGTCTATTCACAATGATCTTAATTTTAAAAAAAGAATGCTGGACTTCACAGGGAAATAAGATCTATTGTAACTATTTTATACTAGCCTTTTCAGTATTTGTTTTGCAAGATACTATTAAATCTTTAAAGAATACCTATATTTGTAGCAGGAACTAATCATTACTAAAGAAGTTATAGAAGTCTTTAAATATAAAATAAACAAAGGTGGGGAAATCTTAAGAAAAAGATACTTCAATTGGTAAAAACAAGGAGTTGTCTCTCAAAAGTCATAAGGGTAACATTTTCAAAACTAAGTGACTTAGTTTCCTAAGACCTGTTGACTTTCAATGGGATCTATGTTCAAGAGACCATTAGGAGCTTTTGAAAATTTTATCCATAAATCTTCACGCTACCTATGTACATCATTAGAATAGCTAAGTGTTATTCCCATCATAAAATAAAGATTTAAAATACAGAAAAGAGGATTGTGTATTAATATGGCAGTTATCACTGATTTACAGAAACAAGACCTTCTCATACAATAGAAAAAAGAAGAACAGGAGGACTTGTGGCACCTTAGAGACTAACAAATTTATTAGAGCATAAGCTTTCGTGGACTACAGCCCACTTCTTCGGATGCATCCGAAGAAGTGGGCTGTAGTCCACGAAAGCTTATGCTCTAATAAATTTGTTAGTCTCTAAGGTGCCACAAGTCCTCCTGTTCTTCTTTTTGCGGATACAGACTAACACGGCTGCTACTCTGAAACCTTTCATACAATAGAGTGTCCCAGTAAACTGATTTGTTATTAATGGTAGTAAATAACCCTATGCAATCTATTAGGCCACATAAAAATTCAGCAGGATGGGAAATTAATAATAATGTTTAATGCATTGTGATGATTAGGGCTATGATGTCATCTCATTTTTTTTTTTAAGTTACAGTCAAGAGATCAAAAAGAAAACTCCTTGTCAAAGTTTCTATTAAAAAAACAACAACCCCAGTCTCTCTGTACAAACCAAAGTCCACTGCAAGTACTGTGCATTTTGGTGAACCCTTACCTCATTTTATTCAAAGCCCTACTGGAGGGAAAGTAAATAAATTAATTTAGTATTGTATCCTGACCCTACTTATTAGGAGCACAATACTGTCCTTCAAGTGAAGCACAAGCCAAAAATCGATACTTACTAACAACACCCCTTGTTGGTAACTGGAAGTATAGTTCCCTGAATATGTTTGTTTAGTTCCTTAGCTAGATTCTTGGCTTTCAGGTTCACAGATAAAGGTGCCCTAAAAACAAAAAAGGAAAAGAAAAACACAATTCACTAAGAACAGTTCAGCTTCCCAGGACAATCTGGTATAAATATGTATTAGCTACAGACTTACTTTTTGCTTTGATAAAAGTGTTTCCCTATATGGGAGGGCAAAAGCCTTCTAATTCGGTCATCGGCCAGGAAGAGGTCAAATCTGTTCAGGAGACGACGCTTTGCTTCAAATGGTTTGTATTCTTTTTTGAGAGTTTTATAGGAGATGATCTGTAATGTGAAAGTAATGTTAGGATTAAACTCCCTTGCATGATTATATACAACTGAGTGGCATGACTGCCAATCCATTAAGATTTCCACATTAAAATGCATTCTGTTGTCTTCTCTACTTTATTTAAAACAGTGACACATTTTTTGTATAAATACCAACTGAAGAATGCACCATGCTTTTTTAGTTTTTAAAAAACAGGTAATAGCCTTTAAAAAAAAAATCAAAATACAGATATTAGATAGCAATAAAAAATATATATATAACCATCAAATGGTAGCTGAACTACATATGGTCACACATAATCAATCCAAAACCACTCATTTCAAAAACAAATTTTGACTGCTTTTAATTCCTATTAGGACATAGGAGCCAACACAGCTGAGAATGGGAGAACTGTGAATTGTTTAAGCTTGTGTAAATAAACTCTGCTTAATAATTCACATGTCAAACACTATATAATTTTGTCCAGTAAATAAACATGTTAAGGAATATTCAATTTTCCATTTATGAAAGATTATCTGATTTAAGTCATATGACAGTTAATGTTGAAACCACACTGGCAGACACTGAAAAAAGGTTTCTAAAAATGCTTTAAAAACTATTTTCAAATTATTGTAAACCAATGGCATGTTAAAAATGAAGCAAAAGGAGCTATTAATTAATAAGCGTGCTCTGATATATTTTGCTTGCATAATATTGAAAGCAATGACAATTTTACTCTTTTGGGTAAATTTTGAAGTTTTGAAAGTTTGATAAGCTAGAGTAATTTGATTAGAAGTCCTAAGTTTTGAACCATCTGAATTAAGTTAACATTTTGCATTAGAAATCACACACCTGTTTTTCTTCTTTTGAAGTTTTAAGGAGAAAGATAAGACATTATTGTCCCATACCATATTCCAATGTCTTCCTTACCTGGCTGATACTTGTGATCCCATTCTGGATCAACAGTTTCTTGTACAAGTTTTCGGTCTGTTCTCCAGATAATTCAGGTTCATCTTTTGTGAAGAGGCAAACTTCAGATGTTTCTGGTCGAATACCATGAGGAAGTGGGCTATAAAAAGAAGGTGAGACGGGTGGAAACATTCAGAGATGGAATACGAATCTCCCTTTCCAAAATTAGGCCTACAGAGAAGTTCAAAATCACTACAGTTATGAGAGTACTTCAGAAAGACCTTAGGCCCCAATCCTTCAGTGACTTAGGCCTGTTCTATACTACAATTTTAGATCAGTATAGCTACATATGCCTGAGAGACGTAGCTATACCAACCTAACCCCTGGTATAGACCGCACTAGGTTGATGTACAAATTCTTACGTTGACCTAGCTACTGCCTCTCAGGGAGGTGTATTACCTACAGTGATGGGAGAATTCCTCTCATTGGCGTAGATGGTGTCTACACTGAAGCACTGCAGCTGTAGCATTTTAAGTGTAGACATACCCTCACATGCTTAAGTACTGACTAATCCCACATACCTCATTAGGACTACTTAAAAAGGGTAAAGATAAGCATATGTTGAAGTCTTTGCTGGATTGGGGCCATTAGTAGATAGATCCATAACTTCTCATGCAGCATCACTGTGGCTCAAATTAAAATTTGGGTCTCACATCTTTTAGCGATTTTTAATAGCACTGAAAAAACATTTAGTGTTATTTCCTGAACTGAGAAGAATGCTTAAAAACAGATACCAACTACTCAGAAACCAAGAGGATTGGTGCACTATATACAGAGATTATAGGCCTCAATCATGTTTTATTTATGTAACTAATCTAAATGACTTCAAGTGTGAGTAAGGTATGAAAGATCTGATCCTTTATATATCTGACTCATATATCAAGGAAACTCCCACACATGCTCACAGTCAGTGCTCCAAACTTTTGATGCTACTAACAATTCTTGAAACCAATATATATATATATTTTTAAACATGGTGGTCTTATGGGGATACAAGCAATGAACATAAGTTCAATCCACTGCATGCCACAGCAGATGAAAAGTATTTATTATAGAATACAGAAAATCAGAGCCTTTGAGGAACACCAGACGTGTAAGAATTCTTACATTTTGATAACTTGTTCTTGTGGTGGGATTTTCCATACTGTCACCATTAAGTATACATTCTCATTCTCATTCAAAAGCAGTTCATCTGTTTTATCTTTGGTCTTTGTGTATGCCAGCAAGGCCTGCACTGCCTTTTTAACCTGGAAGAGTAGAGAAACAGCAAGATAAATTAATGTTAAGGCCAGGCCTGAGTTTTCCTATTAGTGTGAATCAAAGTGAGTTATTGGCTGACACACACTCTATGGTAGTACGGCCTGACAGACCAGTTTTTCTCTCTCCCTTCACCAGAAGGGAGATTCAGCTTTACAGTTAAAATGTGTTCGGTTTGCCAGCACTGATGTTCCCCCTAGATATAGCACAAGTCACTGCGGAACTGCTTCTACCCCAGGGACGTAGTTCCAAGCCCTGTCGCCTCCCCCATCCCATGCATCGACCCCTAACACAGCCGAAGCCGGGCGAGCGCGGAACCCCAACCTCCCGCTCGTCCCCAGTGCCCAAGCGGAGTGCCAGGTGAGGGCTCAGGCCTGAGGCAGAGGAGCTGCCCCGCCAGCAGCCGTACAAGGCTCAGGATCACGGCACGAGTCCGCGCGATTCGGGCCTCCGCGACACGCGAGTCAAGCCCTGCTTGGCCGAGCACCGGCCGGTACCTGTGAGCGATCCAGCTTCTGGCCCGGCGCCGCCATGCTCCCGAGTCCCCGCAGAAAACCGACACGTGTGTGTGGGCCACGGTCCCTGCGCACACGCATGCGCAGATGTCGCGTCGTGATGACGTAAACAGCGACCGCAAGTTCCGGGCGGTGTGTTGGTTGACTGAGTTTTCTTGCTGCGCTTTGGCTTGGCGCTCCTCGGAGAAGGGAAGGGGAGGGGAGGGAGCTGCGGACCCTGGGGGAGGGCGGTCTTGGGGGGGGGGGGGGATCGCTCCGAGGGTGGGAGGGAGCTGCGGTACGGAGGAGATCGCTCTAAGGGGAGGGAGGGATCTGCGGGCACACGGGGGGAGGAGATCGCTCTGAGGGGAGGGAGGGATCTGCGGGCATGGGGGGAGGAGATCGCTCTGAGGGGAGGGAGGGATCTGCGGGCATGGGGGGAGGAGATCGCTCTGAGGGGAGGGAGGGATCTGCGGGCATGGGGGGAGGAGATCGCTCTGAGGGGAGGGAGGGATCTGCGGGCACACGGGGGGAGGAGATCGCTCTGAGGGGAGGGAGGGATCTGCGGGCATGGGGGGAGGAGATCGCTCTGAGGGGAGGGAGGGATCTGCGGGCACACGGGGGGAGGAGATCGCTCTGAGGGGAGGGAGGGATCTGCGGGCATGGGGGGAGGAGATCGCTCTGAGGGGAGGGAGGGATCTGCGGGCACACGGGGGGGGTCGCTCTGAGGGGAGGGAGGGATCTGCGGGCACACGGGGGGGGTCGCTCTGAGGGGAGGGAGGGATCTGCGGGCACACGGGGGAGGAGATCGCTCTGAGGGGAGGGAGGGATCTGCGGGCACACGGGGGGAGGAGATCGCTCTGAGGGGAGGGAGGGATCTGCGGGCACACGGGGGGAGGAGATCACTGGGGGGGGAGCTGCGGAAACGAGGCGGGGAGATCGCTCAGAGGGGAAGGAGGGAGCTGTGGGCACGGGGCGGGGGGCGGGGTTGCTTTTAGGCGGGTAGGGAGCTGTGGCCACGCGGTGGGGGGATTGTTCTGAGGGGAGGGCTCTGAGGGAGCTCTCTGAGGGGGTGGGGGAGAGTGCTGAGGCGGGTGGGAGCTATGGTCACAGCTGGAGGTGTGAAGGTGCGGGGGAGGAGCTGAGGACATAGGGAGAGTGGGGAGTCCAAATGGGGAGGGAGCTGTGAGTACAGGGATGGTCTGCAGGGGTGAAGCTGCTGGCATAGGAAGTGGGGGGCGGGGGGTTCCAAATGGGGCTGGAGCTCCAGGCACAGGGAGAGTAGGGATCCAGGAAGGGATGGGTTGTGGGCATAGGGAGACTGGGGACGCAAGGAAGGGAAGCCAGCTGTGAAAACAAGGGGAATGGGGGTCCAGCGGGGGCATCTGTCATAACCCTGTCTTCCTACCATAATATCATCAGGGCAGCTCTACCAGTAGCTGTTTAGTGATGGGAAATTTCTAAATGAAAATCTAGTATGCTGCAAGGTTCAGGTGTTTTTACTTGCAGTTTTGACCAGGTTTGCATGACACAGTAGTAGAAATACCAGAGCCCTGGCTGCATAGGTAGACAAAGCCAGACTCACCAGAGTGTCAGCTTGCCCAAAACAAATACTCAGGAATAAAATCTAGCAGACCTGACACCTAGTTTCCTACTCCAAGCACTAGATTTAAACTTTGATGTGTGTAT
Organism: Chrysemys picta bellii; assembly: GCF_011386835.1. Classification (NCBI taxonomy): domain Eukaryota; kingdom Metazoa; phylum Chordata; order Testudines; family Emydidae; genus Chrysemys; species Chrysemys picta. The sequence continues at coordinate 68,494,668 of NC_088800.1, read as the reverse complement.
ATTCAGGCATCCTATCATGGGGGAATTCTTTCTTAATTAGTTCCCCTATTTATTATTTAGGGCTGTTCATTAATCGCATTTAACTCACGTGATTAACTCAAAAAAATTAATTGTGATTAATCTCAGTTTTAATCGGATTGTTAAACAATAGAATACCAATTGAAATTTATGAAATATTTTGGATGTTTTTCTACATTTTCAAATATATTGATTTCAATTACAACATAGAATACAATGTGTACAGTGCTCACTTCATATTTTTTATTACAAATATTTGCACTGTAAAAATGATAAACAAAAAAACAGTATTTTTCAATTCACCTCATACAAGTACTGTAGTGCAGTCTGTAATGTAGTGAGAACAGGCATTTGCATGGCACTTTTGTAGCAAGCATTGCAAGGTATTTACACACCAGATATGCTAAACATTCGTATGACCCTTCATGCTTTGGTCACCGTTCCAGAAGACATCCTTCCATGCTGATGACGCTTGTTAAAAAAATAATACATTATTTAAATTTGTGACTGAACTCCTTGGGGGAGAATTGTATGTCTCCAGCTCTATTTTACCGGCATTCTGCCATATATTTCATGTTCTAGTAGTGTTGGATGATGACTCAGCACATGTTGTTCATTTTAAGAACACTTTCACTGCAGATTTGACAAAACGCAAAGAAGGTACCAATGTGAGATTTCTAAAGATAGCTATAGCACTCGACCCAAGGTTTCAGAATCTGAAGTGCCTTCCAAAATTGGAGAGGGACGAGGAGTGGAGCATGCTTGCAGAAGTCTTAAAAGAGCAACACTCAGATGTGGAAACTACAGAACCTGAGCCACCAAAAAAGAAACTCAAACTTCCGCTTGTGGCATTTGACTCAGATGATGAAAATGAACATGAGTTGATCCTCACTGCTTTGGATTGTTATCGAGCAGAATCCGTTATCATTATGGATGCACTTTCTCTTGAAGGTGGTTGAAGCATGAAGGGAGATATGAATCTTTAGCGCATCTGTCATGTAAATATCTTGTGACGCTGGCTACAATAGTGCCATGTGAACATCTGTTCTCACTTTCAGGTGACATTGTGACCAAGAAGCGGGCAGCATTATCTCCTGCAAATGTAAACAAACTTGTTCATCTGAGCGATTCACTGAACAAGAAGTAGGACTGAGTGGACTTGTAGGCTCTAAAGTTTTACATTGTTATATTTTTGAATGCAGTTGTTTTTTGTACATAATTCTACATTTGTTTTTACAGTGCAAATATTTGTAATAAAAATAAATATAAAGTGAGCACTGTACACTTTGTATTTTGTGTTATAATTGAAATCAATATATTTGAAAATTTGGAAAATATCCAAAATACTTAAATAAATGGTATTCTATTGTTTAATAGGGCGATTAATCACGATTAATTATTTTTTAAATCATTTGTCAGCCGTACTATTATTGTATACTTCTCCCCATCTGCAAAAGGATACAAGGAGGACTGTCCTAGTCTATTCTAGAGGCACGTTGGTTGAAATACCTATGAATACAGTAACAGAAAATGGGAAACGTGAAGAAATACAGGGAAAATCAGGGGACTATACCCATGAGAAACAGAATACCTGGCCTAAGAATACAGTAAGAGGGTGACAGGGCTAGAGCTGTATGGATTTTACCTTTGGAAACCAGGATGAGAACTGATGGAGAGAAACAAATGTAATAAATTTGTATGTTGGGGGATGAAGGTTCGCCCAGCCCTAGGTAACACTGATAAAGGTTGGCATCGGTTTGTTTTTGTTTTAAAGGGTTAGTGCTGTCCAGTGCTACTTGTCAATTAACAGTTGTGTGTGGCAGGTGAGAGGGGATGTCATGTGAGGGGTTTCTGAACAACATAGCCTGTAAGTTCAGGCAAGGCTCAAAATGCATTTCTGCTCTAACCTATCACTCTTTAGCTGCAGGGCTTCTAGCAGGTACAGAAACAAAGGCATCAGGGAGGCCATGCTTGAATATATGGAGTTGGCAGTTCTGCTCATTTCCCCCCTTTATTTTATTCTCTCTGCCTTTCAGTCTTGCTCTCATTCCGTTCTGTGAGATCTCCTTCCCCATTTTGTTGTTCTGTTGATGTGCCAGTACCAATAGAATACAAGGATTAAAATACTCTGGTCTCTGACACACTCCATGCAGCCATTTCAGATAGCTGGCTCTAGCATCTACGGCAGGAGTGGGCAAACTACGGCTTGCAGGCCAGATTCAGCCCGCGAGCCCTTTTAAGCTGGCCTGCGAGCTGCCGGTGGGGAGCAAGGTCTGGGGCTTGCCCTGCTGCGGCGCTCCAGCCGGGGCACTGGTGCGGCCCCGCTCCGGTGCTCTGACCAGGGCGCTGGATCTGGGGCCAGACCACGTGGCTTGTCCCTGCTCCTGTGATTGGGTTGGGGGGCTGCAGCACAGTTCCACTCCAGCGTTGCACCATGCGGCTCGGCCCCGCTCCGACCAGGCGCTGGGTTGGGTGCCCCACCACACAGCTTGGCCCTGCTCCTGCCAGGGTGCTGGGTCAGGGACCCCACCACGCAGTGCAGCCCTGCTCCGGCCGGGGCGCTGGGTCCCGCTTTGGTGCTCCAGCTGGGTCGCGGGCCACAACACATGGCTCGACCCTGCTCCGGCACTCCAGCTGGGGCGTAGGATTGGGGCTGCACCACCTGGCCTGGCCCCGCTCCAGCCAGGGCACAGGGTCAGGGGCCGTTTCACGCGGCTCCCAGAGGCTGCGGCATGGCCCCGCTCTGGCTCCTAAGCGCTCCAATGGGAGCTGCAGGGGCAGTGCCTGCCGATGGGGCAGTGTGCAGAGCCGCCTGGCCGCGCCTCCATGTAGGAGCCAGAGAAGGAACATGCCACTGCTTCTGGGAGCTGCTTGAGGTAAGCGCCGCTCGGAGCCTGCACCCCTGTGCCTCTCCCCATCCCCCTCCTGCTCTCCACATCCCCTCGATCCCAGTCCGGAGCACTCTCCAGCACTCGAAACCTCTTAGCCCCACCCTAGAGCCTGCACCTCCAGCCGGAACCTGCACCCCTTCCTCCACTCCTGTCCTGATCCCCCTCCCATACGCCAAACCCCTCGGTCCCAGCCCAGAGCACCCTCCTACACCCCAAACTCCTCATCCCCAGCCCCACCGCAGAGTTCGCATCCCCAACCGGAGCCCTCACCTCCTCCCATATCCCAACCCCAATTTTATGAGCATTCGTGGCCCGCCATACAATTTCTATTCCCCGATGTGGCCCTCAGGCCAAAAAGTTTCCCACCCCGATCTGCTGGGTAACAAAGTGAAGTAGTTAACAGTGATTTCAAACTTTCCTCTGCCCTAGATAAGAGATTGGAGTAGACTAGCAAGGCAGCAGCTTCAAAGTTGCAGAGATCTATATATGTTACTACATGTGTCAGCCCCGCACATCTGCTAGCAGTGTGGTAGGACAGCTTGTAGATGGTGTGGCCTAAACAACATAGCTAGAACATGTTTCTTCTACCTGTTGGAGGATCTCTGGCAAAGCAGGTGTGGGACAAGGAAGCTTATGCTGAAATCAGAGAAAGCTTTTTAGAGTTTGCAGATAGAGAGCAGTGTCACAGCACAGAGTGGTGGTCCCAAAAGCACATTGCTGTGATGCATTGGGATGTGGAGAGTGAATTGATGGTCACAAAATCTAAAGTCCTATCCTCAGATCAGTAGAGGCTCTGCAAAGTGAAAACGGTAGCAAAACAGGTGACAGCAAAGAACGTGTGTGTTTTAGGGATCTTCGGAGAGAAGGAAGATACAGAGACCTCAAGTTTTATAGTTTTATTTCTATATGGGGGGGAGGGGAGCTCCAGCCAGGCCAACAGGACTGCACATGGGGGCAAATTACATGCCTACCCGAGCCTTGCAGTTTGAGGGGGGCTACACCCATCATGTCCCCCCAAAACTATGCCCCTTCTTAAGACTCCTTTTTCAGATACTGGACATACACAAAGACAGAAGGATAGAGGGAGGATAATCATGGAAGTTAGACAATTGAGGCCTGATCTAACTTACAAATTAAATCAATCTAGGTAAGTCACTCAGGGCTGTGAAAAATTTCCTCGATCTAGCTACTGCTTCTCAGGGAGGTGGAATAACTACAACAGAAAACCCCCTTCCATCGATGTAGGTGGTGTCTATGCAACAGTAGCACAGCTGAAGTAGCTGTAGCATAGACATGGCCTGAGTCAGTCTCCTCAATGGAAGGATTGTCTATGATTGTGGTTGTCAAATGAAAACTGCTCTTCTGAGTCAATGTGTGGGTAGTGCATACCAAAACTAAAGCTTAGTTTTTCTGTAGTTCTAAGTCAGCAAACCAGCTGTTGGAAAAAAAGTAGAATATAAAGTAGGTCACAATTTGTGAACAATTTGTAATGAGTTTGGTTTATAGAGCTGGAAAGAACCAGTTTTAATCTAGTTGATTTGGTGCCATATTCGTTCCAAGATTAGAAATAGAATAAGGAGAAGCTTCAGAATTCATCAGTTGCTGTAAAGTCTGTTTTTACTATTATTACTGAAGGATGAAAGATGTAATTACACCTCTACCCTGATATAACGCTGTCCTCGGGAGCCAAAAAATCTTACCACGTTATAACTGTGTTATATCGAACTTGCTTTGATCTGCCGGAGTGCGCAGCCCCACCCTGCCCCCCCGGAGCACTTTACCGCGTTATATCCGAATTCGTGTTATATCGGGGTAAAGGTGTATTAGAAACGGAACTCTAACCTTCTCCAGTCCCTAGGTGTGGTTTGACAGAAACAAATTAGACAGAAAGGCCAGTATTTAGTGCCACATGGCTGTAATGTAAACGCTATTGACTAGACAATCTTTGCAAGGCTGGTATAAAACTGGGCAGTTAAATTGGAGGCTAAATGACATTGGCACATAGGAATATTTTGAATTTTTTTGTTGGAATGTGGTGTGTACAATCTAATGAATAAGCCGTCACTTTATTAAAAATGTACTATCCTCCTCTGTCTGTATGCATTAGCACGTGTGTGTAGAGGTATATTTTTTCTCATTCTGTGCACACATTTGTTTTAATAAAACAGAAAAATGTCAGATGACTATGCGGGAAGCCTTTATAAAAATGAGCAGGCTGAAGTTTTTGCCAGCCAGAAGCTACATTTGAATAAATTGAAGTCATGAATGAAGGATGTTTGGACTATCCATCAGCATAGCATTAGCTATGTAATCTCATCACTAAGGTAAAAATAGGGAAACATGATTAGATTCCCCAACTCTTAAGTTATTTCTCATTTTCATTATTATACAATCATAATTTTTGTGCCAGCTTAGAACTTGACAGAGCAATCACTTCACAAAAAAGAATTTAGCTAATTTATTGATATAGTCAATTTCTGTCTTAAAACTATGTGATTATTGGGAGTATCATTTGATCAAAACACCCAGTTTAGCCTTTTGACATAGGTAAATGAACAAATGTATTTTAACATTGATTATCTACAGTGGAGTTAAATGTTTACATGATTAGTTTTGATTTAGAAAGTTCACACTGAATAAGTGATTCCAATAACAAAATTGAACGTAATTTTCATTCATTCTAAACATGGTTTCAGAGTAGCAACCGTGTTAGTCTGTATCCGCAAAAAGAACAGGAGGACTTGTGGCACCTTAGAGACTAACAAATTTATTAGAGCATAAGCTTTCGTGGACTACAGCCCACTTCTTCGGATGCATATGTTTCTCTAAACATGGTGTAAAGTTAAAATTACTCTGCTATAATTTATCCTTTATCTTCACAATATTTTTTTTTTTATACACATAAGTGAAAACTTTCCATATATTTTTACCCAGCTACAATTCACACCCATAATGTGGTGATTCCTGGAATGACAAAACTGCATAATATTCCAGCTTTTGTCATCTAAACGAATGCTTTTAGACCTCCCTTATTTTTTACTTAGTATTTCTTTGAAAGGAGCATACAAGAAGAATTAAAGTTTTCTGCTATATCTAGCAGATCTTTGATTTTGCAAATAGAGCTAGAGCTAAAAATATAAAATTAGATTTTTCTTCACTGTACTCCCTAAGGATTCCAATTTTTTTGATAAGTGTTTTTATTTCCCCAGACTAGGTTACTTTTTCATTGGAGGCAAATTTCTGAAATCCATATGCTATCAGGACCATATGTACTACTTGCCTTAAATTGTAGAAGGAAAATATGCAGAAATTTGTAAGAAAAATATTTTGAGGAGGAATTTGCAAGGAATCTATTATTGGAGACATTGGAAAATTTTGCTATTGTTCTAAAAGTTCATTCATTAGTAATATATTTTTTGTGTAATCTTAGATTACACTCCTTCTCTTCCCAAGAATAGGGATCTGATAAATGCAAATAAGAATAATTGAGTTAGAGATAAAAAGATTATGGACATTTACACTCAAAGTGTAAAAATTAAAAACAAATGCTTTAAACACAAGGGAAGATGTCAAACTTTAGTATTAGGGCCCTACCAAATTCACGGCCATGAAAAATGCATCGCAGACTGTGAAATCTGATCTTCCGCATGAAATCTGGCTGTTGTAGGGGAGACCAGATTTCAGAGCTGAATGGCTGTAGAGTGAAAGCTGCTGGCTGGGCACCCAACTCAGTGGCAGCGTATGCTAATGATACACCCTTATTTCTGTGCTGCTGCTGGAGGCAGCACTGCCTTCTGAGCTGGGCACCCAGCCAGCAGCTGCCCTCTGGCTGCCCAGCTCTTAAGGCAGCAGTGCAGAAGTAAGGGTGGCAATACCACAACCCCCGTACACTAACCTTGTGACTTGCTTCCGGGTCCATACCCCCAGGGTTACAACACCATGAAATTTACTATTTAAATATCTGAAACCGTGAAATTTACAGTTTTTAAAATCCCATGTGAAATTGACCAAAATGGACCATGAATTTGGTAGGGCCCTATTTATTGTGCTCCAAGTTACAAATAGTTTTTGTAGTCATTTATAAGTACACCTCTACCCCATATAATGCGACCTAATATAACACAGGTTTGCATACAACGCAGTAAAGCAGCGCTCTGGGGGGCGGGGCTGCGCGCTCCAGCGGATCAGCATGTCAGTGTGACTGGCTCCGACACGCTGTTCTGAGCGGAATGTTAAGGGTGCCGGGCCAGAGCTGAGGGGTTGGATAAGGGGCAGAGGGTCCTGGGGGGCGGTTAGGGGACAGGGAGCACGGGGGGTTGGATGGTTCGGAGGTTCTTGGGGGGGGGGCGGTCAGGGGACAGGGAACGGGGGCGTTGGGTAGGGCGTGAAAGTCCCGGGGGGCCTGTTGGGGCAGGGCTGTGGATAGGGGTCGAGGAAGTCAGGGGACAAGGAGCAGGGGGGCTTAGATAGGGGGTGGGGTCTTGGTAGGGGTGGTTAGGGGTGGGGGGGGTCTCTGGTGGGGGTGGTCAGGGACAAGGAGCAGGGGGGGTTGGATGGGTTGGGGGTTCTGAGGGGTCAGTCAGGGGGCAGGAAGTAGGTGGGGGTTGGATAGGGGGCAGGGCCAGGCTGTTTGGGGAGGCACAGCCTTCCCTACCCGGCCCTCCATACAATTTTGAACCCCAATGTGACCCTCGGGCCAAAAAATTTGCCCACCCATGCATTAGGCGTTCTCATCTCTCCCGCCTATTTTAATTTAGTTTCTAAATTGCGTGCAGTATAGACTAAACTTAAGTTGTCTCACTAGTTGTATTTTGGAAACATTGTAACTCTGCGCTGACATTTTCTAAACAAAACAAAAAAATGGTTTGTATTAATACAGTATTAAAATACCATTGACGTGATGGCAAGTAGTTCACAGCCACGGAAACTAAAGGCATGGACAGTCAAAGGCCTGGTCTACACTATGACTTTAATTCGGATTTAGCAGCGTTAAATCGAATTAACCCTGCACCCGTCAACACAATGAAGCCATTTATTTCAAAATAAAGGGCTCTTTAAATCGATTTCTGTACTCCACCCTGTGACGGGTTGGATCACAGAAATCCCCTTGGGAGGTGCCACCCGATGTGCAAAGACTACCCCTGCTCCTGTTTTCCCTGCCAGCTCAGGACTCCAGCACCCTGTCTTGCTGAGCCAGCCACTCCTGTCTGGCTCTAACACAGATCCAGGGTCTGAATCACTTGTCCCAAAGCTGCAAGTTTACCTGAAAACAGCTCACAGTAGTGTGCTTGTCTTTAGCACTCATATGCCCAACTCCCAATGGGGTCTAAACCCAGATAAATCCGTTTTACCCTGCATAAAGCTTATGCAGGGCAAACTCATAAATTGTTCGTCCTCTATAACACTGATAGAGAGATATGCACAGCTGTTTGCTCCCCCAGGTATTAATACATACTCTGAGTAAATTACTAAATAAAAAGTGATTTTATTAAATACAGACAGTAGGATTTAGGTGGTTCAAAGTAGTAACAGAACAAAGTAAGTCACCAAGCAAAATAAAATAAAATGCGCAAATCTATGCCTAATCAAACTGAATACAGATAATTTCCTCACCAGTTCCAGAGTGCTCCCTTTTACAGGCTAATCTCCTTTTAGCCTGGGTCCAGCAATCACTCACACCCCCTGTAGTTACTGTCCTTTGTTTCAGTCTCCTTCAAGTATCTTGGGGACGGGTGGAGAGGCTCCTTCTTTAGCCAGCTGAAGACAAAATGGAGGGGTCTCCCACGGATTTAAATAGACTCTCTCTTGTGGGTGGAGACCCCCCCCTCCTCCCTCCTATGCAAAGTCCAGCTCCAAGATGGAGTTCTGGGGTCACCTGGGCAAGTCACATGTCCCTGCATGACTCAGTCTTTACAGGCTGAAGCCATTGTCCACATGGTATCTTGCATGTCTCCAGGAAGACTTCTCATGTGGATTGGAGCATTCCAAGATGCATTGTTCCCCAAGTGTTTCCTGAAGAGGTACTTAACCTGGTGAATTCCTTCCTAAAGAAGCTGACCAAATGCCTCACAGAGCTTACTTAGAAATCAAGCAAGCATACAGCCCAAATTCTTAACCTCAAGTGGAAAATGATACATATGTACAAATAGGATGAATAGATATAGTAGACCATAACCTTTACGGAGATATGTTAGGTGGCACAGGCGGCACAAAACATATTTCAGTTATATCATACATACATTTATAAACGCCCCCCATAAAGCCTTATGGGGTACACTGTCACACACCCCGACAAGCGGAGTAGCGCCAAAATCGATATTGTCATTTAGAATTAGGGTTAGTGTGGCCGCAATTCGATGATATTGGCCTCCGGGAGCTGTCCCACAGTGCACCATTGTGACCGCTCTGGACAGCAATCTGAACTCGGATGCACTGGCCAGGTAGACAGGAAAAGCCCCGCGAACATTTGAATTTCATTTCCTGTTTGCCCAGCGTGGAGAGCACAGGTGACCACATATAGCTCAGCTCATCAGCACAGGTAACCATGCAGGCCGATAATCGAAAAAGAGCACCAGCATGGACCGTACGGGAGGTACTGGATCTGATCGCTATATGGGGAGAGGATTCAGTGCTAGCAGAACTTCGATCAAAAAGACGAAATGCCAAAACTTTTGAAAAAATCTCCCAGGGCATGATGGAGAGAGGCCACAATAGGGACTCAGATCAGTGCCGCGTGAAAGTCAAGGAGCTCAGACAAGCCTATCAAAAAACAAAGGAGGCAAATGGTCGCTCCGGGTCAGAGCCACGGACATGCCGCTTCTACGCCGAGCTGCATGCAATTCTAGGGGGGGCCGCCACCACTACCCCACCTCTGACCGTGGATTCCGAGGTGGGGATAATCTCATCAGCTACACCTGAGGATTCTGCGGACGGGGAAGAGGAGGAGGAGAAGGAGGATGAGCTTGCGGAGAGCACCCAGCACTCCATTCTCCCCAACAGCCAGGATCTTTTTCTCAGCCTGACTGAAGTACCCTCCCAACCCAATATCCAAGACCATGACCCCATGGAAGGGACCTCAGGTGAGTTTACCTTTTAAAATATAAAACTTGCTTTTAAAACAAGCATTTTTTAATGATTACTTTGCCCTGAGGACTTGGGATGCATTCGCGGCCAGTACAGCTACTGGAAAAGTCTGTTAACGTGTCTGGGGATGGAGCGGAAATCCTCCAGGGACATCTCCATGAAGCTCTCCTGGAGGTACTCCAAAAGCCTTGCCACAAGGTTTCTGGGCAGTGCAGCCTTATTCCGTCTCCATGGTAGGACACTTAACCACGCCATGCTTGCAGCAAGTAATCTGGTATCATTGCATTACAAAGCCTGGCAGCGTATGGTCCCGGTGTTTGCTGGCATTCAAGCAACATCCGTTCTTTAACTCGCTGTGTTATCCTCAGGAGAGTGATATCGCTCATGGTAACCTGGTTGAAATATGGGAATTTAATTAAGGGGACAGAGGTGGCCGTTCCTACTGGGCTGTTTGCCTGTGGCTGAAAAGAAATCCTTCCCTGCAGTTAGTCAAGCGCGTGTGTGTGTGTGTGTGTGGGGGGGGGGAATTGGCCCTGAGCTTTTCGCGTTTAGCTAGCAGGGATCTTCCCTCTTACCAGCCACGTGGTGGGGGGAGGTGTACAGCAATCATCCCAGATAATTCATGGCGGGGGGTGGGGTTAGTTTGGTTTCTGCAGGGATCTTCCCTGATACCAGCCGCGCGGTGGGGGGAGGGATAAAGCGATCATCTCAGAGAATTGGATGAGGGGGGGTTAGTTTGTTTGCTGCTGCTGAAGGTTAACAGGAAAACCGCAGCAGTCAATGGGCTTTGCTTGGTATGTGGGAAAGGAGTGCACAGAAGCCGAAAGACAATGGCTTACCATGGCCGCATGCAAGCTGAATTCTGTTGCCCGGACCTGCGGCTGTGATCTCTAACACCAAAGCCACAGGCACTCAATATTAAGATGGAAAATGCGACCTTGTACTGAAATCACGTGCTATGTAATGTGAATAGTGTTGTTCACTATGAAAGAGTATAAGCATTGTTCTGTAAAATGTATCATTTAAAAAACTTCTCCCCTTTTTTTCAACCCTCCTTTCAGCAGTTGCAAATTTTTCAAGCCTCCCTCCTCCGTCCCGAAGGCTATCTTAGATAAGGCAGTGGAGGAAGAGGACGCGAGACGAGATGTTCACGGAAATAATGGAATGCACCCGCAATGAAAGAGCTCATTTGAATGAGTGGAAGGACACGGTATCTAAATTTAGGAAAGATGCCAGTGAACGTGAGGTCATGAGGGATGCTCGAGATGAGAGGTGGCAGGCTGCAACGCTGGGGCTGCTGCGTGAGCAAACAGACATGCTCCGGCGGCTGGTGGAACTTCAGGAACGGCAGCAGGATAACAGACTGCCGCTGCAGCCGCTGTATAACCTCCCTCCCCCCTCACCATGTTCCATATCCTCCTCACCCAGACGTGTAAGAACGCGGGGGGGGGAGGGGGAGGCTCCGTGCACCCTCCCACTCCACCCCAGTGGACAGCCCAACGAAAAGGCTGTCATTGTATTGAATTTTTTCACTGGCCTTTTACTTCCCTCGTATCCTCCCAAACCTCACCCAGATTACCTTGTCGGTTCTCTCCCTATGTTTATAATCAATTCATAAAGAATACATGATTTTTAAATGATAGTGACTTTATTTCCTTTGAAAGCAAGCTGGGGGAAGGGGGAGGGTGGGTTCCTTACAGAGAATGAGTCAATAAAGGGGGCGGGTTTTCATGAAGGAGAAACAAACAGAAATTTCACACTGTAGCCTGGCCAGTCATGAAACTGGTTTTCAAAGCTTCTCTGATGCACAGCCTTTCCTGGTGTGCTCTTCTAATCGCCCTGGTGTCTGGCTGCGCGTAATCAGCAGCCAGGCAATTTGCCTCAGCCTCCCACCCCGCCATAAAGGTCTCCCCCTTACTTTCACAGAGATTGTGGAGCACACAGCAAGCAGAAATAACAATGGGGATATTGGTTTGGCTGAGGTCTGAGCGAGTCAATAACCATCGCCAGCGACCTTTTAAATGGCCAAATGCACATTCTACCACCATTCTGCACTTGCTCAGCCTGTAGTTGAACAGCTCCTGACTCCTGTCCAGGCTGCCTGTGTATGGCTTCATGAGCCATGGCATTAAGGGGTAGGCTGGGTCCCCAAGAATAACTATTGGCATTTCAACATCCCCAACGGTCATTTGCTGGTCCGGAAAGTAAGTCCCTTGCTGCAGCCGTTTAAACAGATTAGCGTTCCTGAAGACGCGAGCGTCATAAACCCTTCCCGGCCAGCCCACATTGATGTTGGTGAAACATCCCTTGTGATCCACAAGTGCTTGCAGCACCATTGAAAAGTACCCCTTGCGGTTTATGTACTGGGTACCCTGGTGCTCCGGTGTGAAGATAGGGATATGAGTTCCATCTATCGCCCCACCACAGTTAGGGAATCCCATTGCAGCAAAGCCATCCACTATGACCTGCATGTTTCCCAGAGTCACTACCTTTCGTAGCAGCACCTCAGTGATTGCTTTGGCTACTTGCATCACAGCAGCCCCCACAGTAGATTTGCCCACTCCAAATTGGTTCCCGACTGACTGGTAACTGTCGGGCGTTGCAAGCTTCCACAGGGCTATCGCCACTCGCTTCTCAACTGTGAGGGCTGCTCTCATCTTGGTATTCTGGCGCTTCAGGGCAGGGGAAAGCAAGTCACAAAGTTCCATGAAAGTGCCCTTACGCATGCGAAAGTTTCGCAGCCACTGGGAATCGTCCCACACCTGCAACACTATGCGGTCCCACCAGGCTGTGCTTGTTTCCCGGGCCCAGAATCGGCGTTCCACAGCTATAACCTGCCCCATTAACAGCATGATCTCTAAAGCACCGGGTCCCGCAGTTTGATAGAATTCCATGTCCATATCCTCATCACTCTCGCTGCCGTAGCCTACTCCTTGCAGCCTGGTTCTGCATGTTCTGGTTCAGCATAAACTGCACGATAACGCGCGAGGTGTTTACAATGTTCATGACTGTTGTCTTGAGCTGAGCGGGCTCCATGCTTGCCGTGGTATGGCGTCTGCACTATTCACCCAGGAAAAAGGCGTGAAACGGTTGTATGCCGTTGCTTCCCTGGAGAGGGGGGGAGGATATACCCAGAACCACCCGCGACAATGTTTTTGGCCCCCTCAGGCATTGGGATCTCAACCCAGAATTCCAATGGGTGGAGGAGACTGCGGGAACTATGGGATAGCTATGGGATAGCTACCCACAGTGCAGTGCTCCAGAAATCGAAGCTAGCCCCAGTACACGGACGCACACCGCCGAATTAATGTGCTTAGTGTGGCCGCATACATTCGACTTTATGAGCCAAGCAAAGGTCTCAAAAGCACTAGGAGTGGGGGAATCAACATTAAGAGGGTGGATCAAAGATGAGGAAAAATTACGATCAATGCTAGTTGAACTGGATGAAAGCGAAGGCCTGGAAAGGAAGTGCCTAAAAACTGCCCAGGATAACCAACTAGATAGAGCAGTATTTACATGGTTTACCCAAGAACACTCCGAAGGCATGCCAATTTCCGGTGACATTATAAGGAAACAAGCGGAGAAATTGAAGAAGGATCTCGATTTTAGATGCTCGGGCGATTACCTTGATGTGCAGAAGTGTTAAGAATGTAAAGCTAGCAGTGGATGGCTTAATCATTTTTTAAAATGTCATGGCATTTGGCAAGTCGCAATTTCAGGAGAGATGCGCTCCGCAGATATAAAAGCTTGCGATGAATACCCGCTAAAGTTACAAGATATCATCATCGAGGGTGGCTATGTTCCAGAGCAAATCTATAACGCTGATGAAACTGGCTTATACCATATGCTGCCGGATAGAACACTTGCTTCTAGGACCGAAGAACAAAAGGCCAAAGGTATTAAGGTGATAAAAGAGAGAGTGACAATACTTTTCTGTGTGAATAAAACTGGTTCACATAAACTTAAACCTCTGTGCATAGGCAAATCCAGGTCACCTAGGGCTTTCCACCATAAGAACATGGATTCACCTTCACTCATTTATCGCCATTCAAAAAATGCCTGGATGACATCAGATATTTTCGAGGAATGGTTTAAGAAATATTTTGTACCAGCTGTCCGGAACCACCTACGCAGACAAAACTTGGAGCCAAAGGCACTGCTCCTACTTGACAACTGTCCCGCCCATCCCCCAGTTGAGACCTTAACCAGCAAAGACGGGAAGATAAAGGTGAGCTACCTTTCTAAGAACACGACGTCCAAAATACAGCCCCTCGATCAAAGCCTTAGTAAATAAACTGAATTTGCTGGATGTATTTAACTTAAGCGAGACAGCCTGGCTAGGAATCACTCTGTCAATGATAGAGAAATGTTGGCATTGTGGTCTCAAAAGTGCTTTTGTCACTGAAAGCGACGACAACCAAGATAAGGAAGAAGACGAAGATGAGAACAACTTTGAAGGTTTTATGGAAGAAGAGGCCATGGATGCAGAACGAGTCTACAGGGAACTTAAGTGGGATAGCTGATGTTCAAGAGTGGATGGAGGTGGATGCTATGTGTCTAATCTATGAACGACTTACAAATGTAGATATAATTCATAATGTTGCCCCTCAACCACCTGGTGCCTCAGAAAGTGTGTCTAACCCTGAGGATAGTGACAAAGAACCCTCGGAGCCACTGCCCAAAGCTGATGATGCGGTTGTAGGGTTAGAGATTGGTCTTAAGTGGCTAGAAAGTCAGGATGTGAATAGACTGCAAATACTGCAGTTAAAATCCATAATTGACCTGGTGAAGGTGGCGGCTCGCAGTAGCATGAAGCAACAAAGTATAAGAAGGGTTTTTTTTAAATTAAAAAAAAATGTTAAGGGGTGCATCTTAAATAAGAAAGCATCTTGTACCCCCTAAAAGTTTTCAAACTACAGTGTATTTAATAGTTAACAGTTCGTATTACATAACAATCTATGTATAACGTAGTTGGCTAAGTGACAGATGCTCCTATTTGCTAAAATACCAAAATCCTTTTTTACAACAATTTGTAAGGATTTGTAATTAAAAGTATTTTCTGATATTCTATGTGAATTTTTCATTTTCCTAAGCATTACACGCAGACCAAACGATTGATGTATGATGAAACCTAGCCCACAAGATTGCATTTAGGAGTTTTTAGTACTTGTGTTGTTAATACACTGTATCCTTTAAGTAAGCTTAAAAAATAATTGTTGTAATTAAAGAGAGGAGATAAAATTTAACCACTGTAGAACAGATTTATTTATTGCATACACTGTGTTAGTTTTAACAAAAATGATTTGCTGACTATTAATAATGGAAATGCTCGAGGGCAAAGCAAGTTTGATATAACACAGTTTCACCTATAACACGGTAAGATTTTTTGGCTCCCGAGGCAGCATTATATCAGGGTAGAGGTGTAGTGTGCAGATTGTCATTGACGCAGGCTGGGATTAACCTTCCTGTGGACTAGAGTTGATGGCAGGAAACCAAAAGCAGAATTTTTTTTTAATTGGTATTTGGAGCCTCAAACCAGTATTTCTACATATGGGGGGGGGGGGGGGGGGGGAAATATGATTGCTCATTTTATTGTTACCAAAGGCATTATTAGAAGTGACCTGCAATGGAAAAAACAGTTCCAGTTAGTGCCTTTCTTCTTGACATATAAAGACCTGAAAAGGTTTTCAAAACTTTTAAATTGCAGCAAGGGTGGTTTAGGTTGGACATTAGGAAAATCTTTCTAACTGTCGGAGTGGTTAAACACTGGAATAAATTGCCTAGGGATGTGGTAGAATCTCTATCATTGGGGATTTTAAGAGCGGGTTGGACAAACACCTGTCAGGGATGGTCTAGATAATACTTAGTCATGTCTTGAGTGCAGGGGACTTGACTAGATGACCTATGATTCTATGAAAATAATAGTGCTTTAGTTTATCTTGGAAATTGTAGGATTAAAGCCCATTCTTCTCTGTGTTGGCTAGAAGTCATAGTGGAGGACTTAGAGAAGTGGATTGTGCATTCAGCCCTTAATTAAAGGGACAGATGTAGTTAATTTTTAACTAGGGCACCTGTTCTTCCACTTTAGGTGGTTTAGTTTTTTTTGTTTTGTTTTTACAGTGGTCTCTGTTCACATTACATACTGCTGACTTATTTCCTCCTATCCAATTCAGCATCTTGACCTGTCTCTGACCCTCCCTAGATATCTTCGTCAAACTTCATCTGGTACAAAACTTCTCACCTTTCCTTCCAAACCCTCTCCCTCTTCTCTTGCTGTTAATGCCATCATCTTCTTTGTCACACAACATGGGTGTCATGTAACACTCCGTTCTTCTTACCCTACAGACCCAGGACCTGGACAAATCCTTCTGGTTACTACTTCCTCCTCCACAGCATTTTCAAAGTCCTATTCTTGTTTAAACTTTCATTTCTTTCCACCTTTTTCTCTCCCCTATAGTCACTTGTTACTTCCCATCTTGAAATCAGTGTGTAAGTTTCTTAGACAGCAACTGACTCTTACAACATATTTATACAGTGCCTCCTACAAGCTTGATTGTGCCATCTAGACACTATCACAGTATGAATAATAGTTATTCAGTAGGGGGGAGGGATAGCTCGGATTGAGCATTGGCCTGCTAAACCCAGGGTTGTGAGCTCAGTCCTTGAGGGGGCCATTTAGGGATCTGGGGCAAAAATCTGTCTGGGAATTGGTCCTGCTTTGAGCAGGGGGTTGGACTAAATGACCTCCTGAGGTCCCTTCCAACCCAGATATTCTATTAAAAAAAAAATAAGTTATTTCCCTTGAATAATTAGGTTTCACTTCCTAGCTACTCATTCTCCAAGAGAAGGGACCATCCCTAACTCTGTAATTATACAGTACTCAATACCATGGGACCCCCCTCGTGATTGGGGCCTCAGAACTACTGTAAGTAACTGCCAATAATAAACCTATTAGTTCTGCAGTGGTCCATAGTTTCTCTAGACAAGTAGTACAAGCAAGGTCTGAATTTCTATTAAAAAAGAAAGTACTTTAGAAAAATTATTTCAGGCCTTTATACACTGTGCAGAAGCCAGATTCTCTCCCACCCCCCACCCCCCCATTTACATGACACCTTTGAAGAACAGATTCTGATCCTTCTACAGCATTCAACATGTGTAAGTTTTTCAATGAGACTCAACTAACCAGAACATTTAGAAGAACAAATATCTACAAGCGGTGTAGTGATGGATGTGGAAGTTTTCTGTCCTGTCCCCTATTCCACAGAGCTATGTTACCCAGGGAACAGAACTACAAGCACTGTCTAGGCAGGCAGTGATCATACAGTGTTTTGAGGTGAGCAGAAGTAACTTTCATCTGCTTAATTCTCCGTGTTTTTCTTTAGATTGCCCTACAGGGACAGGTTAAACAACTTGACCACCTGAGGGTGGTTTAATCAATCCTAATACTTCTTGGAAGAGCTTTTATATGCAGTAACTTGAGCCACCCTCAAAGAATTGGAGAAGTCATGCTTTCTTCCACTCTGCCAAGCAGATTTTTTTGGCAACAGAAATCCAGCTAATGGCGGGACAGGAGTCAAGAGTTAATATGAAATTTAACAAGAGAACACAAAGACCATTATACCCAGAGATCTAGGTAATCCAACATATGTATCAGCTAGTCAGAAGTAATCTTTGTTGGATATTAAGATTAGAACCAGTGATAACTCTTCTCCACGGTGGGGGGGGGGGGGGAATAAAGTGACTTGATAACCGAGGTCCATAGCACACTGACGTAAATTGAGATCCTACCATTTTCCTTAAGAACAATAGCTATTTAAGAACTATCTTTGTTGGTATACTTTTCCGTAAGGATCCCACATGGGGACTGTAAAGAAGCAGATTAGGTCTATTGAGTTGCTGACTGAGCCAGTTTCTTGGAGTGCTGGGTGAGAAAAAGCCATGAAGTCTTGTATGGAGAAAACTCCATCTGCACAGGTTTCAGCAGATAATCTAAACATTCTGCACTGCCAACATAAAAAAGGCAAGACATAACATTTATTCAGACTTCTGGAATGGTTCACCATCTAAAAAACCCCCAATGTCTGAGAACATATATAGACCTCTCATGAAGGCTATATTTCTCATGACGATAATATTTAATGAGTTGGTGGCAGAGGTTATTCATTAAGCAATTTTCACTGGGCATCTTGTGCCATTGAAAAATCTGTAGCCTTAAGCCATATCACCAGCATGATTAGCAAGCCCAACGTCCTATTTTATGTGGTGTTTGTTTCCTCTTATAACTAGCAGGAAAGAATGAACTGTCATTTTTCATGTTACAGAATAATCAGGACTCTGGTACTCCACAAAGATTTTTTGCATTTAATCATTACATATATTATCAAGGCTTTCAGTTCAGTAACAAAAGATCTTAATCATGTAAAGTCAGTATAGTATATTTATCTGTTGATAAGTTAAGCCATTTCCTTACACTCAGTTCAACTCTTCATGTCTTAGTTCACATTATTTTTTCCTTTTATGGCTGGGTAAATCCTTTATTTCTTTCATCTTCAAAGTAGTTTGCCATGTATTTTGACAGAAGGAAATAAGGATTCAAAATGACAACTGTTTAAAAAAGTTTATTACATTGAGGAACTTATTAGCAAGTAGTACTTATTTGAAAACAAAGCAGCTGCACCATTCCCTTTTCCTTAATTATCTAAATTCAGCCCATCAATTGTAGTAAAAACTGCACTAACAATGTGGTGCGAAGATTTAATGGAGTACATTAAACTTACGCAATTTGAGGAAGATTCAAAAAAAGTCAATGATCAAAATAGGATAAAAGGTATATAGACATATTTAGCTCTTATACCTAAAAATGAAGCCAAATACCCTATACTTTTGCTTTGCATTTTGCTATTAATATGCTTAAAGGCTGTAAAATATTCAAACAGAACACCTTACAAACTTATAAAAATTTTGTATTGCTTTAACAAGATCTACAACCTACCTTTCAACATATTGTTAATGCACTTCCATCTTAATTCAGTTTCCCTTAACATACCAAGGCAGTTTTAATTGGATTTATGTAAATAGGATTCAAATATATTCCATCGTAAATCTAGTGTATTATAGAAATCCTTGACAGTTCCATGTACCTGTTACATTTCCATCCATCAGTTGATTTTCAGGTTTCAGTGATGAATCTGTTTTCCATCCATGATCAAACTAATCAATTTAAGTCCTCATTATAAGTTTGCTCAAAAGTGATAATTCAGATATTTAGTGCTTCAGTTGCATTTCAATGCTTTAAATAAAAAAACAACTTTACATTAGGTCCTCCCTGAACTGTCACTCCCCAAAGACAGTTTTAATAAGGAGAACATTTCAAAAGCATAAACATTTTGGGAGCCAATTTATGTACTTTAGAATTTTCAGTCAAACCAGAAAAACAGAGCTTTGCAAGAATTTCCTTGACTAATTTTTATGCCAGTTTAAGATCCAAGTGTCTGTAGTTTGCTTTTGTTCACTTAGTTGTGGGAGGGAGGGGGGGGAAGGGAAAGTGTTTGTTTATATTTTGTCTAAAGCTCTCAGATTTCCCAGAAAAATAAAAGCTCAGAGATTTGCAGACTTAATAAAATTTATTTAAATTTCATGCATTACGGTAGCTACAAGTGTAATCATATGAAACTGAAGGACAATAACTTGCGCTGTCCATACAATGTAGCCTTAAGTGAAATGAATGGGAATTCCACAGTTACAAAGAAACAAGAAGGATAAAACTCTTTAAAATTTTGAGTTCTGTAAACTGAAACAGTCATGTGACTGTCAGCTTCTGGGGAAGGCAAGGACTCACCACTATTTAATTTTACAATTGCAAAATATTTAGTTTAAAGGAAAAGTATTCTGAAGAAGCTCTGAAGTTAACCTTTTAAACTAATAATGGAAATTTCCATTAATATGTATTTCTCTCATTTCCCATTCACCCTCTTTCACTTCATTCGAACCAGGATGGCAACAGGAGATAGTCCACTTTTACCTACAACTACGTAGGGTTTTAATATATTTAGCTCCTTCAAGTTGTATTGAGGAAGCTTAATTTTAAACCGCTTATGGCTTTACTTTCTCAAGAAAGCTCTTTACCAGTCTACACAAGCTTAAATTGGCTTGATATGCCATAATTTACAGACTGTACTTGATTCTGCACCTCCTAAATTTCAATATGTGCAAACACTTAGGGTCTTAAATAGTCCCTCCCCTCAGTTCAGACAGGTCTTTAAAACAGTAAGGATAATCCTGCCTTCTAACAGAGAATGAACTAAGTGACTTGTAGAACTGGCACTTTTTTAACTGGCCCAGTTTTCAGACAAAATCTAAGGGTACATCTACACTACAGGGGGGAGTCGATTTAAGATACGCAAATTCAGCTACGTGAATAGCGTAGCTGAATTCGACGTATCGCAGCCGACTTACCCCGTTGTGAGGACGGCGGCAAAATCGACTTCTGTGACTTTTTGTCGGCGGCGCTTACTACCACCTCCGCTGGTGGAGTTAGAGCGCCGATTCGGGGATCAATTGTCGCGTCCCGTTGGGACGCGATAAATCGATCCCCGAGAGGTCGACTTCTACCCGCCGATTCAGGCGGGTAGTATAGACCTAGCCTAAGTCATAAATACCAATATAGGCATTATTGCCACAATTACCATGTTTTTGCAACTTCCATTGATTTACTGGTTGTTAGCATTTTCTGAAGGTAAGAATTTGATTATGCTGCACTTTTTATAAAGACACAGTATGTAATTCTAGCATTCAAAATCAACTTACTGTGTCTAAGAAATTATGTTAAGTCAACTTAGGTTTGCTGTAGATATAAACCAACATAAAGCTAATAAAGTAGTGCCACATTTGCAAAAAGGTATTTAATTTAAAGAATGCATTAAACACTATTAGGATGGGGCAAAACAAATTCCTTTTATACAAACTTGGTCAATTGTCTAAGTACCTCATTTAAAACGGGGGGGGGGGTGTGAAGGAGGAGGGGGTAGGGGGAGGAAGAGAGCCGCTGAGGAGTTTAGAAAACTCCAAGTAATCCAACATTTAGAATACTTGGAAAGTTAAAAAGCTAATGCAACAGTGTTACATCCAGATAAAAAACATTATTCAAAAGCAATTCCAATACCAAAAAGGATTTCAAATTGAATAGTTTATTAACATGGTAGTTGTCTTTGTAACATGTGTACACACACTCACACACTGAGTGATCTGCCTGGAAAAAAAGATGTCTTAATATGCCAGGGGAAATTAAACATTAAAAATCCTTTATATTTTCATAATTAAAGGCAATTATGTCCACATCACTTACAAAGCTATTGCCGAATCTTTGCAAGGAAGCAGAATTTGGGAGAAAAAAAACCTCTTTTTGGGAAATTCAACAGTGGCATAGCAGAGCTCTCAATATGAGAAAGCTGACATAATGTGGACCTTGGCTGTGAAATTTGTCTTTGCAAAATATGGGGAGAAGTTTATCAATGGGCAGAAAATAAGAAGGCGGTGTGAAGTAGGCTTTTGCAGAGTCAATCTTCCTCACAGTATTGTGCAGGGTCATCAAGAAAAATGCTTAGTCCTTCTCTGGAACCAGTTTCAGAACTTTTCCAATTGCAATGGTCTTACCTAAACCAAGGAGAAAGATGCTTGTGTTAGGTCTTTATTGGTGAACAATGCACTTATATCTACAAGTGTGAAAGCTTCTAAAACATAGATTCCTCATGGTGTCACAGATAATTATATATTAGAGAAAATTACTTTTCATGACAAGAGTACAATAGTGTGTTGATGGGAGCAAAAGTGCCACTCTCTCACAGGAGAAATCAATGTAGATACAAAGAGTGAGATTGTTCTACATTCATCTGAATTTTTGCTTGCTAAGAGAGGCTTCATCGTAAGTGCTTTAAGTTATGCTATTCCAACTTGTACAGGTTGAAGACACCATTCCTGCAAGTTCCATGTATTCCCTTGTCCTAAAATGTAAGAATTTAAGTAATCAATAAGGGACAGCTCTTAAATAGCAAAAGCTTGTTATTTCAGGAAGTAATTCCATAAGTTTTGTTATGGATGCATATAGCCAGAAGTCTAGAATGAATGGCAAAACAAAGATTGCCTCAAGTCATAATATTTTGTGACCATAAGGCATGTTTTGTCAGGTTAGTGAAAAGTTATTTGGGAATACCACTTTTTCCTTCTTGTTTGAAGTTCAGCTAGCAGCTGCAGTATCAGTGAGCTCCTGCACTCTGCTTTACTAGAAACACCTGCTTCAAGCTAAATGTATTTAAATAATGTGATAAGTCATTTTTACTTGACGGAGATGTCATGAGAAACCTTTTGTGCAGGTGTTTGATGCCCTAGTTTTTCTGTGCCAACAACTGGGTGGGGGAAAAGGGAACTACTTTTTAGTGTCTGATTCCAGCAAAGTTTGCAGAATATTATTAGGGCTGTCAAGCGCTTAAAAAAACTAATCACACTTAAAAAAATTAATTGCAATTAATCGTGCTGTTAAATAATAGAGTACTTTTTATATAAATATTTTTGGATATTTTCAAATATATTGATTTCAATTACAACACAGAATACCAAGTGTACAGTACTCTTTTTTTAATTACAAATATTTGCACTGTAAAAAAAATAGTAATTTTCAATTCACTTAGATTTCACTACAGTACTTGTATTATCTTAAAAGTTGAACTTACAAATGTAGAATTATGTACAAAAAATAACTGCATTCAAAAATAAAAAACAATGTAAATACTTAAGAGCCTACAAGTCTACTCAGTCCTACTTCTTATTCAGCCAATCGCTCAGACAAGTTTGTTTACATGTGCAGGAGATAATGCTGCCTGCTTCTTGTTCATAATATCACCTGAAAGTGAGAACAGGTGTTCGCATGGCACTGTTGTAGCTGGGGTTGCAAGATATTTACATGCCAGATGCGCTAAAGATTCATATGTCCCTTCATGCTTCAACCACCATTCCAGAGGACATGCATCCATGCTGATGGGTTCTGCTCGATAACAATCCAAAGCAGTGAGGACCAACTCATGTTCACTTTCATCATCTGAGTCAAATGCCAGAAGCGGAAGTTTGATTTTCTTTTTTGGTGGTTCAGGTTCTGTAGTTTCCGCATTGGAGTGTTGCTCCTTTAAGACTTCTGAAAGCATGCTCCACACCCTGTCCCGAACAGATTTTGGAAGGCACTTCAGATTTTTAAATCTTGGGTCGAGTGCCATAGCTATCTTTAGAAATCTTACATTGGTACCTTCTTTGTCTTTTGTCAAATTTGCAGTGAAAGTGTTCTTAAAATGAACAACATGTGCTGGGTCATCATCCAAGATTGCTATAACATGAAATATATGGCAGAATGCAGGCAAAACACAGAGCAGGAGACATACAATTCTCCCCAATAAGTTCACTCACAAATTTAATTAACACGTTTTTTTAAACGAGCATCACCAGTATGGAAGCATGTCCTTTGGAATGTGGCCAAAGCATGAAGGGGCATACAAATGTTTAGCATATCTGGCACGTAAATATCTTGTGACGCCAGCTACAACAGTGCATTGTGAATGCCTGTTCTCACTTTCAGGTGACATTGTAAATAAGATGTGGGCAACATTATGTCCTGCACATATAAACAAACTTGTTTGTCTTAGCGATTGGCTGAACAAGAAATAGGACTGAGTGAACTTGTAGGCTCTAAAGTTCTACCTTGTTTTGTTTTTGAGTGCAGTTATGGAACAAAAATAATCTAAATTTTTAAGTTGCGCTTTCACAATAGAGATTGCATTACAATACTTGTATGAGGTGAACTGAAAAATACTATTTCTTTTATCATTTTTACAGTGCAAATATTTGTAACAAAAATAATAGAGTACTGTATACTTTGTATTCTGTGTTGTAATTGAAATCAATATATTTGAAAATGTAGAAAAACATCCAAAATATTTAATAAATTTCAATTGGTATTCTATTGTTTAACAGTGTGATTAAAACTGCAATTAATCATGATTAATTTTTTGGAGTTAATTGTGTGAGTTAACTGTGATTAAATCAACAGCCCTAAATATTATGCCTCACTTACAAGACCCAGGATTCATGTTCCTCGGTTTGATTCTCTTGACTATTAGAATCCAAAGCTGTTAATTTGGATAGCTCATCATGAAATAACAATGGATTACAAGGGATATATCTGATGTCTTAATTATTGTAGAAGGGGAAAAAAAAAAAAAAAAGTAGAGACTAAGAGCCAAACAGAATCATGCTGACCAGGTTAGTGAACAGTAGGGATCTGGCATAAACTAAAGCTGAAGCTACGGACAGTACATGGTTATTTCAACAGTTTGGGAAGATGGTGGAATCTCAGAACTCTAGTATGAACCTGCCTTTTTTGCTCACCAGTGATTAAATAGAATGGAAATCATGCTTTCAAGTCCATTTTTTGAAGTGACGCCAAGTGCTATCAGCTAGAAAGTGTTATGATTTCAGAACAGCCTGTTTTCCTTTTCAACTGAGAAAAATGTGGAAGATGGGAGAAACTCTCGGGAAACCATTTACTTTTCAACTAAGATGCAGTCAACTCCTGACAAGGGCATTATTCCAGAAAAAGCTAATACATCCAGAAATGCTGACATTTTAAGAGACCACATTTTCCTGCCTATCATTACATTTTATAAGTGGCTGCTTTTATAAAAAGCTGAGCAACAGCATATTCAACCAGTCTGATGAGGATACACGGCAAGTAAATAGGAAGAATGGGGATCTGTACTAACAGCCAACTCTTTGTATGTCCATAAGCATCTGAGACATATAGAAAATGGATGGACCCTTCATGCTGCACACATCCTTTTCTCAGCTTTGAAAATTCAGACTTAAGGACTTGAATTAGAATTAATTTGCAAACTGGACATTAAATTAGGCTTGAATAAAGACTGGGAGTGGATGGGTCATTACACAAAGTAAAACCTATTTCCCCATGCTAATTTTTCCCCCTCTACTGTTACACACCTTCTTGTCAACTGTTGGAAATGGGCCATCCTGATCATCACTAGAAAAGTTTTTTCTTCTGCTGATAATAACCCACCTTAACTGATTACTCTCATTATAGTTAGTATGGTAACATCCATTTTTTCATGTCCTCTGTGTATATATAGATCTTCCTACTGTTTTTTCCACTGCATGCATTCGATGAAGTGGGTTTTAGCCCACGAAAGCTTATGCTCAAATAAATTTGTTAGTCTCTAAGGTGCCACAAATACTCCTCGTTCTTTTTGCTGATACAGACTAACATGGCTACCACTCTGAAACCTGTCACAATATTATTAGTCTCCCAAATTGGGCCTCAGATCTTGAGAAACGTCCTGTATTCTTTAACTTTTCTGCACAGCAAGCAGGAGGCTCCCGGGAGCAGCTCTAAGGCAGAGGGCAGGAGCAGCACACGGCAGTGGGTGGGAGGAACAGCTGAACTGCCCAGAAATTGATAGCCTGCTGCACAGGGAACTTAGGGGAGCTCACAGGGGGATTGCCAGTCCACCTTGGTTCCAAGCCCCCACCAGCTAGCTCCAACAGGCTGCTCTTTGCAAGCAGTGGACAAAGCAGGCGGCTGCCAAACAACGTTATAAGGGAGCATTGTGCAACTTTAAATGAGCATGTTTTCTAATTGATCAGCAACGTAACAACGGGACAACGTTAAGTGAGGAGTTACTGTACCTTTAGTATGCAATACTTGTGAATGCATTTCTGTTATTAGCAGCAGCCCTATTGTCTCCTCTCCATATACTGTACAATTGCATATCTATTTTGCAGCAGGAAGAATAAGGAACATTCTTCTACAGAGAATTTTCTACTAAGTACTGCAGTTAGAAAAGGGACAGCTAGTATTTCCATTTCCAATTTCGCATTTCAGTGTTTGAGATTTCTTATTCTAAGTGTAATAAGATGGTGTATATATACACAGAAACAAACTTTAATAGTTGCACAAGTACTCTTACCCTCATCTCTTAAGGTAAAACGACCCATCTGAGGGAACTCTTTGAATGTCTCAAGGCAGATGGTTCCTGCTGTCCTTAAACGGGCAATGCATACTTGATCTTGTTTCACAAAACGTGGTCGTGTCTTACTTTTTTCTCCTGATTTTTTGTCTACCAAGCAGATTAAGGCCTGCACAAGAATGAGAAGTTTTAAATGTTAGCAAAACACAGTTCATTGACAATTATATTTTCCCTTCAGAAATAAAGCATCAGTATTCACCAAGCCTCTTTAAAACTACTGTCTACTTGAAATTTAGCCAATTTTGAAAAGGTAACAGTGGTTTACCTAACACTTGCTCATGAGACACTCACCCCCACCAACTTCTATGATTTTACAATAAATTTTTTCTGCAAATACCCCTCTCCCTTGTTACTGCGGGAAAAACTACACAAATGGACTATACTTGGAATATAGTGAAACTGACATACAAAATGCTGTCAAATCCACAAGTAAACAAATTGAAAAAGGGAGAAAGATATCTCCCCCCCCTCCTTTTCTGGTAGTTTTAGGAAGATATTCAGACCAAAGTGTGATAGTGGACCATGTCCTTTTATGATATCAAGTTTGAACAAACAGTAGCATTCAGAGCTCCCAAAGTGTTCATAACATGTATACATGATGCTTATTATTTGCTATGTTGTGTAAGTGCACAAGGGTCCAATCTGGACTTGAGACTTGTTGTACTATTTTCTGTACAAACAATTGAATAAAAAGTTCCTGCTATGAACTGAATGCTTTAACTTAAAGTTAAAGCATTAATATAAACTCACTGTTATCTCGACTTCTTCAATACAGGTATGAATGTGCAGCACCGCATTATAACCAGGGCAGATGATGGATTTGTGCTCAATTATCACTATCTGTAAAGTAATATAAGAAGTGTAATATAACTGCATTCCTCACATATTATATTCTAAAGAGTCAGAGACTAACCAGTTAAGGGTTAGCTATCACACATTTTTATCTAGAACTTCATATACGTGGCACGTCACGTCACTGAATAAAACTTTTCAGAAGCAAAAGGCCAACCCCACACTCTTGTTAGGGGACCAGCAAAATCATAGAATATCAGGGTTGGAAGGGACCTCAGGAGGCCATCTAGTCCAACCCCCTGCTCAGAGCAGGACTAATCCCCAGACAGATTTTTGCCCCAGATCCCTAAATGGCCCCCTCAAGGATTGAACTCACAACCCTGGGTTTAGCAGGCCAATGCTCAAACCACTGAGCTAGCTCTCCCCCCAATGACTGAATGTCTTATAATACAGAAATATGCTTACTGAAAAATAACTGGTCTATAAGAAGGAAAATAGAATTTTGCTTTAAGATTAGGGATTTCTGAAACTTCAATTAGAATATTCACATTCAGAGAACAAATGTAATTCACTCGTGACTTTTTTAAGCAATGATTTTAAATCTTGCATTAAGATTTATGAAATCACACAGTGGTCTTACAGCATCTGTGAAATTTCTAACAAATTTCAAATGGTGTAGTCTTGTTTAGTGTCATTCACCATCATTAGATACAAGAACCAAGGAATTACAGAACTATATTTCAGCTAGTGTACCTGGGCATCAAATGTGCGTCCAGAATGACAAAGGTTATTAGGGTCACAGAGTATAAATCCTGGAAGGATCTCCTCCTCTTCAATTCCTTTCAGTCTAATTTTCAGGTTTTCACCTGGGGCTACAGCATCAGTTTCTACATCATCAGAAAGGATTCCGAGAACTTCCACGTTGTGCTTAAAGAAAGCGAGATTCAGGTTTTCTGTTTTACTTAACGCATCTCACAAAAAAAAAAAAAAATCACTAATACAAAAGAGTATATTAGACCTATACAGTTTGTCAGCTACATCTCTGCATTAGTTTAAATATGTTGCACTAGGTGTATTATTATTAGGGCTGTCGATTAATCGCAGTTAACTCATACAATTAACTCAAAAAAATTACAATTATTCACGATTAATTTTAAGTGCACTGTTAAACAATAGAATACCAATTGAAATTTATTAAATATTTGTGGATTTTTTTCTACATTTTCAAATATATGATTTCAATTACAACACTGAATACAAAATGTATAGTACTCACTATTATTTTTGTTACAAATATTTGCACTGTAAAAATAACAGTATTTTTCAATTCACCTCATACAAGTACTGTAGTACAATCGTGAAAGTGCAATTTACAAATGTAGATTCTTTTTGTTACATGACTGTACTAAAAAAAAACAAAAAAACAGTGCAAAACTTCAGAGCCTACAAGTCCACTCAGTCCTATTTCTCATTCAGCCAATCACTAAGACAAAAAAGTTAGTTCACACTTACGGGAGATAATGCTGCCAACTTCTTATTTACAATGTCACCAGAAAGTGAGAACAGGATTCACATGGCACTTTTGTAGCCAGCATTGCAAGTACCTATGTACCAGATATGCTAAACATTCATATGCCGCTTCATGCTTTGGCCACCATTCCAGTGGACATGCTTCCATGCTGATGATGCTTGTAAAAAAAATAATGCATTAAATTTGTGACTGAACTCTTTGGGGGAGAATTGTAGGTCTCGATCTCTATTTTACCTACATTCTGCCATATATTTCATGTTATAGTAGTCTTGGATGAGGGCTCAAAACATGTTCATTTTAAGAACGCTTTCGCTGCAGATTTGACAAAACATGAAGAAGGTACAATGTGAGATTTCTAAAGACAGCTACGGCACTCGACCCAAGATTTAAGAATCTGAAGTGCCTTCCAAAATCTGATCGGGACGGGGTGTGGAGCATGCTTCCAGAAGTCTTAAAAGAGCAACACTCCGATGCGAAAACTACAGAATCCGAACAACCAAAGAAGAAAATCAACCTTCTGCTGGTGGCATTTGACTCAGATGATGAACATGAACATGTGTCGGTCCACACTGCTTTGGATGGTTATTGAGCAGAACCCGTCATCAACATGGATGCATGTCCTCTGCAATGGTGGTTGAAGCACAAAGGTACATATGAATCTGGGATGTAAATACCTTGCGACACCGGCTACAACAGTGCTATGTGAACCCCTGTTCTCAGTTTCAGGCAACATTGTGAACAAGAAGCAGGCAGCATTATCTCCTGCAAACATAAACAAAATTATTTGAGCGATTGGCTGAACATGAAGTAGGACTGAGAGGACTTGTAGGCTCTAAAGTTTTAATTTTTTTAAAATTTTTGATTGCAGTTATTTTTTGTTAAGTTCAACTTTCATGATAAATAGATTGCACCACAGTACTTGTATGAGGTGAATTGAAAAATACTATCTTTTTTTTTTTACAGTGCAAATATTTGTAATAAAAATAAATTTAAAGTGAGCACTGTACACTTCATATTCTGTTATAATTGAAATCAATATATTGGAAAATATTTAAATAAATGATATTCTTTTATTTTTTAACAATGCGATTAATCGCACGCTTAAACGCTTAATTGCTTGACAGCCCTAATTTTTATTATAATGCATTATAATTCACAATTGTATGAAAAACTTGAGCAGAGAAGGAAATTTCCTGGTATCACTTAGTTATTAAAATATAATCTAGCACTTTTGTTCTGTCCAATATTCCAATTTATACAACATTATGATACATTGTATTTTAAATGTCAGTCTAGAGCAAGTTTCAAAAGGCTTCCTCACAGCAAAAGGCACATACATTTATGGAGATCATACGCAAGAGGTAAGTCTCATCCACTTTGGGGAGTGTATACTGTGGTATTATAAATATATATTACATTAAATATGTATTTTTTTTAAATATTAGAACCAGAACTAGTCCAGGTGTCCACAACAGTCAAGTTTTAAATTTCGAGAACTTTATATTCAAAAGATGAAAAGCAAGTATGTGCCAAGGTTACATTTTTAAAACGTACCCTTTGAGCACTCTGATAAAAGGAATAATATGTCAGAATAAACGAGTGAAGTGATTTTGTTTGCAGATCATATGAGAAGATTTTGTAGAGCTTCCTAAGCAGATGAATATAAATCAGGATGCAGGTTTATGAATACTCTCAATCAAAACATCATATAATCTAATTTATTGACATCCCTTTACACCATAGTCTGTCCTTTGGTCTCATGACTTCGCTCACCAGTAAGGACCAGTGGGGAAGAATTAGATTAATTTGAAAAAGAGTAAGTGGGGGGGGGGGGGGAGATTCATCCTACCCCTCCCGCCCCCAAAGAGTAAAAGGGTTACTACTGTTCACTTTTGTAAGGTTTTAACTCACTACCGCTACTAACAGAAGTGCATGTCATCTGAAGTGTAAAAGGACTTATTGAAATATACATATTTTATGTTTATGGTAACCTGCTAAAGGCATTTGCAACTTCTCAAGCACTCCCTACTAATTCTCCTACAGAGTTACATGGGTGTCTGTCTGTCAGTAGTAGTAGTGTCAAACAGTTTTGTGATGAAAAGGAAATAGCTACTTAAGTCAAAAAGTACAAGCTCATCTGAGAATTGCATCTCAAATTAGTTCTTTAAATTGTTGAGTCTTCTTCCTTTTCCCCCCTGGGGGAATAATTGCGCAAGTTCCATGGAAGGTGTATTTTAAAACAATATTTTCTAAACCACTTGCAAATAAGAAATGCCAGGTATAATTTTCACCAAAATAGGCAAATTAAGTTTTAACAAGAAAAATATTCTGTTACTAATGCATTTAACCCTTATGGAACTTTCCCCCTACATGTTGATAAACTTGTCTTTTACTCAAATTTCAGGAGCAATTATTTTGTTCAGTGCTGTGATGATTCATTTCTTTAGTCACTATACCAGTAGAACAAATGCTGGTAATTTGAGCCCTAATATAGATCTAACTGGCTCTCCATACCCTAAATTAAGGTGGACTGGACATCAAATAGAGTAGAGGTTACTATGCAAGATAACTTTTGGAGACAGTGTCGGAAAATTTCTTTTTATCTTGGAATCTTAATTCAGGTATAGACAGACGGTCAAAAACAAATATGATGCAACCTTCAAGACCTTTGACATTAGATTACAGAATCTACTTTTAATCACACTACTGGATACTATTCATCAGATGGTAGCAACACAAAGCTAGCTCCTTTGTAATCTCAATTTTTAAATCTTTAATGCCCTATACTATTAACTTGCAGCTGCTAATTTTCCAGAAGAGGTGACCTGGAAATCAGTCTAAGCAACAATGCATTTTGCATAAAGAAATGTCAGTTTCCAGCGTACAAGAGATTCATCTTATGTTCTGGCATGAATGCTGAGACACCCTTAATTTTCACTGACAGTCTGTTGGAACAGAAAAGGTAAAGGAATTCTCAACTTAAGCCAATAAAAATAACATCTCAGCTTATATCCTTAGAATTTGTTCCATTCTCACTTGAAAACGGATATAGTGTGCGAGGAAGGCGGTGACTAACTCCCAGCAGAAAAAGGATTCAACTAGGCAAACATACCTATTGCAAAGCAAACTAAGGCTCAAATCATAGAGGGAATCATAGAATACCAGGGTTGGAAGGGATCTCAGGAGGTCATCTAGTCCACCCCCCTGCTTGAAGCAGGACCAATCCCCAGATAGATTTTTGCCTCAGATCCCTAAATGGCCCCCTCAAGGATTGAACTCAGAACCCTGGGTTTAGCAGGCCAATGGATAAGCCAGACTGATTTGATGACCCAAGGGTTACTGGAGTTTAGCGATGAAGTGCAATTCTACTTTTGAATGCTGAGGAAATCAAAGACATACTCAACATCCAGAAAAAAAGTTAACTGCTAAACTAAGATATTAAGCACTGATGTTTTCTCCCATACATTTTACAAGTTTCCACCAAACACCTGTCAGGGATGGCCTAGATAATACTAGGTCCTGCCAGGAGTGCAGGGGACTGATGACCTCTTGAGGTCCCTTCCAGTCCTATGATTTTAAAACATGGAATATTTTCAGAGGCAGTTATATAAAGCTGAATCCTGTTTGACACAGTGTCATATACGGAAGCTCTTAGTTCTGATCAAATTACTTACTGTAAACCAAGTTGATTATAGCCTTAGAAACTTCTTAAATATGGAAGGTGAAAACTTGCCATACCTTGTTTGGCATCATCACAAGTTGCTGTCCTTTGCAAATAGAGCCTGATTCCAGCTTTCCCAGGACCACAGTGCCCATATCCTTTGTAAAAAACAGAAACACTGTTTAAAAGCTTATTTTTCTTAAAATAATGCTGTGTTTTACTGTTTAATCATAAATGTAGTCAACGCAGATACATCAATTGATATATCAAGTGATGTTGCATTATTGCATCTAAGTTAGTATTTTCCAATGAGAAAAGCATCTAAAGCATGAAATGGTGAGCATAAGAACATATTTAAAAGCAAATGTCACCCTTTTCAGTCAATCCAGTATATCAAAAGGTAAATGACACAATGCCCACCACATTTAAGACAGAACTACGGGAATCCTTTGAAAATAAAGTAAGACTGGGCCATCTATTTGAAGGTAACATAACTAATTTCAAATCCTAGTTTCATTTTGTACCTTATATTTATCCACAATTGGCAGCCTGATTGGTCCATCAACTGAACGGTTGAAGTTTGGCAAATTATCCAGATATGGAATAAATGGTAACCCGCTAAAAGGAGTAAAAATATTTATTAAACTAAGTGAAATGTTTATTTAAAAGTTTAGCCGAACTGTATGGCTTATTCATTACAAATCAAGGAAAGGATTTCAGCCACACACAGCAAAGGGAAATAACTTTAACCTCTAAACAATGAAATCCTTAACAGATCAAAAGTGGTTATACTGCTTACATTCACACCATTTAATTTTAAAACCACATTACAAGCATTTTTTAGAACAGTTCATTAGTCCATTGAGACTCTTGCTAGATATGCTAAATCTGTTCCAGGCGCGTGAACATAATAGGCTAGTTTTCAGAGTGGTTTTCATTAACATGGTTTAATTGCCTTGAGCCATATCAGCAAACATAGCATTAAATGGCTGAGCCATGTTCACAATCTTATTCAGGTTCTATACAGACTATTCACATCAAACTGTTTTTCACCCTAGCCACACACCCAACGTGAAATCACTGGAAAATTCAAGTGGCAGTACAGCACTTTCAAGACCTCACAAGGCAAGGAAAATACTGTTATGGTCTGTGGTAACCTAACTCAACATACAACAGAAATAGTGCTTTTGTAGCGAATTTCTTCAACAGTGCTCAAATGCTTCTGCTTTACTTCTTGGTCATATTGTTTTCTATTGCCTTTGCAATGACAGTCTTCCCTCACGTATACGTTAGTCAATCATATTGGATCTGACTACAAGATACAAACCTATACTTCCACCTAGCTGTACTGTAGTACTGCCTATTAATGAACTATTACTATGTCCCCAACATGTTAACAACACTAAGTTACTTACATATACCAAGGACAGAAATCCGATTGCTCTTTAAGGTTTGCTCCAGTCAGTCCCGAGCAGGGCATAAAATGAATATCTTTTTTGGGATTGAAGCCAACTTTCTTCAAAAATGGCACCAGCTTCTCTTTACATTCTTCATATCTATTAAAAATTGACATGCAGCTCAATCACGCTAAATTAAGAAATTCCAGTAAAGTTCTATTTTTCTATTTGAAATCTAGTATTGCAATAAAAATTCAAAAGAAAACTTGCTGATTAGATCAATATTCTGGATTTGATCAAGTTTACTGGAAGTGACTTGCCAATCAATTTGCCACATGCAGCTACTTTAGCAATGTGTGCTTAATGCCCCCCCCCCAAACAAGCTGAGGGATAAGAAAGAAAGTTTAACATAAATTTGCTGAATGCCCTCTTAGCTTAGTTACTGGAGTTATTCCATTTATTTTTGAAGTAGATGAAAGTCTGGCAAACTGTATTTAACTAACTAACTAGGGAGAGGAGTGAGTGAGTGAGACAGAGTTAGAGAGAGACAGAGAGAGTGTGAGTGAGTGAGTGTGAGATTTGCTCTAAATTCCTTGCAACTTGGAAAGTTTTCCTAACTCTCAATTGATATTAGAGCTTGTGGCTTTGTTAGACATACATACACAACAAACTGTTAAAATACATAATTATCTACTTTCCAGTAGCTGCTCTGCAGATTATGCTTGTATTCTTAGGCCCACCATCCTTCCAGCCAAGGATCAAATGAGGCTTTGGCAAAAAACAGCACTAACTGTAAACTACTGTAGCTTGTAGTTCAGCTATAATTAATTACATGAAAATATTTAAAAATATTTTTTACTTCATAGAAACACTCACCTTTCGTTACTCCAGTTCACAGTTGGATCATCCATTTTATTAATAAGAACTATTAAATGTTTTACACCTGCTGTTTTTGCTAACATGGCATGTTCTCTTGTTTGTCCCCCTTTTTCAAATCCAGTTTCAAACTCTCCTTTTCTTGCAGAAATAACCTAAATTTTAAAAAAGTGTTAAGTATTTTAAAAAAAACAACTTAGGAATTAGAATTATTCTCAGTTATTATGCAATTAAATCAAAGGACAATACATGATTTACAGCCTTATATTCAATAATGCAATAAACCCTGAACACACAAACAACATATCACAATCTAACTCTCAAAACCATTTAACAGTGTTGACATTAGAATCTGGGTTACTGTGTACCTATCAGAACTGAATTACATACAAATATTACTAGATTGCTACATTAAGATTTGAAAATTTCAGAGACCACAATGACAAGATATTCTTATATATGTAATTCTGATCTAGCTATTTGTAGCAATACCATTACGTGTAGATGTCCAATTTGTTTTTCTTACCAACACAGCCAGATCAGCTTGAGAAGCCCCGCCAATCATATTTGGAACAAAGCTCTTATGCCCTGGGGCATCTAGGATTGTGAAGTGTTTCTTCTCTGTTTCAAAATAGGCACGGCCCACTTCTACTGTTTTACCTTTGTCTCGTTCTTCTTGATTTGTGTCTAAGGCCCAAGACAGGTACCTGCAAAAATACATTATTCTAGTTCTGCATTAATATTTACTAATTAATATTTTGGTTTTCTTAAAGACTGTTTTTCATATACAATGTTTTAAACTGCCTCAACAACACTAACAACTTTATAAGCATTTCTAAGATTGTGGCAGATAGACGTAAAATTTTGTACAGACAGGTGGACACCCTTATAGGGCTAAATCATTACTACTACTACATATATAGCACTAAGCTAATTCTACCTCTGCGATGGCTAAGAAGATACTGTTATTCCAAACCCTTACTTTGATAACTTAATTCCCCGAAGTTACGTTTTGAGCACATACATGCACTTCATGCTTCTCCTCAGCTTAGAGATAAATTGCTATCTGAAGAAATTCCAATAGATTAATAGTCCACTTGACAATGGAAAAAAAGTTCCAATGTTTTCTGCCTTTTATGCACAGATAACAAAACTGGTTTTGACCTGGCACATACCATCCTTCCTAGAGAATGTGTGCTTTGTTAAGTTTAAAAAAAGTTAGTTATGAACTATGACCTTATGGCATCAAAACAATTACAGGAAGAAGTTTGATGGTTTTAGTGCCTAGGTTTTCAATTTTTGCCCACTCGAGTGCTCACTGCTCTTAGGCACAATTTCAAATAGACGTGCAATTCTGTGCACTCTTTCATATACATGCTCTTCTAGGCATTCAAATGTGATTGCCAGTGCAGAATCAAATAAATTTACCTTTGCTTCAACTTTCTTTCACACTCACCACCCACTCTACTTCCAAGTCCCCAAAATTGTTGTCACAATATCAAAACAGATTTCACATGACTGGAAGTTCAGTTACTCTTTCCAATGCCTCAATTAATATCTTAATCCTTTAATGCTAACACCAGGTTGGTATACAATATTCCACGTGACAGACAGGAACAGAGTTAAAATTGCTATGACAACTGCAATTCTCTATTTTCTAACTTTTTCCATCATAATTTCGTATTATTGATTTATTGGTAAAGGATGGAAGAGTGTGTTGACCCAAACTTGGTCATGCAATTATAAAGTCCTTGTTTCAATAGGGAATCTGATAGTTTCAAATAAAGGTCTATTTGACAAAGGTAAAGGAAGAAAACATGTTGTGTCAAAGGTTCAAGCTGTAGAGACAGTTGTTTCTTCAATAATAGTCCCTATTTACTACCTGTATTATATGTGGGTGAAACCTTGTCTTGGATATAAGGCAGATCTGATGCCTTCTAGGAAGAACACAAACTAACACACACACACACACCCCCCAAAAAAACCCAAAAATCAAACAAAAAAAAAAAGACCAGCTTTGAGACCCAAACCTGAGATGATCTGTTCACCCCAAGTAATTGGTGTGCCATAGCATGCAGCAGGAATTGCTAGGATCTCCTACTATTCCCCTTTCAATAAACAAATGTTAAGTTATTTTCTTGGCAGAAAGAGGAGACATCCTTTGCCAGCTGAAAACAACATTTCATGATCTCCCAAGGAGGCATACTACAGGAAGCCAGATCATGCTTCTGAATCAGTTTTCTAGATCTCAAAGGTGAGTGTGTAAACATGGATTCAAGCTTTTTTTGGGGGGGGGGGGAGGGGGGAGGAAGGGAGGGAGGAAGGGATGTGGAAAAGACAGGTACTTACTTACCTGTATTGTAACTGTTTCAGATTTGGGTGCAGACATGTATTCTACTCCAGCTTTGGTACGCCAGGCATGCACAACCTGAGTAGCACACACATCTGCACCCACATCTCGGAAAAACAGCAATTACAATACAAGTAAACGTTTTTCTTCTTCAAATGGTGGCAGATGTATATTCCACTCAGGTGACTCACAAGCAGTTTCACTAGGCAGTGAACAATGACTGCAGAACTTCTGTCGCAAAGTTTGCATCTGACCTAGATGATGTGGTAATACCATAATGTTTGGTAAAAGTATGCACGGCAGACCATTGAGCATCCCTACAAATGTCCAATATTGAAGCATGACTGAGAAATGAGATCGATGTCACCTGGGCTCTCATCGAATGAGCCTGTGGGGTGTAGCCTGAGCTACTCCAAAAGCCATGGTCTGAAAACCATCGGCATGGAGATCGGCTGACTTTTCATCCAATCCGCATAGGAGACAAAAAAATATTTGAGGTGGTGAAGTAAATGGTTTAGTGCTTTCCAGATAGATGTGCAGTGGTGCTTGGCATTCTAACATATAGA
The DNA here is from genome assembly GCF_011386835.1 of Chrysemys picta bellii. NCBI lineage: Eukaryota > Metazoa > Chordata > Testudines > Emydidae > Chrysemys > Chrysemys picta. The sequence goes on along the minus strand of NC_088800.1, from coordinate 68,457,424 downwards.
GATACTGCTCATCTGCATTTGAGTGTAGCTTAGGAAAGTAAATAGTCAAATAAATAACCTGATTAAGGTGAAACTATGAAATCACCTTAGCCAAGACTTTGGATGTGGTTTTAAGAACACTATCTTTGAAAAACTGACTATAGAGAGGTTTGTAATTTGCTGGATTTCTTGCAGATGTTATAGCCACAAGAGTGTCTCCCGTCTCCCAAAAGATAGCCTATGAGTAGGTTGTCATCAGGTCAAATGGAGGAACCATTAGGGGGCTAGCACAGTATTAGAGTCCCACAATGGGTTCATTTCCTTCACAGGAAGAAACAGGGAGACTATACCTTTCAGAAATCTCACTGCCATGAAGTTTAAGAAAAGCAATTTTCCTTGGAACGGAGGATGGAACTGCCAAGTGAACCCTCGAATGAGCTAAGAGCCAGACCCAAAGGACTTTAAATGTAAAGGATAGTCCAAAATGTCCTGAACATGAGCCAACATGGGCTGAATTCCCTTAGGTATCAACCAAACCGAAAAATGCATCAACTTAGCCAAAGAAGTAGATCTAATAGATACTCTTCTACTATTAAGCAGGATCTTCTGAATATTACCCTTCTTTCTCCTCTAGCCATGTACCGGCCATGTCGTGAGGTGTAGATTACTCAGTGCCAAATGAACAACCTAGCCATGGTACTGAAGTAGGTCAGAAGGAGAGGAAGAGATTTGGGTGGTTGAACAGACAAATTGAGAAAGTTGGAGAATCAACATAGTGTGCTGGCTTGGCCAAGACAAAGTATGAATTGGTCCAACTCCAGTTTGAGGATAATATGAAAGGGGTATGGAGAAAGGCATACATCAGGTGCATTCCCCAGTACAGATGGAAGGCATCGGTTAGAGATCTTGCACCAAGTCCCCTCAGGAACCAAACTGACGGCTCTTCTTGTTGTCCTTTGTTGCACCTAGGTTGATCAAAGGGATGCCTCACCATGCTGCTCTTTAGAGACCAGTCGTGATTGCTGGAGAAAGTCCCGCTGAGATGGTCAGTCAACTGGTTTTGAGAGCCCGGTAAGCATGCTACTGTGGGCACAATGTCTTCCTTGATGCAGAAATGCCAAAAATTTATTGCTTCCTGACAAAGTTGGTTGGAGTAGGCTCCTCCCTGCTTCTTCACATAACACACTGCAATGGTATTGTTGGTGAGTATGTGAACCATTGCTTCCCTCATCGGATCCCGGAAGGCACTGTAAATGACTTGAAACTCCACTACTTTGATATAACATGATGCTTTCTGCCCTGACCACAAACTCAACCTTTAACATCCCTAGATGATGTCCACAATGTGTGGGGGAGCATCAGTGACTACAGTTCTGGTTGGCAGAGGATGGGCAAAATGAATAATATCCTGGTCCACATTGTTCTGTTTTTCCCACCACTGTAGAGTGTCCAGTATCTCTGGAGGCCCTCAGACAAGTCTTCCCTACGACAGGCAGCTCACGACAGACCAACTTCAACCATGACTGAAGAGGATGAAGACAACTTCACATGTTGAACCACGTAACTAACTTCAGGCATACACGGACCATGGTCAGATGAGACTGGAGATCCAGACAACGAACTGAACTATTTGCAATCGCACATGTGGGAGAAAAGCCCTCAAATTCATAGTGTAGTAGGCCCCACGGAACTCGATTTCTGAGTTGGAGTCAAAGTCAACCCCAATCAATCAAAGAGGTCCAGTGTGAACTGAGGACTTGTTCCTCAGAAAAGCCTTTCACTAGCCAATCGTCTAGGTACAGGAAGATATGAATTCCCCTTCTTCTGAGATAGGCTGCTGTTAACAGTCATGCATTTGGTAAAGATGCACAAGGGTGACAATGGGCCAAAGGTGAGAACTGTGTACTGATAGAGTTGACTGGCGACAAAAAAGCTCATACATTTCCTGTGGTCTGGGAAAATTGCTACATGGAAATAGGTGTCCTGAAGACCGAGAACAAACCCATCATTGTGATTCAATATGGGGGGAAAAAGTAGCCAGGATAACCACACAATCTCATAAACATGAATTGTTGAGATCGCAGAGACTGAGGATAGGTCTCACCCCTTCCTTGGACTTGGGGATCAGGAAGTACTGAGAGTAGAATCTCTTTTTCTGATGAAAAGGAGGAACTTCCTCTATAACTTCCAGAGCACACAGTCTGGACCTGCTGAAGAAGCAGTTAACACATGAGAGGGGTCCCTCAAAAGGAACAGGGCAAAGGCCCGATATATAGTAAAGCTGAAGACATACCTCTCAACTTTCAAGCCTGTTAATATGTCACTAAAATATGTGACACTGACAAAATCTGTGTTTCACATTTCAGTTGCACATCATGCCATATTTTAAGTTTGAAACTTGTTTTTAAAAGATGTTCCCCCACTGTATGACTCAAAGCATTTCTGAAACTGGATATGGATGGGTGGGGGGAAAGGTCTCTGCTCAGAATACTCAGGATTTTGTGGAGGGACCCTATGTGGTTTTGTCATAGGATTCTAATGGAAAAGGTGGTCCCCACATAGGCTTACCTCAGTACAATTAATTCATGCCACCTTCTATCCCTCTACCTTGTCCAAATACAATTAATTCAGGTCGAAATCTACCACTTTGCATTGCTTCATAGCTATTGCCTCTAATGAGGTCCTCTTCTACTGTGCGCCGTCTCCATCCCCTCCAAGAAGCAGGAGATGCTTCTGAGAGGGTACACAGCCGCCCAGGAACTGTTGGCGGAGGAAGGAGGCAGCAGGGTGGCTCTTCACAGCCTGGGAGGCTAACAGTTCAGGGCCCTATTTCATTCACTCATCCCATTAGGTGAAAAGTTTTGTGATCCAGCCTGCTACCTCCCTCCCTCCCTATCCCCCACAACGGTAAGCCTCTTTCTCTGACACCTCTTTCATACAGTACTTATAGGGGAAGGGCAGGAAGACAGAAGGGTTCCCTGGCTCTCTGAGGATGGTTTTCTTCCTCCATCACCCCTACCAGTCAGCTGCTACTGTGCAGCACCACAAATTAAGGCAATATTCTGTATGATATGGAAGCAAAATCTGCTCCAGCATGGAATGCACTGCATAATGTGGCACACATCAAAGCCCTGGCTGGAAAAATCAAAAGGAACTAAATACTAAAAGGAAAACTTCAAAACAGTCTCCTCTCAGAAGCTAAAAAAGGATGCCATGGTATAGGTAAGATTCATACCAGGTTTCTCTGTTTTTCTCTTTAGCTTCTCTTTCATATTTCTCAAGTGTTCTTTTGTCAACCATTCCTGTTAAGTACCTGGGGCATGGGGAAGAAAAAAAAGAAGACATTTTACATTAACTACATGGCAGCTAAGTTTCTATTCTAATGGAGTATATCAACAGTTCTCAAACTGTGAGTCGGGACCCCAAAGTGGGTCACGACCTCCTTTTAATGGGGTTGCCAGAGCTGGCATTAGACTTGCTGGGATCCGGGTCCGAAACCAAAGCCCAAGCTCCACTGCCTGGAGATGAAGCCGAAGCCTGAGGGCTTCAGCCCTAGATGGTGGGGCACAGGTTACAGGTCCTCCTGCCTGGGGTTGAAGCCCTTGGGCCCCCGCCTGGGGCGGTGGGCTCACGCTTTGCCCCCACCCCCACCCCCCGGGTCATGTAGTAATTTTTGCTATCAGAAGGGGGTCGTGGTGCAATGAAGTTTGAGAACCCCTGGAGTATATGATCCGATTACTCTGTAGATCTGAGGTACGGTCTGAAAAGGGTAACAATGGAATATCTGCTCTCAGAAAAGCAATTCCATAATTCAAAAAGTAAGGCATGGCTATCTGTTAAGAAAGTAAAGAGCAAACAAGGCATAAGCCTACCTACTATATGAGCTCTTCAGTTTAAAAGGTATACAAATGACATAATGAAAAACAAAAAAAATAGAACGTTGTATATTGCATTTTAAAATGCTTCAATTTAATAAATTTTAAAAGAGGGTACAAAATCTAATATATTCATTTCACAGACATGACCTCCCAAGGAACTGTCTTAATTCAGAATGTCTTTTAATCAAGCAAGTACTATTTTTCTGGATTATTTTAAAACAAGCGTTTAAAGGAAAATATATGCATACACAGACATCCATAGTTAGAACAGAACAGTTACAGAAGATTGGAAGTATTGACTAATCCAATTTGTTAATCTTAAAACAAATAAATATTAGACACAACAGTAAAACCACGTACAAGAGACACAAAATATAAAAGGAGAAAAGGAAAAGAAAAGAGGTATCAGCAACTAAAAGCATTATATTCTAAACCAAACCAGATCATAAGTGACTGAGTCACTGCCCATAGAACTACAAAATGGTAATACAAATCAGAAACCTTGGCATATGATAAGTTTACATAAAAGAAAAATGCTAAATTGGGTGAAGTCTGAAGACAGATACTTTTGACCAGCGCCTTCTTAAATTGGCAAGGAAAGGAAAATTGCCGTTTTCCCACAGATCTTTTGCATATTAAAAGCCTAGAGATCTATATTAGATACTCTTTATATAAAACTAACATATCAGTTATGTTGCTTTTCCTTAAAGCATCAATCTGATCTTGTAATGGTAAGAGTGGATCTGTTTAATTTAGAAAGGAAACTAATAAGTGGGGAAATTATAGCAGCATTCAGAATAATTAATGGCTGAGAGAAGGTACAACAGACACTATTTACTTTTTCTAATAAAAAGGGACATTCAACAAAATTTAAAAAGGCATAACAAAAATAAAAAACTGCAGAACTTATGGAACTAATTGATACAAAGTATCTTCACATAATTTTTAAAAATTAACACCTAAGTGAATTATGAGTGCTTCCAGTGACAGATATTAAAATATACTCTTGTGGCTTAAGAGAGTGACATTGTGCTGCATAGTGAAAGCCAACTTCTAAAGGGCTGGCCTTATGAAGAAACTTCTCCTATGGGAAAGTTATTCCAGATTTGTTCCGTAAATGTTTTAATGTATATAAAGAAAGTTGACAATTTATAATCTGGTATGATTTAAAATCAATATCTGGATTTCAATATATGAATGATAATTCTAATATCAGAGGCTGATCATATTCAAATTAAAAGTTTTAAAAATCTCACATGGGACAAAATTTAACAAGGGATGAATCAATCTGAACATCAGTTTTAAACAGCTCTCAGAAAAAATTGTATCTAATATTCTAAAGAATTTTTTTGTTATTTAGTAAAATATGCCTTTGTACAGTTATGCTTTCGTTAAGCAAATCCTGAGCAATAAGACTGGAACACTGAAGCTAACAAATCAAAGACAATGACTTACTAAATTCATAGATCTGAAGTGATAGTTCATTAAAAAAAAAGTCTATGCTCACTAAAACCATCAATCATACTATTTACTTCCCAAGTGTTATAAATCACAATATTAAAGATTGTAACAGTTCAAAGAAATCTTATTTTTTTTAAATTACGTACATTATTTGTCCTCCAATGGTTGATTTACCAGCATCTAACAAACATACAAAACAAAGATACTTTACAAAGTCATTTAGTTTTAAGTATTAAAAAAAAAAAAAAAAAAAAGAGAGAAAGTTAGGTCCATCAAACCCATTTCATGACAATATAGCATTGTTTTGTAGGACATTTTTTTAGTAATTTGTCCTGTTTAGTTTTAAAATGCCCCAATGGAGCTTCTCCCACTTCTCTTGGAAGATTATTCCCTAATTTAAGATTTTATTGTCAGTAAAATATATTCAGTCTGTATTTTCCTCTATCACCCTTAATAATTATTGTCCATCCTTCATACTTTCATCCTTCACTTTTTTTGATTGTCTAAAAACACTTAAAGTGGGACAGTGGCATATAAGTGTTTCTCAATTTCTAGTCAACTCCTCCATTTTTGTTGCTTCTCTCTGAATTCTCCAATTTGTTAACAACATTTTGGTTGTGTAGCACCAATATTTCAGGTATGGTTTTACCAGAAATGGATTAAAAGAAAACATTCTCTGGCAAAGGACTTTTTGGTTTTTTGCAGGAGAGGTTTTTGGATAGCCTTCACCTAACCTACAACACAGCACCAGCTATGCAGTGGGCGAGAGGCCAGCCCTGGTCATTCTAAAGAATGTCATAAAATTGAACAGCAGCAGCATTTTTGTAAAAGAAAGAAAATGGTATTTCACAGATATTAACTTTTATATTAAGAAGTATCAGAATATGATACTGGAAGAGCTATCAATGATCATTCATCTATGATGGGGTTATTAATGCAACCTAATTATTCTAGGCAAGTAAAGCCTCTGCCACACAGATTCAAATCTTCAGCCAAAATTGTACACAATAACCTAGTTTATTAAATTCCAAAGAAATATATTACTAATATTTGTCAATCTTATCTAAAAATTATTCTGCCAATTCTAGTAACTTGTTAACCTAGAAAGGGAGAGCAAAAGTCACAATTTGGATTCATTAAAGGACAGAGTTATACAAGAACTTATTATTCACGTTATCAGAAAGCTCTATCCCTTGCCCTGCAGTTGTTTATCTGTAACTTACCTACATGTCCAATGAATACTACATTTACATGTTCTTTTTTAGGAGCACCTGGTGGTGCTACTACAGATTTAGGTTTTGGTATTTCCTCCTCTTCCTCCATCATTTCCTGGGCACTCTCCTCAGTATGCCCTGCATCTCCTGATGGGCCACCTCCTAGCTCTGCTTCACATGTTTCTTCTTTGTGATCCCATGATTCTTCAGGGGACATTTCTGTCTCTCCATTTTCTACTAGAGTGAAACGAAGTACATTCAAATAAATTAAGAATGTAACTCAGAAAAGCTAGTCAATCTTTTTACTCCAGCAATAACTAATTAATATATATATATATTTTTAAATCAAGATGCAACTTTTCTGCTTTTCAGATATTCTGTTTGTGGATGTCCTGGTATGCAAAGCAGGTACTCTCTGCTTCGTTTGAAATGGATATTACCACAAGCTTTCAAGCAAGCTTGGCTGCTGACATCAGAAAATTCTGACTCTCAGGGATTAAAGAGACTTCGATTTTAACAAAGCAGCATTTTTATAGGGAAAAAGAAAACCCAAACACGGACTTAGAATAGCATAATGGTCAACTACAGACTAATATTTGTACTGGAAACTACACTGAAGACTACCACAATTTTAGCAGGAAAAGGGAAAGTTGCATACAAAAATCAGGAAAAATATGGCATCTTTACATTCAACACGTTATGACTTGTTTCACTTACTCAATAGGGAGCATGCCATGGCATGAAACATTGAGACTATTTTACAATTTGAAATAATGAATGTATTGAAGAAAAGAAGTGTAGAAAATACAGAATATTCTTCTTCAGTGTTCAAATAATCCCATTATGTCTGCCATCACAAAATTTACTGCAGTCTCTTTTCTGATTCAGGCACACAGCAGTGATACTGAGAGATTTGTACCAACTAAACTGCAAAGGCCCAACTAAGGCAGCCTTCATTTTAGCTAACAATAAATCAACCCAAGTGATATTAGAAACTGTTAATGGCCATGTCTTACCAACAGGTTCTGAGACTTCCATACTAACAGCAACATTTGAACCTAAACAAAAAATTGAGGCATTATGTACATTTGCTTAATGTGAAGCCAGCAATATAACAAACAAACAACTTTGGAATACCACCATGAACACTTTAATAAAGATGTTTTCTGCAATTACTAAAAATATTTATTTTTCTTAATCCCATTTATTGGCACGACAAAAGATTTTCAAACATGAAAACCCAGTACCTTCACAAGATGCTGTTTGCTCCTCTTGTGAAGACTCTGCAGATGCTCCTTAAACAAAAAAAATGTTACTTTTAAAACAAGAATCAGATGTTATTAATTTCAAGATAATCCCATAAAGACCAGAGTTCTTTCAAATTTATCACGGCAACAAATAAAGCCATATCTAATAAAAATACTCCCTCCTCCCTACAGGAGGACACTAAATACAACCTTCTACTGTGAAAGAATTCTACTAAAGCTGGTATATTGTATTTTAAGAACTATGTTACATATGACAGTTTGAGGGGGAAGTCCCCGTCCTCCCTGCATTTAAGAGACTCCAAAGCAAATTTAGGGGAAGCAATTGTTGTACATGTGCATTTTACTTCGCCATTCTTTTTGTGTATTCTAGCTATTTTAGGTATTCGGGTTTTGTTAAGAGTTTAATACACTGAAATGTAACTTCACTATCTGCAATGAAGTAATCTTTTGTTTGTGAGATCTTTCTATTGTATAGAAAAGCTATTCATCTTATAGAATTTCTATAGTGCCCATCACCACAGTATCTGGATGTCTAATAGCTTCACTGCACGATCAAATAGGAAATTAAAACAGGGTAGGAAACAAGTGAGCCCTTGTTTAAGCAAAGTCCTGCCATAATTACAAAACATGGTAAGAAATAAAAACAAGTGACTGGTAAATTCATTTTTTAAGCCTAATAAATTTTAAGAGCCTCCCTAATATCAAAGCTTCTCTCTAATGTTTTTTCCATATTGAAGAACTGAACCATTTGTAATTGGACCAGATTAAGCATAATGATTTATTGCATCCACACATGTTGAATTGGTTTAAGATATTTTCCTTAATATTCACTTTGGCATCTTAAGCCATTTTAGTTACAATACACTCTATCCTATAAACCTCAGTACAGTTCCAAGAAGAAATACATTCTAGAAGATTTCACAGGGCCATTAGTGACCTGGAGTCAAGTTCAACCAAATATTCCTTGTACTATTCCAATTGGTCTGCAGTAATGCTACCATTAAATTGGGTCACGTTGAGTTGTAACTAATTAAACCCGCTCAAATAGTCCATTCCAACCAGTTATTAGACCATTTGACTCTTTGGAACATTTTTACATGCGAGTACAAAGTGTTCTGGGGGATTTAATCAGTTTAATTTTTCTAGGGTAAACCAGACCTCAAGGGTCTCTGTGACATGACATGAGCAACTACAGTATGTCAAAAACAGCATGTCCATCCACATTGTTGCTTTACCTTTGACTAGTTCCTTACCACTCCCATATCCTTTACTTGGCTGTGTTGTTAGCTCTCCTCCCTCCACACTTAGCATACAGCCCAGACTCCTGTACTACTTTAGTTATTTGAACTACATTCACAAAAGACCTGAAAATTGAAAAATTTTCTCAAAGCATCACAGAGAGCAATGAAGAGAAACTGTACCCTCAGCCACTTTGCTCTAGTTCTATGGCATGTGTTCATTGCAGGCTGTCATAGACTGGAGCAGTGCAGGAGAAAATGGCAGAATACTAGACTACAAAGCTTGCAGGAAGGGGACGGGAGGGGACATGGGTCATGCTGGTGCTGGGGGGGCCTAATGGGGCTGGCAGGCTCCCTACCCCAGCTCCCAGAAGCGGACAGCATGTCCCTGTGGCCCCTAAGTGGAGGCGTGGCCAAGGGGGCTCTGCGTACTGACCCCACCCCGAGCGCCTGCTCCGCAGCTCCCATTGGCCAGGAACCACAGCCAATGGAAGCTGCAGGTACGGTGCCTGAACATGGATGCAGCATGCAGAGCCGCCTGGCTGCACCTCCACCTAGGAACATGTTGCCAGTTAAAGAGAGTCCTCCCCACCCCAAAGTAAGCACCAACCAAAGCCCTCACTCCTTCCCTTATCCCAACTCCTTGTCTTAGCCCTGAGCCCCCCCCCACACCTAAACTCCTGCTGGTGCTGGGGTGGGAGAGGTGCGGTGGCCGGAGACTGCCCCAGCAGCGGTTGCTGAGGCTGGCCCAGGGGCTGCCCAAACTGCTCAGGCAGCCCCCATGCCAGTCGCACCAGCTGCTGCAGAAGTCCTGGAAAGGTTACAGAATCCGTGACTTCCATGACAGACTCACAGCCTTACTTATAGTACAATTCATCCGCATTGAGGACCTGAATATTCTTTATAAAAGTGGTTAAGACCCCCATTTTACAGATGGGAATCCAAGAAACAAAAATTGCCTTATTCACTTAACACTGAACAGTAAGTGTCATAGCTGAAACTAGAATCTAAGTACAACTCCAAACTCCTTTTTCTAGATTACATCACTTCCGAAATTTCAACTAGCAACTTAATAATGCATTCTCTGTAGTCAAGGCTGAAAAATCATTTCCATTACAATCTCATTTACACATGCTTGTGATTTTTCAAGACATTCACCTTTAGGACTGAAGTTTTCCACATGGTCTCATGTCTGCAAATGAAAAAAATCTATCCAATGTTTATTGTACTTTCACTTGCCTTGAAATAGAAACACTATGATAAGTAGATCAAAGAGGTTTGTTTGTTTTTCCTCTCTTATAAACCATATGCACAGCAGCACACATCATTTGAGCAGGTTGGGAATCTGACAGAACATTTTTCATAGAAAAATACCAATTCATCTAAACTAAAACTGTTAGAGTGATACCCCAGAATAGCCAATATCCCAATGGTTAGGGCACTAACTTGGGATGCGGGAGACCCAGATTCAAAGGCCCTTCTCGGTCACATCACAGATGAGCACTCTACCCACCAGGCTATTTGTTATTCTGGGGTGGGTGTCTAATTTTTTCCTGCAAAAAATTCAAAAGGTGTCTCCTTTCATCATTATGCAGAACAGGAACATGTTTGAAATCTCAAAACTTTTTGCAGGATAGGAAAAGCTATTTTCTGTTCAGCTTCTCTCATCACAGTACTGAATCAAAAGCAAGCTTGCTGAAGCTCTGCACTACGGTTTCTAAACCCATAGGCACAATGGGTTTGAGGACAACAACAAGAAAGCGACTCCTCCACAGAGAATTGAGATACTGGAAATGGGAAGTATCACACAAAGAAGTAGGGAATGTGGGTTGACCTAGTAGGAGCAGCACTTCTGCTAGTATGAACTTATATTAAGGTAATGTGACAAAGTCAGATCTGACAGCTATAAGAGTGGTAGAAGGCAAGTAATATCAGCCTTAAAATGACGAAGGCCCTTTCCTCTCAGAGACACCTGAATCAATTAAAGGCTAACAGTGACCTTTAAACACCCCTCTTCCCTTGAGACAGAGTGAGGAGGGATGAGAAACAAACTACAGCAGGGTTAGTGGCAGAAGGGAAAAAAGGCTTCTCTTGGGAGGAAGGCTGCTCTCCTCCCTGTAGGGGAAATAGCCTACTTAACTGCTGTTTGGGGAAGGGCTGGCAACCAGAAACCAGCATAATAAGGTAAAACCCCGGAAAGTGGGCAGGGTAAAGTATCTCCATTTGTGTGTTGAGAGTTTGTTTTTTTTGTTTTGCTTAAGAGAGCTACCCTGAGGCTCACCTTGTAAATATTAAAAAAATAAATCAGAGTGAAGAATTAAAAACCTCTGGAGAAAGACTGATTCACTCTGGGCCCCCACTGTCTGAGGGAGAAAGGCTGAGGCAACGAAGGACATACTTTGCCACAGCAGTATCAGTCAAATTAGATATAAAAGTACCATATAATATGGCAACAGCAAAAGAGCAAGTGCCACTCTGAGTTGCATCCACAGAAGTATTTCACAGAGCTAGGCGGTGGATATATGCAATCTAGTATGACTGCAGCTAGATCAGGGGTAGGCAACCTATGGCATTTTAATTTAATCCGGGGGGCTCTGCATTTTAATTTAATTTTAAATTAAGCGTCTTAAAATTTTTACAAACTTTATATACAACAATAGTTTAGTTATATATTATAGACTTATAGAAAGAGACCTTCTAAAAAGGTTAAAATGTATTACTGGCATGCAAAACCTTAAATTAGAGTGAATAAATGAAGACTCGGCACACCACTTCTGAAAGGTTGCCGACCCCTGAGCTAGACAATCAGTTCTGGGCACCTCAGTACTAAGGAGATGAAGACAAACTGGAGGAACTGTCTTGCAATAAAAAACGGAAAGATTTTAATATATATAGCTGCACTAGAGCAGGAAAGGCATAACACAAACATCTGCAAATACATAAAAAAACCCCATGAACACCAGAAAAATGTAATATGGTAGAAGATATAATTAGAAATAAAGGACGCTAAAAATGACATACCCTACAAAGGAAAAAGAATTGGGTTTGTGCATATTGACTTTGTGATGTAAACACCTTTCTGAAAACAGCTCCTCATTTTTAGAAATGAACTTTCTACCTACCCTGGAAGATTATGGTACTAGGAGGTTGGTGCCAAACATACAGGAAAGCAATATCTGATTGAGGAGACAAGACTTTTTGACAGACTTTCACTATATGCTCTGTGTAAAAATGAAGAGGTCTACTGAAGAAAAAAATCCTTTAAGACAGACACCTAAAAAGGTAACTGGGTAACTCAAGGAATTCATAATGGAATAGAGAACATCTCGTTCTAAGACAATGTTACGCTTTACAAAAACACCCTGGAAAATGTCATCTCCTCTGATGAGCTCCAAACAATTCCTAGGCCTAGCTGAGGCAGACTGTCTGGATGGCTCAATGTGGGTTTAGGGTATGAAAAAAGTTGAAAGCCTCTACTGACCCACTTGGAGATATGTTCATGGCAGATTAATTCAGCTGACTTCATCAGCTGGAGAGAAGGTCACAACAACACAGCACTTCTGAAGGTAAAGGGAAGCAAAGGAGGTAATGGGAAACGTCCTAAATGATATTTCCTGTATCTTGTGTTCTTCTGTTTTCTCTGACAATACTCTAGCAAATACCTAAGGTTTCTCATACTTCCTTAAGTTTTCCACAAGCCACATGAAGTGTCTAGACAACATATTATTAAGGGTTTACTCTTTTTACAACAGTTTACTAAAGCAGTCTTTAGTAGATCATGTGTAGCATCTGCTATCATACACAGCATACCTAAGTGAACAATATGAAATTTTTATCCACACTTCTAAACTCTGCTTGAAAATCTAGCTCTTTGTTATTTGTGGAAGTCATTCTGCTAAGAGTCTTTACAATCAAGGTGTCATCAGCTTACCAGGAAATCCAATTTTATCAGAATGTCAATCTTAATTCACACCAAGTGTTACAGAAGATCACATAAAACACTGCAAAATTTTGCAGTTACACATAGTTTAACGTAACAGAATTTGGTATTATGTATCATCTTTCACATTCCACCCATTCTCAAAGTACATTACAGTAGGCATTAAACATAGCGGTAATACAGTGACTGTGGAATGTGGCAGCAATAGCTAAACAGACCATACAGTCTTCCTAGATGTTAGAGATCTGGAACATTGTTCAGCTTTATCACCACTTGATCTTTCCAACAACAGACACAGGATCGTTAAGGGTGGAAAATCAGAAAAGATATAGTGCAATGCAGTATACTGTTTGCATTAGGTAAGAGCTCAGTTTCTAGAGTGAGCTCCGACTCTGGCAAAGCGTAAGTGTACTCAGATTGAGCCTGTATGAAACTGCATTACAACAAAATGGATCATGCATCCTAATGTTTTAAAGTGTTATTCTAGTGTCCCAAATAACTTTGCAAGAATGCACCATATGGCCTATATAATCCACATTATTCTACCATAGCTGACATATATCTGTTGCTTATTATTTATATTGTATTTTGTCCTTCTATATATTTCTGTTGCACAATAGTCCCAAGACCTTGGAATACTGAAGGGAGAAGAGAGGTAGGGCTCTAAAAACAAGTTATGCTCCACTTTCTGAAGTACCAACTTATTATTTTGTTTTTGTTGAGAACGATGAGCATAAGTCAGCAAGTTGATAGCATTAGCAGTTTACAGTACTAGCAAGGTAAGTTTCACTGTACAGTTTACTGCTGTATAGAAACAGCAGAAAGCTGCTTTGGATTGATATTTAAATTAAAAGGAAGTTAGATTTCTTTGTCCAGAAGAGACAGCTTGTGGAGACTGGGAAGAAAAAAAAAAAGAGAGTGGCTAAAATATAGGAATACAACTGCTAGCAGAGTATCAGAGGGGTAGCCGTGTTAGTCTGAATCTGTAAAAAGCAACAGAGGGTCCTGTGGCTGCTAGCAGAGTCAGTGTAAACTGGGATACAAGAAATACATCTAGCTAAAAAACTGCTTAGTGACTGTTAATCTTCTAATTATTTAAGCTACAAAGTCAATTTTGTTCTTGACTATATTTCATGCTCCACCTCTTTTGAACTTCTTTCTTTTATGAGGTGGTTCTGGAATTCCTATTCTTTCCCTTCATTTTATTTCCATCTGCCACTTTAAATGCCCTGGATGATAGCAACCCTTCCTTTGGCTCAGAAGGGCTTGATGCAGTTCAATAAATAGCCCCAAAACTTCCTCTTCAATAGATGGGGGAAGAGATCAATGAATTTTTCACTTCATCCAATAAATGAGAGCCCAATTCCACAGTACTCCTATTTCCTTCTGCCCCAGGGAGCAAGAGACTGATTTTGGTCCTAAAGATTATGTCACTAGTATAACTATCATACTTTTGTCTGTCTCCTCTCTATTTGCCCGAGTCATACTCATTTCTTATCCCCCCACACCCTCCTTTTATGGCCTCTGTAGATTCTCAACCTACATCTGCGCAGTCTTTGCACAAAGCATATAACTGATGGGAGAAAATCTGACCTGTTCTTGGTCACTTTCCCTCTGCTGCTCCAGCAGCAGCACAAACACCATAAATTTCTTCACAGCAATTCCTGGAATACTGAGGGATGAAGAAATGTAAGATGCCCATACTGACTATAAACTGAGTAACCTTAGGACTCCATCATTGCTCCATGCTTGTGATTTGAATATCTGATTTGAGTACCATATTTACACAATAACCATATGGTCTCAGCAGTTCTCATACAATTATTACTGATGTTTATCCTTTCTTTAAAAAGGAAGTGGAGAAAAAGGAAATCAAACCAAAAAAGAGATTAAAGATCTGACTTAAAAATATAAAAGCAGGAGAATCACAGCCAACAGTAAAAATTGTGAGACTCAGTTAATATAAGCAGTATGATCTAGTTAAGGACAGTAAGCACAAGAGCTGTTCAAAATATTTCACATGAACAATATTTAAAATAATAGAGAAAGAAAAACATTTTCCGAGAGAGTTTCTGAAATTCACTTCAGGTGAATAAAGCTGTTTGTAAAAATATCACTTACACTTGGGCCCTAAATGACTTATTGAAAGTCTTGCTCTCTACCTCAAAACCTGAGGCCTTGTCTTCCCTAGGAAAAGAAATATGTTCTTTACATGTGATAACAAACATGAGGTAAAATCCCAATGAAAATCAAGCAGTTGTAGTTTTAATGTGAGTTAGCAGGTTGAAGTAAAACCATAGGCTCCCCCATTAACTTTTACCCGCCAACATGTGGGAAAACTACAAACTGCCTTGTCCTCACTAGGATTTTACCTCATGTTAGTTAACTAGTTAGCATTAACTAGTATGTGTCAAGACCCCCATTTCTTGTAGTGAAGTATCTTACTTGTTTCACTAAAACCTACATGTTGGTACACAACTAGGCCTTATGAAAGCCTGACGATTTTCAAAGAATAAACCATACACCCCTCCGCCCCCAGAGATCACTTCCCGTAAGATTAAAAATCAAGGCTCAATTGGTAGCTCTCTTGCCTTTGAAACAGAAGATCAAGGAATCAAGCTCAGTATTAAGACAGTTAAGGGTTCCAATTCCAACCTTCAAATAAAACATCATATATCCCTGATGGATTATGAGACAGATTTAACATTCCATGGCACTTAAGATAGAATCAAACTCAGTGTCTTAACACTGACACACTCAAAGTTAGTTCTAATGTCCAAGCTATTACAAAGAATATAACATACTCTACATTTATTTGCCAATACACCTCTACCCCGATATAACCCTGTCCTCGGGAGCCAAAAAAATCTTACCGCATTATAGGTGAAACTGCGTTATATGAACTTCTTTGATCCGCCGGAGTGCGCAGCTGTTCCCCCCCCGCGCACTGCTTTACCGCGTTATATCCGAATTCGTGTTATATAGGGTTGCATTATATCGGGGTAGAGGTGTACTGCATTAACTGTGCTTAACACCTTGCTTTACACAGCTAACTGGGGTACCCAGAGTATGGAGACACTGTCTAACTTCAACATATATTCTAAGAATTACTAGAACTTGAGCAACTGCATTTTGATGTAGGCATAAAGGCCTACTTAAAAACTTCTTGCCAGAACACATCAATAAAACAGCAAAAGGTTATTGCAGACAAGTTAAACTCACTTTTTTAACCAAATATTGTTATAAGTAATAGGCAACATTACCATAAAATTAGATTAGAGAAAAAAAATCTTCGTCTTAACTTCTTGTATTTGGCAAAACTTTGTTTACAGTGAGTTTCATTATTTCACCCTGTAAGCTGCTTCTTTTGTTTGTATTGATATTTAAACACAAGCTGGGGAGAAAAAAAAATTTTAAACTAGGAAAATGAAAATGTAAAACCCCAAATGTGCAAGGGGGATTCAGGAAGTACCCAAAACCATTTCTGACTTCATTTTGTAAAACTAGACTTCAAGTTGACAGAGTCCCACTAAGTACCAAACTTTTTACTGCTATCTAGATGAAGTCAAGTTATCACTTGATTCAAGATTCCATTTCATGCTAATTTAACATTTTTATACTCCACACAAAGATGAACGGTTCACACGTAATATGAAACAGATTTGCCTCCATGTGACCAATCAATAAGATCTCACAGATGTTGAAAACACGTACATGAAGTACATTAAAATTTGTGGAATCAATTCTGTCTGTAAAAGACAGCTAATATGTGGCTATTTTAAATGTACACATTAATGAACGGTATATAAACTTCTGAGCCATTATATAATTTTTATCCGAGTACTGAGCTGTTGGTCTAGGGCAAACTCAAAATTTGTCTAAAATGCAGAGGTGTTAATCTGCAAAGGTGCAGAGTGGGAGCTAAGTTGAACAAAGACTGGTGGTGACTATGCATATTATTTTGGAAAGATGCTTAAAGAGCAGATGGCCTAATGTTCACATAAGTTATACAAAGCTGGAAAAAAAAAAAAAAAAAAAAAGACATGTGGCAGACTAAACTATTTTTGAAAAAGTGATGCAACAGATAATTTACCACCTTATTTCCAAAATGGTGGGCTTTGACAGAAAACAAAATGTGTTACTCTCGGTTAGTCTACACTGGGAAAGCTAAAGTGCTGCCGCGGCAGCACTTTAACGTGCCTTGTGTGGTCGTGGCGCAGCGCTGGGAGAAAAACCACCTCCACGAGGGGAGTAGTTCCCAGCGCTAGTGCACTGTCTACACCGGCGCTTTACAGTGCTGAAACTTGCTGCGCTCAGCACGGTGTTTTTTCACACCCCTGAGCCAGAAAGTTGAAGCGCTGTAAATTGCCAGTGTAGACAAGCCCTTAGTGTCTGGTTGAGAGTGTGGCATGATGACCTAAGAGCTAGCTGGCTGAGGGAGGTCAACCCTCACAAGACAATTAGTGTTTTTAACTCAACATCTTGACTTGCTCTACAACTTTTGCCCTCCAGTTTTTGTTCTCATCACCTTTGTATGTAAAATTCTTCGAAATTTTACATACCACAACCACAGCAATCTTTAAAAGCCATTTTAAAGTGAGTCACAAAATACAATACGCACAATAGAAAATATCATGACTACACTGACTAGATTTTATAGAGTACTATAATAAAAATTACTCAAGACAAGAGTCTTAACTCACTTCTGTTCTTTAGTTTCAAAATACATGACTTTTGTTTCCATACCCATTTGTCTGATAAGATTGCCAAACAAGAGTTGTAACCTTAAGGAACTCATCCTAGATCAGTGGTTTTCAACCTTTTTTAGTTTGCGGACCCCTAAAAAATTTCAAATGGCAGTACGGACCCCTTTGGAAATCTTAGACATAGTCTGCGGACCCAGGTTGAAAACCACCGTCCTAGATAAAGCATTTTCTTTTAACTGCTTCCTCACTCCTTAAAGCATAAACATCTCAAATCCTCTAGAGATACAAAAGTAAGGAACAACGCATGAGCTCAGAACATCTCTTTTATATGCATTTAGGAAAAGCAATAAAGCATGATGAGAATTAAATATATGCTATAGAATGGTGAGATTAGAAACAGTGATTACGGTGGACAGAAATGTTCTGAGGCCCATACACGATGAACTGTAGTTTTAAGATTTACTTTCAGCTCCAATTAATTTAGTTCAGCTTAATACTTTAGAGATGGCTGCATAAAATAAGTTTTCTCTAAAGCATAGCTTGTCTATAATATACTTAAACATTTAGTGGAAGATAGCGTAGGATGGCATTCAATTATAGATGAAAACGGAGAAAGATTCTCAGTTAAAATTCCAGGTGGAGCATCATGAAGTATGACTTTGGGTAAGTGAACCTTCTTGTACCTTAGTCAAACTATTAGTTGAACTTGATAAAACCAAGACTTCTTGAAAAGCTAGATATTGCATTTGGAATAATTCTTAAAGGAGAAAAATGACAGTTTGGCCAAAGAAAATGCCATTTTATGTATAATCTGATGGTGATTTTGCTTCCAAAGTCAGGCATGTTATTGTATTTATGACAGCCATATTAAGCTGAACAAAAATTCTAGTCACATTAAAAGTAACAAAGGAAAGTTAGGAAATAAAAATTATCGGGAGACACTCTCCTTAGTGGACTCCATTGCAAATAGCAGAAAACCATGTATAAAATAAAGGCATAACAGTGCAAGTATGGCACTAAAACCAGAGGTGCCACAAGTACCCCTCGTTGTTTTTGCTGAGATAGACTAACACGGTTACCACTCGGAAACTAAAACCTGAGTTTTTCCCAGATTTAAAAAAAACAAACAAAAAAACCCACAATTTTTAGAATTGGCTTTCCTAAATATCTTCTGTGAAAGAGGATTAAACACTCAAATGGCTATTTAATCAAAAACTACCATTCTAGTCTATTAAATACATTTTAAAAATATAAGAAGTAAATTTAGTATTTATGAAAGGAACCAATACTGGTGCAATTTTCTCATTTCAGTTCTGCTAATGTACCTTGTTCCCGACTTGCACCATCCTTTTGAGTCGGACTCTCTTCCTGAAGAGACTGAATATGTTGTGGTTTTATGAAGGTGTGTTACAAGAACCTAAAATTTTAGGCCACTTAACTCATTTTAATTGACATCTAACCCTTTAATTTTCTCTCTAAAAGAAGCCTGGCACACAATAACCATTAATACTCCTCCAGATCATCACACTTAGATTGTAAACTCTGTGCAGCAGGGATAATCTTTTTATTCTGTGCCCAGCACAATGGGGTCCTGGCCCACCACTAGGGCTTTAACGTTTTACTGAAATGCAAATAATAAATAATAATACATATAACAAATGTGAATCAAATTGTTCCACAAGCTGGCAGGGGCTGACTGCTGCAGAACACTTAAGTGTCTGAGGAAATGGGAAAAGTCAGACAGTGTTGCTCAAACAACCTATTCAGCACCATTTGCTAATCATGAGCTATACTGACCAATTTCCAGGGCAAACTCCACCTCCTGGCCAGAAGTGTCACGGATGTTCATGTAAGTAGGAGGAGGCAACTTAATGGGGTAAAATAGAACCACACAAAAGAACCATCTTGGTTCCACCAATATCTTGGTCATCAATTACTTAACGTGACTAGGTACTCCCAGCCTCAAAGGGTCACAGCAATGATGGCCTGTTCAAGGAACGAGATAAGAAGATATTGTTTGGAACTGCAAAATCCTCATAATGGAAGAAGGTTGCCCCAAGATAGACAAAAGTGCTTTTAATAGACAACGGTTTAATATTATGAAAACCCAAGTAAATATTTAGTAATGTACCAATCTAAACCTTTGAAACATCTAGAAGGTATGACTATTATACAAGCTAGAAATTCCAAATCAGCCAAAGATAGTATTGCTACATAGGCAGTGTGTTCAGCAGCTGGAAAGAAAGGAGTGAAGACTGTCCACTCCGCAAAACTAAGGCCATGTCTATACTATGGCTCTATGGCTGCACAGTTGCAGCATCACTTTAGCACCATAGTACAGATAATTCCTACATGGTCAGAAGAGGTTTTTCCATCAATGTAGGCAATCCACTTCCCCAACCTAGCCATATCCACACTGGGGGGGGTAGGTCGACTTAACTACAGCTCTGAGTGGTGTAAATTTTTCACACCCCTGAGCAACATAGCTAGGTCAATCTAAATTTTAAGTGTTGACCACACATAGGAAGCCATATTGAATGGCTCTCAGTTAAGTCTCCGCTAGTCTCTATGTGGAAATATGGAAGCTGAGTCCCCAGGCCTCAAGAGTGGTGAGAATGCAGAAAAGGGGCAACATACAGTATAGGAAATGAGGGAAAGTATTATCCAGCCTACCAAAAAAAAAAATATATATATATATATCCTACCAAGGAACTGCCAGCCTCATAAAAAGAGCTGGGGAAAAAAAAGTTACTGCACATGTCATTATTCAAATATTGGTAACAATATTTCAAACACCACCAGGAGTCCTTGTTCATAGTACAGAACAAAACTCTGATGATTCTCCTTTAGGAGAAGATGATGTGAGTTACAGAAGCAGAGGGGATCTAAAAGTAAACTTTTTCATTATGTTTAAATTTAAAAGATTCTGATGGATTATGTACAACATGTAAAAATATTTGTTGAATTATTTTTAAATTTTAATTCCAAGTTTCATATTGGAGTGAACTTCAAATATTTTTCAAGGGTTCATAATACAAATTCTGATACAACCTCAACTATTTGCAGCACCTTTACAATTTACATTTACCTATGAACATGAAAGTGCATGGATTCTTTGAATAGAAATCAAGGAGTCTGTCCAAACCTTATCCAAAGAATATTTTAAATGGTATTGCACAAGGTCATGCCTACTGTCAGCTGCCCACATAATACATATCCTGAAATTTACAATATCAGAAAGTATGCAGTATAAAACTAAGTCAGACTTAAAGAACATAGAGCTTTATACTTAATTGTTTAACAGAAGAATATTACTTTTTAATATTGAATATTTTATATACTTTTCTACAAGCCAATAAGTGAAAGTTTGGTTACTGATTTCAATCATCATCATATGGAAGTTAAATATTAAGGGGACTATGATATTCATTCAGATACTAAGTCAGCATGCAATAATTAATAACTCATGATCTCTTGCTGGGTATGGCTTATTAAACACTGTATAACAAATTGGTGACTATGAATTACTGCAACCCTGATATCTGAAATAGAGGGCTGTCTCACATTGTGTTAATATGAATAAAGGAAGTTTTCAAAAATCGATAGTGAGGTTTTAAATGTCATATTCAAACAAGTTTCAAAATCCTAAATCACAAGAGTAACCTTGTAATCTATGAATAAGAATTTATGAATGACAAAGTGTCAGAAAATGAATCCACGTTTTTGACATCTGGAAGGAGACTCATTCAATTTGAAACAGGTATTAATAAGTAGCTGTTTAATTTCACCTATGTAAAAAGTGAACACCATACATATGCTGTTTGCAAAATACTCTGAAATCCTTGGAAATTAAAAGCAATATAGAAATTCAAGATATTAAGCTAGAACCCTGCCAGCTAGAGAGCCCTCCTCCCCAATCACCTCACAAAAAGTGTCACACTGGAAAGATTATTAAATGCTTAAAGTGATTCTCTTCATAAAGGCATAAATGATCTCCCTGAAACTGTTGGCGGCTGCTACAGGGCCAATCTCCCAGCCATGTCATGTCTACTACCACCCAGATCTGTGACTTATCTCCTTTTTCTACACTCAGTTTCCCCTCCCCCCCACCATCCACTCCCATCTCTCAAAAGTATATTGATCTAAGGCACTTTTTGACCCTTCAGGATGAAAAGCAAGATAAAAAAGTAATGTAGAGAGGGTTTGGGATATAGATAGTATATGAAACACGGTACTAATTAAAACTGAATTACCCCATTCTCCATCTCTGCTTCTTGACAATAAGGATTATCTTTACTGTGCACCCTTGTTCAGACTCCTAAATTGTACCCTATTGTCTCCTTCCTAAAACTGCTCAGCACATTGCTCCAGTAGCTAAACTGTGCCACAAAGTGCCCTTCTGCCCTGCTCCACTATAACTTCACCCCCATCCCTGTGGCTGTATCCTGAGTCACAAACATTTCTATGCTGTCCTAAGGCTCTTCTAGCTAGATTCTGCAATGTGATCCTCAGCCTCTCTTCCTTTCCACACACACCAAGGTTATGCTCAAGTTCCCCACGTACCACCAACCTCTCTGATATCCTCTTCTCCCGCTACAAAGTTCATTTTCAAAGTTCCCCTCCCGAGTCCAAATCCAATTCTCCTCTAGGACTCCAATCCCCTGCTCCTAAATTTCCCCTCAGCAGCCTCACAGTCCATTTCCCTTCCACAGGCCCCAGGAATATTAGCCCCCAAGTCTCTCCAACACAAGCTCCCTACATCTACCCTACATCTTGTCCTCATACCCAGTATGGCCCCCAGCAATACCCACACATCCCACTTCCAGTGATGCCTCCCAGCGCTCCCCTTCCCTTCTGTCAATGTTATTCCCAAGCCCCGCCATCAATCTTTTCCTCAAGGCTCCACAGCCAAGTGTTACTCCCCAAGACTTCGGCTTCCACACCCCTCCTCCAACCCCATCCCCCAATATCCCCTCCCCCAGCCCTATTCCCCGGGCCGCAGCCCCTCATACCTGAATGTGCCAGGGCCCTACTCACCACCAGGCCATCCCCCTGCGTTCCCTCATTTCCTCTTCGCCCCCGGGGCTGCGTTTGCAAACCCCCCATCCGGTGCACGTGGCCGCCCCCCCCGCCCCCCTTTCCCCCGCAACGTGGCCCCGGCGGCGGTTACCGTGGGGCGGGGGCGGCGGCAGGCCAGGTGGGGGGGAGGGCGGCGGTAGTCCAGGCGCCGCCCCCCCTCTCAGGAAGGACGGCACGAACTCGGCAGCGTGGACATTGGGCACGAAGGGCTTGGCGTTCACGTTGAGCTGGCGGCTGAAAGCCGCATCAAGGAGGAGCTCCGGCTGCTCGGCCTGGGCCTCTGCGGCCGGCGGGGCGGACCCAGGGTCGGCGCCGCTGCCCGGCTCGATGTCCGCCTGGTCCCAGCAGTCGGGAGCCGAATCGCTGCTACTCCCGCTGCCGTTCCCGTTCGCCTCCATTTTGTGGCTGCCCCACAAACCTCTGCGGCTCCGAAGCCGTACGGGAGAAGGCGGCGGCGGCGGCAGCACCGACTCAGCACTCCCTCACTCCAGCGACTCCGCGTGTGCCCCACCGCCCTGCGCAGTGTGACCTGCCGGAGTTCCCGTGCCTCCTCCCCACAGACTCATTCGCCGCCATCTTGGTAGTTATTTCTTCCCTGGTTCCCATTCCATAACATGAGTGTGCTGAGGTGTAGGGACTACGATTCCCATTAGGCTTTGCGCGCACATATTTGCCTTCCCACTGGGAGAGACGGGAAATGTAGTTCTCTTGGCCTGCTGGGTCACATTTCCCGGCGGGCTTTACGCACTATTCTCTCGGCTTTGCGCCTCTTTCCCCTCCCTCCCGCCCGCCACAGAGAGACGGGAAATGTAGTTCGGGGGAGCCATGCTGAAGAAGAACACCGAATCCCAACACGCACTGCGTGTTAATTTGCTTTGTTCAACCTTTTTTTGCCACCGCATAGAAGGATGGGAAATGTAGTTCTCCCCTCTTGATTAGGAAGAACAACCAACCCTCCCATAACTAACCTAGAAGTAGGAAAGGTGGGTGGCAGCTGGTGGTCTTCAGTGGTGATAGTATCAGAGAGCTACTAAGTTAGAGGGGCTCAATTTTCCCCCTTCCAAGTTCAGGTGAGTGTGTCACATGAAGTAACCTCATATGCACAATTCTACAGATGTTCCTGGGGACGTGGGACCTCCACCCCCTAAACACAAGCCTTTTACAGTCCACATCTGCAGGCTGCAATTAATTGGAAGTGTGGAGCCCTCTGTCTCCCATTGACTTAAGTTGGACTGGTGGAGGCCCAAAACTCCTGAAAAAGGGTTAGGACCAAGGCAGTGATGCCAACCCTGGTGATTTTTATGGCTAGTCTCATGATATTTGGTGTTTTTTTTTAAAGCTCCAGCTCCTGGAGTCAAGTGATTACATGAGACTCTTTATTTATGTTTTTTTAAAAGGATAGCATAACTTAGCTCTTGGCTGCAGAGAAAGCCTGGGGAAAAAAAAGTGATCCAAGTATATCAAAGGCTTAGAACCTGGAAGGCAAATAAAAAGAACTCAAAATATTTTTTTAAAGATTTTTATGATTTTTAAGGCAATGTCATGGTTGGTTGGTTGGTTTTTTAACACTTTGGATTGAGAATACTTATAGTGTCTCAAGTTAGGTTACCATACTGGAAGCACCAGAAATCAATGGCTCTTTTTGTAAAATGGGTATAATACTGCTTACCAACCTCACTGTGTTAACTTGCGGCTTAATTAAGGCTTGTTAAGCACTTTGAGATCTATAGAAATATGAAGTTTTAATACGCTCTATACTCTACCAGTTTAAGAAAACAGAAAAACATTAGAACCACAGAAAAAGATTATGCTATACAATGCAGACCACGCCTTTGATCTCACAGACCCCTCATATTCTTCATAACTTGCTAAGTGAAAAATTCCTCAATAATTTATCTATCAAAATTTAAACCTTGACCAGAAAAAACCCTTTTCCAACTGTCACCTTGATATCACCAGATTCCATATGCTCTCCTGCCATCATATTCTCCCTGCTGTTATGAACTTGTACCCACCCTAAGGGTATGTCTGTGCAGCAAGTAGACACCCACTGCTGGCCCATGCCAGCCAGCGAGGCTGTTTCATTGCTGTGTAGACTTCTGGGCTCTAGGACCCTGCGAGGTGAGAGGGTCCCAGAGCTCAGGCTCCAGCCCAAGTCTGGAAGTCCACACAGCGATGAAACAGCCCCGCAAGCCTGAGTCGGCTGGCATAGGCCAGCAGCAGGTTTATTTTTGCCGTGTAGGCATATCCTCAGTGGTTAATTCCCTTGACCAAATTATTAAATATTCATTGACATTTAGTGAATAAATGGAATGGAATTTGCAAGTATTTAAATTACTCTATATAACCTCTCTCTCTTTCTAGATATAACTTAGAGAATTTTTTCACTTGACCAGAGCTCGGAGAGCCAGGAATATTACTCTGTATATCCACTCACCACACAAAGGGCCAGCTTCCTCCAGGACACAGACAACTTCCTCCAGAAACACCATAAAATTAATAATCTCCCTCAGAACACCATCCTTACCACCATGGATATCACCTCCCTGTACATCAACATCTTTCACAATGATGGCATGCTGCCTATCTCAAATATCTATAGGACAATGGACAATACTCAGATATCCACCCCAGACATCACCAAACTCATCTGTTTTATCCTCAGTCATAACAATTTTACATTCAACAACAAGCACTTTGTCCAAACCATGGGAACAGCTATGTGTACTAGGATGACTCCCCAAATTGCCAATATCTTCATGAGCCACCTTGAGGAAAAATTTCTGGGCAAATGCACCATTAAACCAATCATATGCCTGAGATACATCAATAATATTTTTATCCTCTGGACAAAGGACCTACACGCCCTCATAAGTTTCCATCACAACTTCAACAACCACCACCCATTCATTAAACAATGTCTAGAACACTCCCACACTAGGATCAACTTCCTGGACAACACAATCAGCTCCAATAATGGAACGCCACAGACAGCTATATACAGGAAACCCATGGATCAGCACACCCACCTTCACAGATCCAGTGACCACCCCAAACACACCAAGAAATTTGTTATCTTTAGCCACAAAAACAACAAGGAGTCTGGTAGCACCTTAAAGACTAACAGATTTATTTGGGCATAAGCTTTTGTGGGTAAAAAAACCTCACTTCTTCAGATGCATGGAGTGGAAGTTACAGATGCAGGCATATAATGACCAGGCACTCAGATACCACAGAATATGCTCTGAGGAGAAAGTCTGGGATACATATCTTAACAATAGGTGGCACCACCGGGGGTGGGTGGGGCAGTGGCAGATTACTGCACAGGGACCCGTGACCAGGGGCCCTGGCCAATTTGGGGCCCCCAGAAGAATCACCTCCCACTACGACCCTGGGGCTGGAAGGCTCTTGCTCCCCACTTTGGCTATGGGGCCACGGCAGGGGCACCCAGCTTTTCCAGTCTTAGGGACACAGTGGGGGGTGAGGGTGGGGCCAAAAGGAGCGAGTGGGGGCAGGGCCTCAGGGGAAGAGGTGGAGTGGGGGCAGAACGGGAGCAGGGCCGCAGGGGAAGCCTCACCCATGATCTTAACACACTTAAAACTGCTTTCATGAAACAAGGATATTCCACCAGAGAAGTAGATTTCATCATGGAATGTGTACCCAAATACCTTGAGAAAACCTGCCTCAATACGGAAATAAAACCCCCTTCAACCTCTAGTTGTCACCTATCACCCTACACTGGAACCTATACTGGGTGTCGTTAAACAAGTACAATCCATAGTCAATGAGGTCAACAGCCTGAAATAAATCTTTTCTGAATCTCCTCTTCTGGCCTTCAAACAACCCCCCAACCTCTCTCCAACCTCATCATCAGAAGCAAGCTCCGCACAGACCAGGACATACTAACTCAAATGGCACCAGACCTTGCCAGAACAACAGATGTAAAACCTGTAGACATATTTTCACTCTGATGATGATCAATACTACCCCCATAACACACCTTTCAAGACCCATGAGTCCTACACATGCCTATCACAACATGTGGTATGCCTCATCCAGTGTGCTAAATGGCTCAATAACAATTATGTTGGTGAAACCAGGTAATCTCTATGCTCTCAAATGAACTAACACAGAATAATGCTAAAAGACAAAAACAACACATCACCTGTGGGTGAACACTTTTAACAAACATTCACTCTATAGCTGACCTTTCAGTCATCATCCTCAAAGGAAACCTCCACAACACCTTCAAAAGATGAGCCTGGAAGCTTAAATGTATAACTTTGCTAGACACTAAAAATCATGGACTGAATAGAGACACTGGATTTATAGCTTATTAAAACACTCTATATAACCCATTAACCCCTTCCCCCCAGCTTTTTTCTTCTCCTTTCCCCCTATGTCTGGAGAGATGTTAACTGGTCACTTCACCTTGAATGGTCCCTTGAAATATGTGTTTACTTATTCTAAACAATCTGTTCCATCTTGTATTTAGCTGTGACACTCGCAGTACATTTCCCAGACCTGGAGCACCTTGTCTCTCTTTATAACCTTATGAATTTATACTTATCTCTATATGATAGTGCAAATTCTTCATTTTCCTATTTGCAGTTGTACACAAAATATTTTACAAACTGTGAGAATGAAAAACAAACTGTGCCTTTTTGCTTCTTTATAATGTACAAAGAAGCCCTCAATTTTTCCCCCACTTAGAAATATTCAATCTTGATTTCCCTATTTTTCCTTTGAGGACTCTCTGGGCAACTGATGAGATTATAATATGCAGGACTCAAACTGGAGGCATATGTTGTGTCTCCATCTTCCACAAAGTGCCACCTCACATTTCAAAATCACAGCTTTAATTTAAAGTAAAGTTTTTTAAATGTCAGTCTCTAGCCATTTTGGTTGCGAAGAAAATAATCAGAACATGGATCAAGTGTAACTGATGCAATGATGTTTGCCTGAGTTTGCAGAGAGCCTGAAACAATAGCCTCAATTAATTTTAATCAGGTGTCCAGTGAAGATAATTTAAATGTCAGTGTTGTTACAGCCGACCAAAGCATATAGAGAAAGGAAAGGGACAATCATATTATAAAGATCTGCGCAATCTCCTGTGAGTGACATCTCATTTTGGCACCACCAATGGGAAGTGATAGAATACCACGATGTATTCCTCCTTTGAGAAGTGGCCAAGCCCAAGGCATTTAGGCATGTTCAATAGGACATCTGAGCCACACCCAGTGGGAGGCAAGCCCATGATCATATTTTGAGCATCTCCCTAACTATATGCTGTGAGTACATTTCAAAGGGTGGAGCTTCATTTGTAGGCAGAGCGTGAAGTACCACCATTGTTATTTTTCCTTCTGCATTTGATCCCATATAACATAGGAGGCAAAAGATTGAAATGTAAGTAACTAGGTCATGAGTTGTTTAAAACTGAGTAAAATAGATATTACTAAAACAATAAACTTCTGAAGTATGTAGACTTAAAAATCTACTCGCCTACATTCCTCTTCCAAGTGCAAAACTCTCCCCCTATCATGCAAAGGGCCAACTCCATCAATTTCTGAAGAATCTAGACTCCCATTAAAAAAGTATTATGGTTATGAAAAAAATTCCAATTGTAACCTGATGCAGTGCTATTTTCTTGAGTATGCAGTAGGCATTTCCAGGCTTCTGTTGCTGCTCAGAGATTTCTTCAAGAGTGAAATTAAAGAGACTCAAATCTGTTTCACCACTGGACTATTCAGAACTTTGTAAAATGGATGAGTCATCTCATTTTTATTCAGCTGCCATATGGGAGGGTTATGAGCAGCAGGATACAGTCTAGGTGCTAGCCATATGAGACATGGACTTGAAAAAAAGGACCCCCCCCCACACACACACACACACCTGACAACAACCAGAATTCTGAGGAAGAGCAGAGTAGTGGAGGTCACTTTCCCGCTCTTTGAAGCTGCCAAAATTAGTAGCACTCCTGAACAGTTATGGGGTCTTTGGGTTTGGAGTTGGAAAAGGGTGATCCTTCTTTCAGCATCCAAAGGAGTGTGGAGGCAAAAGCAAGATACTTAAAGCCAGAAAACAGATGAAAAATAACAAGGAGTCCAGTGGCACCTTAAAGACTAACAGATTTATTTGGACAAAAGCTTTTGCCCAAATAAATCTGTTAGTCTTTAAGGTGCCACCGGATTCCTTGTTGTTTTTGTGGATACAGACTAACACGGCTACCCCCTGATATATGAAAAATAGATCTCCTGAGCAAGGAGTTATAGGTAGGAGCACCCAGAAAGAAGTCCCAGCACCCTCCACCTATTGGGAAGGAAGGCTTGGCTTCTTACCAGGACTTCTCTGGTGCCCCAACTTTCCATGAATCTTTGTATTGGCTTCTGGTTAATAGGTGACATTTTCTGGCTATTTGGTATCTGGTAAATTTTTATTTTATGGTTTCCCTTTAGTTGTGGATAAGCCCCTATTTGCTCAGTTTTATAACTATCACATTACCAATTGTTAAGCCTATTATTATGTGAGTTCTGACTCTACTGAGAAGTCAAGTGAGCTCTTACCTTCAACCAAATGCCATACATGAAAGGGATTTTCTCAGTTCTTTTGCCCCATTTAGAAAGGCTTCCACAGTCTCTCTTTTGTTAACAGCTTGGAGATGTGTCCCTTCTGCTGGCTACCTCCTTTGTGGGGAAAAGATTTTAGTTCTGCCAGTGTCTGCCTTGAGATTATTACTTGCACACAGAGCTTGTGGGCAGTACTGTCTTATTACATATGTTTTGGCATCCCTTAGAAGATTGGACTTCAAAGCATCTGAAATACAACTTGGATTTGGCATCCCTAAGTATCCCTGAACTCTGTTCTTGCCTCTTTTCCATTGTTCATGGGTTTGTGTGTGTGTATGGGGTGGGTGGTTTGGCACATAAATGCAAACAGGTTTGATAGTTTCCAGAGTACATGTTGCCAGAAGCCTCAGAGACTTTCTCTATGGAAGAAAAGTTACTTGCAGTGTCTGTCAAGCCTGACACTATTCCCTAGATACTGTGATTGTCAGACATAATTTCAGAAGCTATTGTGGCCCTCCCAGGTGTTCTAAGGGTGTGCAAACCTGTTCTGCAGGCTTCTCCACGCATAAGAGGTGAGTAAAGCGAAACCCTTAGGTTTTAACTGAGCTGATATCTTTCAGTGTTTTCAACCTGGAGTTTTAGGCAGTACTTAAAAACAAGAGCTAAGCAAACAAGTAGAATCATGATTACTTAACTGGGTAATATCTGTTGGAATATAGATAGTGATGTTTTGTTGAGGTGTCTCAGCAATATAAAGCTTTTTACTTTTTCAAATAGTCCCATTATATCATCCAGCCATTTAAACTAAAATTGTAAGAAAAAGCTCTTACGTATTTTTTTGTTGAAGAATTTTTTATTCTAGAACCACCCATGTTTGCTGCCAAAATTCTTGTAACGGACTGATGCCATTCCTTAAATTGAATTAGATTATTGATTTACATCATTCTGTCAGATTCTGTCATCATTGCAGCATAATTGCCTCATTAGGTTTTCTTCATAAATGTAAAAGGACCCATAATGCAAGGGAGATGAAAAAGTTTAAAAGGTCTTTCAGTAATAATTATCCCGTATATATCTATCATAGGTACTTATATGGCCTTCATTACCATAATATCTGAGCACCTCACAAATCTTTTAGTGTATTTATCTTTGCAATAACCTAGGAGGTAGAGAAGCACATCTCCAGTTTACAAGTGGGGAACTGAGGTACAGAGAGACTAATCTACACTGAATCTGGGAGGTGTGATCATAAGTGTAGATCAAAGCTAGCTCCAGTAATAATAGCAATTAACCTTTGTAGCACAGTACCCTTGGTATGTACTTGAGCTGTCACACCCATGCTGCTGGGGTTTCACCGGTATTGTTATGTGAGCTAGTTACAGAAATTATAGTGGGGCAGAGAATTGACCCCTGGTTTTGTGGGTTCCCAGCTCTTGGGGATCAGAAATTCATTCTGCAGCAATCAATTAGAGGACACTATCCTTGTCATATTAGTAATAATACTTGGCACTTCTACAGTATCTTTCATTCAAGGTTCTACAAGTATTTTAAATTATTAAGCCTCACATAGACCCACCTGTGAAGTACTTCTGTTACAGTTATGTAAACTGAGACAGGATAAGGCAAAAGCATTCAACCTTAGTGCTAAAGTTAGGTACCTAAATCCACATTTAGATATTTTAAAAAGTAGCCTGATTTTTAGAGGTGCTTTCAAGTCAACGGGAGTAGTGAGTCTGAAAAGAAGACTAAGAGAACATGCCATTTACTCAGCAAAATGAAAAAGTTAAGACTTACCAGTAGGAAGAGAAAAATGTAGCAATGAGATGCAATATGACTACTTTAGGATTGCAATTGTGTGTCTCAACCAAATGTAAAGGGCAAGACCCCAAAAGGCATGCTGGGAAAATAAGTTTACCATAAAAAGAGCCAGGGAGAATTAGTATATAGTAGGAAATTGTCAGGTGGGAGTTGCTCTTTGTTGTACATAGCCCTTCTATCTTATAGTGCCTAAATGTAGATTTAGATGTCTGCCTTTAAGCAAACATGTTCAAAAGTTTTGTTCTAGGTGATTTTCCTAAAGTTACATAGTGAGTCTGGGGCAAAACCAGAATAGAGTGGCTAACATTGATTTAACTTAATTTGGTTAAGAGTGCCTATACCAGGGGATTGTAAGCATTTAGAAATTAATCTAGTTAAATTGATGTAAAGTCAGTGTTTAGCCCAGCCTTTAAAGATATCAGCTGAGAACTGTGACAACATGGATATGTTATATCATGATACTGATTTAACTTCGGGGTATTAAGAGTTGATCCTACCCTGGAACTTTAATTGGAGATGTTGGAAATGTAGGTATATCAACAGGAGACTTTGACATCTGTACAAGACCTGGTATGTTTGAAGCTGAAATATCTTGATCTAGAACAGTTCAATTTTAACTGAATATTTGTAACTTCAGCTCTTTTCCACTAAGTAATGTACAAGTGTAAAGTGCACCATTTGTTGTTGACATTTGCTTTTATTGAACAAATAGATGCTCAATCAGAAAATCCTACACCCAGATGAAGTAGCTGATGTTTGTAAAGGCAGCTGATAAATGCCCCTTCCCTTAAAAAAGGACCATAGTATCTAGTATGAACTTATGACTAATGTCAGCTGTCCTCTTTTTGATAAGATGAACATCCTAGACCACCCACTTGTGCTAAGATCTGTTAAGGAAATGGATGGTGAGGCCTGAAGCCACTGTGGCTGTATGAATCTCTCCCGTGAGTTCTGTTTAGAAGTCTCCCCTCCCATCAGCTTTCAAACTTTCTGCAGAGTCTGTTTGGGTGACAGCAGCCAGAATGGCGCTGCCTTTTAATTTAATTCAATCCATTTTGGTTTCTGTTATGTTAGGAATTTTGGCTGTATCAGTGAAGCTTTGGGGTTTATTTTATTTTATTTCCAGTGTTCAGTTCAAATACAAACAGATGGTACAAATGGACTCCTGTTATACTACAGCAATATCTACAGCACAGCACATCACATTATCACTGCTGATGAAAATATGCCTTCAGATAGTATTTGGCCTCAGGGTAGAAAGCATATTGTGAGACTGGAGGTGCTTTCATTCTGCAGGCAAAATCTCAGGGGCAAAAATTGCAGTGTTTGAGATTATAGTAAGAGGAGCAATATAGATTATGAGAGAAAGTAAGACCTCTTGTTATTATGAAGGTGACAGTACAGAGCTCAGCCTAGGGTAAATTAACGTTTGTGTCCTGGAAGAGACATCTGTGAAGTGTCCAGAGCAGCCTTGCTAACTAACTCACGTTAATTGGTGAGGTAAAAAACTGTAATGTAGACAAGAGCCAGCACAATTTCAGAGGTTTTAATCTGTATATACAGTGCAAGGTGTTATGAGATGTTTCAAATCACGTTAGCTAACTCAGTTTTTAAAAGCACCTGTCTTTCTAGTCTGGATATGTCCTAGAAGTGTCCTGAGGTCTGGGAGCAAAGGCATGGATGGTGGGGAGCTAAGGGCTGCATGATTCCTGAATGAGCCTTGCTGCAAGGTATAAATTAATTTCTGGGGAGTAGTATGGGATGGAGGCCTCTCTAGGTTTCCATGTATATCCTTAAGCTCCACAGGGGGGCTTCTAGGTGTACCTCCTGCCTGTACATGAGTGTTCAGCAGCCAAGCTAGTAGGCGCTTTATAGACTGAAAACTCTTCCCCCTGAGGAGGGGATGCAACACTAATTCCATGCAGACAAATAGGAGCACATTCCTCTCCCTTTCTCCCCTCCCAGAATTTTCAGTAGGAGGGAGCATTTTGCCCATTAGGTATGGAGATCTATTAGGTGTTTAATATATGCTAATGCAGGATTGTTTCCTACTGTACATTGTCTAGTGTTTTGTGATGTTTAAGGTAGAGATTTCAGTTCAAAATCCGATCTTTATTTTACAAAGAAGATAGCAACAATTTCCCAGAACAACAATAGTTCAGGCAACAAACATTTTAGAGGTGTGTAGGTTTTTGGAGATGACAGAACCAAAAATACAAGAAAGCGAGATTAATTATGCAAATATCACATGTTCATCATCTGCAGTTAGTTTAGTAGGATTAACAGCTATTGTGACTCTTTATTCGTTATTGACCCAATCCAAATTTCTTTGGATTTAGTAGGCATTTCTATTTTATGCAGCTAAATATTCTGTCTGGGGACTGTCTGATAATATATATTTATATGGTCCTTCCCCATGTCTGTAGTACCTGAGCATCTCACAAACATCAATTATTTTAGCCTCACAACACTACTGTAAGGTCGGAAAGTATTATTATCCCAATTTTACATTTACAGATTGAGAACTGAGGTGTCGGGGAAGGGAAGGATTTTCAGAAGCAGTTAGGCACCAGACTCCTATCGACTTCCAAATATTTTCTTTTGTAAATAGAGCGTTTGGTGCATAATTACTCTTCGTACCTTTGAAAATCTTCCCCTGAGAGACCAGGTGGTCAACAAGGCAGGGTCACAAGGGCTGTGCTCCAGGGAGACTGTGGCAGAGCTGGAAATTGAACGCAGGTCTCCATCGTCCTAATTTGGTGCCTTAACCACAAGACAATGTTTCTGAGAAGGACAGTACCTTTCCAGCAGGATTAATTGATTAAGAGGATTAATCAAATTCCCTTATAGAACTCATCAGGACAGTAGTCTTGCTAGTTCACAAATGAGATCATAGTAAGAATTATCATTAAATGTTAGTAATAGCTTACATTTAAGTAGTGCCTTACATCCCCCAATGCCTTACAAACTGATACACAAATTATAATAATTTAGGAACGTTTTATCCAGCCTTCAAATACAACTTCTTGGGTGAAATGCAGCAGCTGATTAACACTACAGAGCACGACTACATAACACTTTAGGAAAGAAACAGGAGAAGAATTCGATATTCAATTGTCAAAGAGAAAGGGAGTTTAGGGAGCCAGAATGTCTCAAATTAGATTTGGCCAGGAGATTTTTCTGATAAGTGCTATAAACAATCAGGACCTTGGTTTTGTGTCTTATCTGAAAGATAGAATCCTACAATTTTTATTTATTTAGTGGTGGCAGTGGTTGGGAGAGGATGCATTCTCAATTACATGGAATTAAAAATACAGAGTGGCAGTTTTTCACAGCATAATATGTAGACTTCTGTATGAGGAAAATAAGTTTGAAAGGAGTAAACATTTATTTGGTTCTCAGAAAAACCTCACTTACCAAGTGTTCAAAGTAGAAATTACCAGTTTGTTTTAGGATACTATAGTGATGAGGACCGATACTTATACAAATAGATAGCTCCACATACAGACAGAAAACACACTCAAGTGAAGCAAAGGTGGGCTAGGTCAATTTAAGGAGAGTTAAATTGCAGTATCTGTCTATGTAAGATGACACTAAGATAAAACACAGTTGCTTTAATATACATTAGGCTTTGTTCTGCAATTGTCGTCACTAATTGCTGTGGAAAAGTTATAAGACATGATCAGACAACACACTTAAGCAAGTGACAGAGATTGAACTGATGCCAGAGCCTCCAACTGAAAGGATGGCAGTTAAAAATTGGAGAGACTTGAGAGAACTAAGTGAAATTAATTGTAAAACCTCTCTGATAAGCCAGAGAAACTGTTTTTTACCTTTGAAAGAATAGCAGATGCACAAAATGCTATTGAAGGTTCAATTATGGAGCCCTAAGAGCAGAAAGAATTTGTTGCTTGGCTATTTCTAATTGAACCTTTGAACAGAAAATCCTGTCTACTCAAAGGGACAGTTATCAATACTTAATGCACCAAAAACCTGTCCTCATGCATCCGACGAAGTGGGCATTCACCCACGAAAGCTTATGCTCCAATACATCTGTTAGTCTTAAAGGTGCCACGGGAATCTCTGTTGCTTTTTACAGATCCAGACTAACCCGGGTACCCCTCTGATACTTGTCCTGAGTTTGTTAGTTTTCTCTTCCTTTAAGCAGAAGCACATACATGTCTCAGAGTGAAAGAAATTGGATTAGTAGAATAGAATGTTAAAAAGGAACTAGTTAAAACAAACCAGCACAAGAATGTTTATGCTAACAACTGTACTGGCGCTTCTTCTTTTAAAATGTAGCTGCATTTCTCTTGCAGGAAGGAGGTATGCAGCTGTGTTCAAGTCTGTGGACAGGGGTCTGGCTGAAAGTCAGTATTGGAGTGATGCCCCAGGTCTATCAGGGCTGAGCCCCAATAGTTTAAGGAAAATCCCATGACAGATTAAGTGAAGTCTGTTAGAAATCAAATTAAGTGAAATTGAAGCTAAATTTTAGCATCTCAAAAAGATGTTTAGCATGTAGAAGGCATAGGATTAATTTTTTTAGTATATAATGGAGCAGCTCGAATATTAATTCACAATGCAAGACAATAGTCTTCTACAAAAATGACTGTAAAAGCACATAAACTGCCTGGATTAACTAGAAATGGGTCATCTCAGTCTTTTCATGCTAGTGTTCATGATGATGATGCCACTCATAATATCTGTCCAGCTGTCTCTTCATCATCATCTGGAAGCAATGCATGGATGATTATCTTTGAAACCACAAGGCCCAATAATTTTTTTTTCAAATGAAAGTGTATATTCTGCGGACACTATTGTAACCATCAGAAAAAATGTGGTTTTATAGCATTCTACCAAGTACAATTCAATCCAAACTTATTTGGCACAACTACTGTATTATTCATTGTTCTGATAAAGTATAATACTATTGGTGTACTTGGCTCTTTACAGATAAATGAAAAGATGGTCTGTGACCCATAGAGTTTACAATCTATGAACACTGCTTTTTCCATACCATACACTATTGTTTTCTGTAATTCAATTCCTAGTTAAATAAGCTTTCAATGTGATGATTGCAGGAAGTTTTCTGATGTTTAGCTAACAAGTGTTTGCACCATTGGTATTTTAATTACTATGTTTAAAGAGCATTTCTGTGTCTAGTTGTTTTGGTCTTTAATCTTTTTTGAAATACCAGATGTAGCAACATTGTAAACAACAGCATCACTCTCTTGGAAGCAGTGATCTAAGGCCTGGTCTACACTAAAAAGTTAGGTCGACCCAGCTACTTCATTCTGAGGTATGAAAAATTCACAGCCCCAAGCAACATAGTTAAGCTGATCTAGCCCCGTAGTCAGCGCTAGGTCGAGGGAATTATTCTTCCTTCGACCTAAGCACTGCCTCGTGGGGAGTTGGACTATCTACGCCAGTGGGAGAACTCCTCCCGTCAGCATACATAGCGTCTGCACTGAAGCACTACAGTGGAGCAGCTGAGGCATTGCAGCTGTGCCAGTGTAATGTTTCAAGTGTAGACAAGCACTAATTAAAATGTGCTGAGCCAAACAGGTGAAATCCTGTTGCTCTTGATCCCACTGAATGCCTGCATGACATATTATACAGTGCTGTGCTTAAGGAAGGGCATTGTTCTTTCTTGTACGTAAAAGTTAATTAACATGCAACATTCTTTACAGTCTTCTTTCCTTGTTTATAACCAAAGTGTGCCCCCTCTCTCCACAAGATACAATTCACCTCTCTACTCCAAACCACAGAATTAAGAAACACATGGTTGTTGATAAAGGAAGCGAGATTTCTAAAAAATACTTATTTAATCAAGACAGTTTTAAGGCTTTTCATGATATTACTGTATGTAGCATCTCCTGTCTTCCACAAAGCTTTGCTAAAAAGGCCACAGAAAATGTGGTAATCATTAGGGAGAAGGAGAAACACTGAAGATTTTACTGTTTGTATGCCAAACTTACCTAGCTTTTAGGAATGCTATAATGATGGGAATTACATGGGGCTGTATTCCTGGGTACCACAGTTAGATTTACAGACTCTAATGCTGGTATAGTATGGGTGAAGTTCACCCTCATATAGAGGGCTAGCACAAGGCCCTATTTTTGAGGGCCTACGTGTTGCATAGGCCTTGAGTTTTTTCTCTGTGCAGGGGTGAATTTCAGCCTGCATGTTTAACTGCTGATATAATATGCTGTTATTCTTTTGGATTGTCCATTCAAGTTTATATGGCAGAAATACATTCCTATTATCTCAGTGTTGAAACTCTCAATACTTCTTTTTACACTTTAAAGACTAAATTCTCCTCAGTCTTGTCATATGACTAAGTTCTTTCAACATCTGTGGAACTGCAGCCACAGCAACATGAACTGGATTTGGAACCAAGACTCTGGACTGAGGGTGGAATCAGTGGATAAATACAGAAAAAATATTCCAGTTTCATCCTACCCAATGTATTAAAATGGGCACTAACACTGGGATTTTTGCCAGTGCTAACCTTTTGCAGATGTCAAAACAGACCAATGATCATAGAATGAGATCAAGGCTTGCAAATGTGGGCACTAAGAAGAAATGTCATATGCAGTACATTCATGTTACTACAGTACTTATGTTCCGCCAATGAAATGTGCCATTCCAGGACCTCTGTCCATACTTTAGAATGAAGTATGAAGATGGGCATCCTCATAGTTCATTACAGAAAAAATGACAAAACATTTGAATGCATTTTATACATTTGAGAACTATAAATCTGTAAAGGCTTTTTTCATGTCTAACTGTAGAAAATATGTTCTCAAAATGGTAGCATGCTAGTACACAATAGTTTGTTAGCATTGTTGTAACTCAGTACATTTGCAAAGTCACTGACAACAGGAAAAGCCTTTTTAAAAGCTCTACAATGTCTTTTCTTAATTTTTATATTTTCTTTTTACAGACATAGGGTATTCTTCTTAAACACTTTTCTATGAGCCTAGTCCAGCATCCATAGAAGTCAATAGAATAACTCCCATTAACTCTAGGAGCTATTGGTTCAGATCCCAAAGCAGCACCTTGCAGCCAGTGCATTAGAAAGATTTTTGGATAAAAAATGAATAATGAATCAGTAGGAACAATTGAGCAAACCCAGAATAAAGACTCTTTGTAAACAAACAGGTGCAATAAATGAGCAGGTTATTTAGCAAATCAAGGCGGAACCCACGCTTTTTGCCAGATAAAACTCTACATCAATGAACCCCTGAAAATCCTACTATTGATACAAATATTGACATATGTTAGTGTATTTATAATACAAGTCAATATAAAGCCTAACACCAACCCCATCTCTTGTGTGTGCATGTGTTAAAAGAAGAAATCAGCTGGCGAAAGCTGAGGACATATTGAATGGGATAAAGATTATGGGCTAATAGTTTAGCACAGGACTAGGACTCATTGTTCTGGAGTATATTCCTAGCTCTGTGTAGAGACTGTCTGGTTTGGCCAATGTACATGGCAGAGGGGTATTGCTGGCACATGATGGCATATATCACATTGATAGATGCGCAGGTGAACGAGCCCTTGATAGTGTGGCTGATGTGGTTGGGTCCTATGACGGTGTCCCTTGAATAGGTATGCGGACAGAGTTGGCAATGGGGTTTGTTGCAGGGGTTGGTTCCTGGGTTAGTGTTTCTGTTGTGTGGTTTGTAGTTGCTGGTGAGTATTTGCTTCAGGTTGGGAGGCTGTCTGTAAGTGAGGACTGGCCTATCTCCCAAGGTTTGTGAGAGTGAGGAATCGTCCTTCAGGATAGGTTGTAGATCCTTAATGATACATGCGATGGAGATGTTTTAGTTGGAGGCTGTAGGTGATGGCTAGTGGCATTCTGTTACTTTCTTTGTTGGGCCTGTCCTGTAGTAGGGGACTTTTGGGTACCCTTCTGGCTCTGTTAATCTGTTTCTTCACTTCCCCAGGTGGCTATTGTAGTTTTAAGAATGCCTGATAGAGATCCTGTAGGTGTTTGTCTCTGTCTGAGGGATTGGAGCAAATGCAGTTGTATCTGAGGCAGTGGCGGATTAATGATTTTGCCGCCCCTAGGCCCTGAAATAATTGCCGCCCCCAGTGGCTGGCCCCATATGAACTTGTTTTTTTAGTTTTAGTCTGTATAGCACGATTTCGGTTATAGCGCGGGACCGCGCATGGATCCAAAACGCCGCGTTCAAGCAGGGGTCCGGTTTTATATCAAATATTTATTTTTTATTTTATGTAGATACAATGAAAGAAATAAAAGTATTTGAGTAGTAAGTAATTATATTTGTTTACGCCTACACCTTTGAGCGGCAAACTTATTCATTAATTCTGTATAATCCAGAGAAGTTGTTAGATCCTTTTCAATTGTCAGGAGAGAAAGGGAGTTTAATTTTTCCTCACTGAGATTAGCCCTCAAATAGTTTTTTACCCTTTTTAATGCCAAAAATGATTGTTCCGCTGAACAGTTTGTAGCAGGTGTGCAAACGAACATTCGGAAGGCAATATCAAGATTTGGATATACTGAATTAATGTTTCGATTTCGAAGAAGGCTGCAATATCTTATAATTGACTTCTTTTCATTTTCAGGAATTTCGACACCTTCCAAATACTATCAAAAAAGTAGACACTCATTCACGAATGATTCTTCTAAATCTCCTTGGTAGCATAGCTGTAATTTTTTAGCATGAACTGTTATATCTGCTGTTGAAGTATTGGTAATGTTAGAGAGAAACTGAAATCTGCCATACATTTCTTGATACGCATTACTTCTGTGTTTCAATTAATTATTTGTTTCTTGAAATGCTGTTAATTAAATTGCCATTACACTTGACACCATAGTAAAATTTCCACCATGCCTGATTTTTTAAGCAAGTGACATATCGTTTGCCAATTCTAGGAAGGGTAAATGGTTCAGAGGTCAAATGTAACAACTTCCTAACAAGATGAAAGAAACAATTTCATAAAGTATAATAAATTGTCACTGGGTGTCACTCTTGCGTCAGCCTACAACAGTTTCAGAAATATTTTAGTATAAGTTTTATTCTTTACAAAAAAGGTGATTGCTTTGCTTCTTTCCTTTTTTGGTATATTTATTTATAATACTTTTCTGACTAACAATATTAAATATTTCCTCCATAGCAAAGCTGAATATTAATATTAAATATTTCCTTCACTTGGCTTCACTGAAAGATCACACCATATCAGCATGACTTCACAGAATTGTATTGTTCACAGAAGCTGAATTAGGAGATTTCAAAGTTGGTTACCACGTTGCTTCAGTGAAACCTCACTGACTTCAATTTCAAACACCTACACTTTGATTTGCAGGTGAAGATTTTTTTTAATATATTGGCCCAAATTCATTCTTCAATCTTTTGTGTAACTCTATTGACTTCACTATCATCTCATACCATAACTAAGGAACGAAATCAGATGTGTTAGAGATATTGTTTGTTAGGAGTGAAATTCACCCCTTTGCAGAAGGCCCGTACATGGCCTATGCACCATTTAAACCCTCAGAACAAGCTTAAGTAGCTCTTCAATAATGCATAAGCCTTGTGCTGGTGGTCTGCACAGGCCTGGATTTACCCATAGGAGAAGAATCAAAGAGTCCCAACACTTACTAACTGATAACGCTAATAATGTAAAATAGATACAATAGTTAATACTAAACTGATTTATCTGGCAAATAAATACGATCCCCAAAGGCATAGTTATCCCACAGCAGTACTACTAATACTGACTGCAGCAATCTGATGTGCAGAGGGTGAAAGCAAGCAAGTTTTTGCTGTGTTGGCCAGTTTCATTTGTTCACTCTAGAATCTTTTTTAACCCTACTTCTGGAGGGGAGCACACAGTAACCACATCTCCTTCTTGGAAGGCAACTTCCACTTTCCTCACATAGTAGCTAGGACATGAACAAATACTGTCCCTCATTCCTCACCACACATACATTATATCCCCAGTGTTCACAATGGTACAAACAAGGTAAGGCCAGTATTTTCAAAATAAAGCTACTTCCACTGAAAATCTCTGCTGAATCAGAGCCTGATGTTGTATACCACCTCATGTGCATTTTGTTTTATTGCTGTTTCCAAGAGGCACTTATAAAGTTAATTATAACTAATGACTTCTGGCGCGTGTATACTTGATTGCTGGAACTCAGACCTAAGGTTAGAATTTGAATGAGTGTATATGCATAAGTTATATGTGCACCTCTGCTTCCATCAAAGTCTTCTGAAGATTTTTGTTTTAAATGACATGCTAGGTGTTTTCTTTAATATTGTTCATCAGCAGCCGGTGTGCTTTGAGCCTATTTCTTTCTTCATGATAAGCACTTAATATTTTGCAGAATGTATTAAATATTGTATATAAATTCAAACATAACACTATTTTCTACATTGCCTATTTTTGATTTCCAGTTATCATGTGATACCATTAGGTTACATTCTTCCACCAAAAACCTTCACTAGTATTGACAATCTGAACCTAACTCTTACTTTTTTCTACATAATGTTAGAGATGTATAATGACTGAATATCAGACAGATATCATCCGTGTATTTAGTGAAATCTTTTTGAAGATAGTTAAAGAGCTTAATGCTCAATCAGAGTAATTGTATACACCCTCTTAAGTCTTGAAAGGAAAGCCATTGACGTTGTACTTAACTGTTGGGGTATGTGTGAAAACTATAAGAAAAGCGGCTAAAACAAAGAAAAATACATTCACAATTGCTATTTCCCTACCCCCTCCAAAGTATGAACGAAAATGTGAAACTGTGGTTAAGGATCTGTGCTCATTCATCTATTATGCTAAATTTTATGTGGTTTCCTTGGACCACATTTGCTAAAATATGTAAAAAAGCACATGAAGGTGTGAATACAATTTAAGAGTTTGCCATTTGAGGGCTAATGATTTCACAGGAATTTTGCCAGAGTAAAGACTGCAGGATGTGGTCCTGTTTAAAGCCCTCTTCACGTATGTGTGTAATGCTATGTTAGAACATGCTGCAAAGAGCTATTGCAGAAAGGAACTAATTACTAATATTTAGTGGTACCAGAAGTGCTGATGTAAGTAAAGCCAAAAACAATTGTAAAAAGGAAGCTACAAAAAAGTCACTGTCCCACACATCTCACAATTGAATTCAGGAAAGCACTAAAACACATGCTTAAGTCCAGTCATATTCAAGACAACATTTAAGAACTTGCTTACATTTAAGCAGACACTTCAGTCCCATTGTCCTTTCTTGAACCAGGAACCATTATTCAGGAACCATTATTCCATTGACTTCCTATTTATTTACAAAACAAGTACATCTTAGGCTCTTGCAACTGCAAGTTTCCCACACTGCTTTGTCAATGCTCTGCAACTTTGTTCTGGAGGGATCATCTTTACTGGTGAGAGATTTCAGGGTATGCATCCGAAGAAGTGGGTTGTAGCCCACGAAAGCTTATGCTCTAATAAATTTGTTAGTCTCTAAGGTGCCACAAGTACTTCTGTTCTTTTTACTGATGAGAGAGTAGTTCAGTCTCCATGCCCGTTCAGCCACTGACCTTTTCCCTGACATTACTAATCAGGGTGCCAACTAATATACTATGGTAGGGATGTTTGTGATAAACACATCCACCCCCTTGGAACTGGACTGAGATTCACCAGCTTATTTCACACAGGTCACTGAAGAGCCATCCGCAGAGGTTGGATGGATCTGGTGCTCCATGGAATATTCTGCCGAAGGTAACTTGTTTGTGAATTGCCATGTGCTGAGAATTTCACAGAAAAATAACATTCATTTGTCCCTCGCTGTATCAGACATAATAATATGCTCTGAAATTATGCTATTTTCTGACAATATTTTTTATCTCCTCATTCTGAAGCCAAAAGAAAGTGAAATTAAATGATGCAAAGAGGTCAGCTTGGCTTCAAATAAGCCCAGGATTCTAATAATCTATTTCATGACATCAGACGGATATTTTCAATGCGGCTTGCCTTATATTGCTAGTTTATTGAGAATTTTTTGTATTTAATTTTAAACATTTAAATGTGGATGAAAGTCAAGATGATGAATATATAATAGTACTCCAGTTTAGAACTGGAAGAAGAGATGCTGGTTAAAAAAAAGAACTAACAATTTAAAACAAAAAATAAAAAAATAGAAGTATTATTACAAGGAAACACTGAATGCTATTTTCATGGATTTCTCTTTCTGTATCTGTATTATATGTATATAATATGTACACCTACTAACAGTACCTTTATTTTTATTTGTTTCATGAAATCAACAGGAATTTCATGTATGGATGAGTGCAGAATATGCAATAGATAGATCCACTCTGTGGCTAACATACCATTTCTGTTCAAAGAGCTTTGCCCTCTTTTTGTTTTCTTCTCTTTGGCCTTGGCTACACTTGCAGATGTACAGCGCTGTGAGTTAAACCTGACTTCGTGCAGCTGAGTACGGAAAGTGCTGCAGTCTGTCCACACTGATAGCTGCCCAGCGCACTATCGTGGCCACATTTGCAGCAATTGCAGTGCTATTGGGAGCGATGCATTATGGGCAGCGATCCCACAGAGCACCTTTTCCCATTCTGGCGCTGTGGGTTGTGGGAAGGGGGCGTGGGTGCGGGGCATTCTGGGTCCTGTCCCAACGCCCCGTGATGCATCGCTTCGCATCCCAGAAATCCCTTTGTTTCCGTTCACCTTTGGCGCCATCTTTCAACGGTTTCTGTGCAGCGCGATCTGTGTGCGGGAAATGGAGCCCAAACTGCTGAGGCATATGCTGACGAGTCTCACCAGCACGTCACGTTTGGTTGTCGAACTATTCCTTAAGATCCAAAGTGACAGTGAGAGTGAGGAGTCCGATGATACTATCGTGCTGCGTAATGCGTACGACACGAAATTGCTTGTGGCATTCACGGACATGCTCAGCACCATGGAATGCCGCTTTTGGACTCGGGAAGCAAGCACCGAGTGGTGGGATCACATCGTCATGGAAGTCTGGGATGACGAGCAGAGGCTGCAGAACTTTCAGATGAGAAAAGCCACTTTCATGGGACTGTGTGAGGAGCTTGCCCCCACCCTGCGGCGCAAGGACACGAGATTGAGAGCTGCCCTGCCAGTGGAGAAGCGGGTGGCTATTGCAGTCTGGAAGCTGGCAACTCCAGACAGCTACCGGTCGCTCGCAAACCAGTTTGGAGTGGGAAAGTCGACAGTTGGAATCGTGTTGATGCAAGTTTGCAAGGCCGTTATTCGCATCCTACTTAGAAGAACCATGACTCTGGGTAACGTGCAGGAAATAGTGGATGGCTTTGCACAAATGGGGTTCCCTAACTGTGGAGGGGCAATAGATGGGACGCACATTCCTATTCTGGCACCACCCCACCTAGGATTCGAGTATATTAATCGGAAAGGGTATTTCTCTATGGTTCTCCAGACTCTTGTGGATCACTGTGGGCGTTTAATTGACATTAACACAGGCTGACCTGGAAAGGTGCATGACGCACGCATCTTTCGGAACACTTGGCTGTTCAGGAAGATGCAGGCCGGGACTTTTTTCCCAGAGCGGAAGATCACGGTAGGGGGACGTTGAAATGCACATTGTGATCCTTGGAGATCCCGCTTACCCGTTAATGCCGTGGCTCATGAAACCCTACACAGGGAGCCTTGACAGCAGCAAGGAACGGTTCAACTACAGGCTGAGCCGGTGCCGAATTACTGTGGAGTGTGCCTTTGGCCGTTTAAAGGGCCGCTGGCGATCTCTGTATGGGAAGCTGGACTTGGCCGAAAACAGCATCCCCGCGG
Source organism: Chrysemys picta bellii (assembly GCF_011386835.1). Lineage (NCBI taxonomy): Eukaryota > Metazoa > Chordata > Testudines > Emydidae > Chrysemys > Chrysemys picta. Next base: position 68,412,468 of record NC_088800.1, on the reverse strand, counting down.
TTATATCCGCGTGCTATGCCCTCCATAATATTTGTGAAGGGAAGGGTGAAAACCTCACTCAGGCATGGACCTCCGAGGTTCAACACCTGGAGGCTGAATTTGCACAGCCAGAGAGCAGGGCTATTACTGGGGCTCAGCGCAGGGCTGCAAGGATTAGGGATGCCTTGAGGGAGCAATTTGAGGCTGAAAACCAGTAGTGATATCTGGTGCCCTGCACGGGAGTGAAGTGCAGTAGTTCCAATCTTTAGGAATCAGTGTTTGCTAAGCAGACAAGCAGACTTGCAGTGCCTGTTTATTTCCTGGGCTAAGGAGTATTTTACTTTATGCAATTAATTATAATAAAGAATGTTTTCAATGTTTTCAAAGCCAAAGAATCCATTTATTGAAAAGAAACAAGGGGGTGGAGTGGGGAATGATACAATCACAGATTCGCGTATGTCCTGTCTGGTGTGCTGTGCAGTGAGTGCTGCACTTCAGGATAGCTATACTGCATGGTGATGGGGGTTGAGTGCAGAGGGTAAGGGTCATGGTTTTCAGGGCTGGGTGGTGAAGATACTGGTGTTGGAGGCAGTGGGTGGCGTGAAGAACACGGAAGTTGGGGAAAGTGGGTTGGAGGTGACAGTGGGGCACAAGGGAAAGAGTTTTGGGACAAGGGTTGTACGGAGGGGTGGCGTTTGTGGTACTGCTCCTCTTTCTGCATGGCTACGAGCTCCTGGATAGTGTCTGCTTGGCGCTCCAGGATGCTTATGAGCCGATCCGTGCTTTGCTGCCGGTGCGCTGCGTTTTCCTGGCGGATCCTGCTTTCTCTCTCCCTCCAGTTCTGTGCTTTCTCATTCTCTTTAATAGATTGCCGCATCACTTCTTGCAGTATGTCTTCTTTGCTTTTTCGTGGTCTCTTCCTGAGTCTTTGCAGTCTCTGAGCAGGCGATAAGAGGGACGGCTGAGGTCTCAAGGTTGATGCTGCTGTATAGGCAAAATGCAACATTTAACAGAGGCAGCATTGTTTATACCAGACAGAGTAATGATTCCCCCCGCACTTAAGGAGTAGAAAACACACAGGGTCTACACAATAGCATAATTTTCCCGTCTGAAACAGAGCACACATATCCCACGGGAGCCTCAAAATGGTGAGTAAGGGGGACTAATTGTTTCAGGGCTGCACTGTCTTCTGGGTTTCTACGCCTTGGGGAGAGCCAACAGCTTCAGGGGGCATCTACACTGAACACTGTCCCAACATTTTCCACAGGAGTTCGTCCTGGACGATATCTCGCTGCTGAGGGTGATCTGGGAAGCAAGGGAGGGTCTTCTACTGCAATGCGGCTTCCGCCCTGGCCCATATGCAGCTTGCCTGTGTGCAGCAATGGTCCCCCCGCCCCTCGCGGCACAGTGGCGCGGACACATTAGCCTGGCTGGGACAAGGACCACGGTGGCTCTCCCGATAAACTTCACTTTAATCCTGCACTGCAGGGCATCCCGGTCATGGCCCCTTTCCATCATGTCCTTTGATACCTTCCCGAAGGTATCGTAATTCCTACGGCTGGAGCGCAGCTGGGACTGGACAGCTTCCTCCCCCCAAACACTGATGAGGTCCAGCAACTTGCCATTGCTCCATGCTGGGGCTCGCTTGGTGCATGGAGGCATGGTCACCTGGAAAGATTAGCTCATAGCACTCCACGCCACGCTGGGCTGAGCAAACAGGAAGGGGATTTTAAAATTCCCGGGGAATGTAAAGGGTGGGTCACATGGTTGGTTATCTGAAGCAAGGGCAGTAGAGTTTGAACTGATGACCAGAGTGGCTAGAACAGGCATTGTGGGATACTGCCGAATAATTCTGGAGGCCATTCACAGCGCATTGGGCGGCCACACTGGCGCCGCAGCGCTGTAGCGACAGCGCAATACTCGCTATTCCTCTCAGGGAGGTGGAGTACATGCAGCGCTGCAACCACGGAGATACAGCGCTACAAATGCCTTGCCAATGTGGACGGGGAGTGAGTTGCAGCGCTGGGGGCGGCTTTACAGCGCTGTAACTCGCAAGTGTAGTCAAAGCCTTTGTCTTAGAGTGTTAAGTGTTTTCATAGTTGAGGTCACTTACTCAAGAAAGACCAGTCCTGAAAGAGTCAGTAATGATGATGTGCTGAATTCCCACTAATGTCAAAGGGATTTTGTCAGCATTATCTAGTGTGAAGCCCTCAGCCCACCACCATTGCCATGCGGTCCATTGATCCAGAACTTTGGCAGTTCAAGTGGCATGATGTCTGTTGCAGGAGCACCAGTGATCTGTATGCTATGTATAACCTGTATGCTCAAAAGGTCTGTTACACTTCCCCCTCTTTTGTCTCCTCTCCCTCTCTGAATAACTGTGAAGTGGCTTTTCCCCTCCCTCCCCTCCTGGAATGCTTGTGGGATGAATGGGCTGGTTGAACAGCTGGAAGATCAGAAGAGCTTCCTGGTAGACAAGGTGTCTGGGACTCTAATTAGGCAGCACTCACACACCCAATGCATGGACGCTGCATGGACACTGCCTGAGGTAGAGTGTGACCAACCAGACACGGCCAAGTCATCTCTAGTCACAAGCCATGACACTCTGATTAGGCAGCGATCACACACCCAATGCATGGACACTGCATGGACACTGCCCGAGGTGGAGTGTGACCAACCAGATGCGGCCAAACCATCTCTAGTCGCAGGCCATGAGGAGCAGGTCCTTAAAAGGGGAAGGGGCCATGTGCTCAGGAGTGCACTCACAAGCTTGTACCTCCCGTGAAGGCCTTTCGCCCGGACCGCCTGGCTAGTGGTTCGCTGCGTTGCATTTCATCGTGCCTCGGGAAGACTTACCTTCATCACACCGTCCATCACTGCGCTGTGGGACACTTACCTTCAAGGATCTTAACATCTCCAGTGCCGTGCCTGTCCTGGGAGCGTGAGTATGCAAGTGTGAGTGTGACCCCCCTCCCTTCTTTTGAGTTTAGCTATCAGTATAATAAACATGCTGCTTTCTGCCAAACTCTGGTGGGTCATTAGTCCTCCCGAAGCTTACTAGCTGGCCCAATTTCAGGTAACAATGTCCTGTACTGAGAAGGCCAGCAGGACATCTGAACTTTCAACTCTGTGGGTATACTGGCAGATCCGTTGTCATCCCCAACCTACAGGTGCACAGATTTGCTTCCTCAGGATTCCATGGGATTTCTGGGAACAGTCTAAGTTTCTCCGATGTCACAATGGCCTTTGATCTCCCATCTCCTCAACAGACACTGTAGAATCATAGAATTGTAGGACTTAATGGGACCTCAAGAGGTCATCTAGTCTAGTCCCCTGTACTCATGGCAGGACTAAGTATTATCTAGACCATCACTGACAGGTGTTTATCTAATATGCTCTTAAAAATCTCCAGTGATGGAGATTCCACAACCTTCCTAGACAATTTATTCTAATGCTTAACTACCCTGACAGGAAGTTTTTCCTCGTGTCCAACCTAAACTACCCTTGCTGCAATTTAAGCCCATTGCTTCTTGTCTTATCCTCAGAGGTTAAAGAGAACAATTTTTCTCCCTCCTCTTTATAACAACCTTTTATGTACTTGAAAACTGTTATGTCCCCTCTCAATCTTCTCTTCTGCAGACTAAATAAACCCAATTTTTTCAGTCTTTCCACATAGGTCATGTTTTCTAGACCTTTAATCATTTTAGTTGCTCTCCTCTGGACTATCTCCAATTTGCCCACATCTTTCCAGAAATGTGATGCCCAGAACTGGACACAATACTCCAGTTGAGGCCTAATCAGAGCGGAGTAGAGCGGAAGAATTACTTCTCGTGTCTTGCTTACAACACTCCTGCTAACACATTCCAGAATGGTGTTTGTTTTTTTTGCAACAGCGTTACACTGTTGACTCATATTTAGCTTGTGATCCACTATGACCCCAGATCCCTTTCTGCAGTACTCCTTTCTAAGCAGCCATTTCCCATTTTGTATGTGTACAACTGATTGTTCCGTCCTAAGTGGAGTACTTTGCATTTGTCCTTATTGAATTTCATCCTATTTACTTCAGACCATTTCTCCAGTTTGTCCAGATCATTTTGAATTTTAATCCTATCCTCCAAAGCACTTGAAATCCCTCCCAGCTTGGTATCGTCCGCAAACTTTATAAGTGTACTCTCTGTGCCATTATCTAAATCATTGATGAAGATATTGAAAAGAACCAGACCCAGAACTGATTCCTGCAGGACCCCACTTGATATGCCCTTCCAGCTTGACTGTGAACCACTGATGACTCCTCTCTCTCTCTATCTGTATCCTGACCCTGGCAGGACAATGCTGCAGAAACGCCATAACCTCAAGGTTACTGAGTTTTCCATCTAAATTTTGCCTTTCCACGGCCCTTCCCACAGGAGGTCATGGTTTAGCCATGAAAGGAACCAAAGAACCTTAATCAGTGCAGGTAATTCTTTTCATATACATATTAAACTTAAAAGCTGCCCCTACACCATATAGTATCATTTCTCTTAACTATTGTTAAGTAGTTGGAGGTGAAAAATGGTGATAGTAATTTCAAATACTAGATTATACACTGTCTGAATGTCCTTTTTCAATTAATTAAAGCTTTAAAATGGAAAATTACTCTGGCAAGAAAAGACTGTTTTAGAGTTATAAGCTTTATTTAAAAAAGAGATCAAGAAACTACAAATTAGTAAATTTAACTTTATATTGAAATGGTACCATTAGCATTATGAATATGCTCTTACAAATTTTGTAAGAAGGGATTCATTTTATTCACAGCAGGTATTTGCTGTTATCAATTTCTAGAAGCCTTTTAATCAGAAAATCAAATAAATGTTAAAACTGCATCACCACATTCCAATGCAATTTGAAAAAAGTAATGTGTGCAGATTATTAATATATTCATAATTTTGTAATAGAACATGGGGGTTTGAAGATATTATGGTAGGAATCATTGTAGGATTGAAAAAGAGCATCTACTTACAGAGATTTAAAAGAACCCTATAAGTAAAATGAATTTTCTGTTTATCTACAGCTTACACAGAACAGCAGGAATTGAATAATGAAGGGCCAAAATCCATTTGCTGTGGATGTAAGATCTTAACTGCAGTTTTTGCTAAGAACTTTTCATATAGGCCCGAATTCCACAGCTTGGCCTGGGGCATGGGAGCCAGCTAACAGAGAACAATACATAGCTAAGAGAAAGCTGGGGTAAACAGATAACCTTGTGTGTTTCAAGTCAGTGAGCAGAGTCAGCATAATTCTGAATGTAATTGGGCATCCTTATCGTGAGTTATAGACACATGAAGTGCTGAGAAAGGCCTCACGGTTACTCCCTAATGCAGGGAGGAGATAGTGGTACAATACCCCTCAGATCCCAGACAGAGTTCAGGGAGAGGCCTAATATAATTGACATAAGTTATGACACACTCCTCTCACAGATGTATGCCAATCCTAGCCCGCAGAAATGCAAAGGTAAATTATAAACAATTGTTATTGTTAAATACTAATTACTGCTTTTTTGCTTTAAATCTCCAGGAATGTACCTGTTGGTCAACCGGGAGAGCTGCTACCTCATTCCCCTGGACCCCAAAATTAGGATTTAACCTATACACTTTAATAGACATAGTTTGGGGGTAATTACCTGTGTGTCAGCAATATGTTAATTTGGGCTATGGGCGGAGCCATTATGTAATCTTTTAGACCATTGGCTTATTGTACTTATCTTGTCTTGCTGCTAGAACCTATCCAGGGGCTTGGGAAAACCCATCCCCGTTGCTTCTCTCTGCCCTATATAATCTATTGTTCTGCAGTGTCTCTGAGCCTAATAAGTAAAGTGACACTCCGGAAGCGCTGTGCGTAATAAATCCACGTGCTTGATTCTTCACTGTGTCCATTTTTGATCCTTCAAATAAAGTTAGCAGTCACTGAACATAGAAAAGAAATGGTTCATAGGTCTGTTCCTGTACTCCTTACTCATCCAGAACTTCTATTCCGACAATGGGACTTTGCCTGAGTGAAAACTGAGTTAGGACCTCAGGGTTTGGACTTCAGATAAGACACCATCTGCAGTACGATTATTAACAAGTCAGGAGATACAGGTACAACACTGTTAAATGCTGTAGTGTAGATTGGACCTATATGCGTCCCTGTAACCAGGGTAAATCCTTGGACTTTTAACTTAGTTTTGGGCTATGATTAGGCACCATCCAACTTTTTACATTTTATCTGTGTTGTACCAGATTCAAGGACAACTGTGTTGTAATTGTGTTCTCTAACTTAATTAATAGCTTTAGTGTAGATGAGCCCCAAAAGAGGTAATGGAGCTATTTGGGTCAACTCACAGTAATGTGGGGCCAGTACCCCATCTTGTCATTTTAATTTTTTTTAAATTGCTCAGATCAACAAGTTTTTCAAGATAAAACAGGCTAAGGGATAAAACACTGGTGTCCGCTCTTGTAAATAACCGTATTCATTTACAAAAAAAATAATAATATAATGCTGGAGATTGGATGAAATCTCACTGAAGTTGGGAAAGGGGGCCATCAAGATGAAGGGTCCAAGCTTGGAGGTATAATGATTACTTTGACAGTTTTTATTTGGGTTTGGGCAGTTAAAAAACAATAATGGGAATTTAGCTATTGCAAGTATAACAGAATCTGTGAAATGCACCAGAATAGTGGACTCTGATTAAAACTTAACAGCTATTACACCAGACTTGCTAACCATGCTCGGGAACAAGAGATCCAAAACTGAACTCCCTAATTGATCTCAAATGGAGACAGTGACTGGGGAACAAGCATCCATTCAAAATTGGGCTTAAAAATTGAATCTCTAGAGTTTGAACAAGTCTGGAAGCTGAGATAATAGATGAACTGATTACATTATGGATTTAATTATGCCTAATAACTGTGTAATAAATGCCAGGAAACTTGTCCTACAAATTCAGTGTGGGAATTACCTTTGAAGATGTGGCCCAGGTGAAGCAAATTATTTATAGGCAGTTGATTTGCAATGAACAAGTTTGTTCTCCTTCCAGGGGCCCTGAGAAAATCAGTGTCACAGACTGTGCGGAAATTGCAAAAATTTGCCCAATACAATGATTGTTCCAATGGAGGAGGCAGAAACAGGCATCCCTGCATGCTAGGCTTGTGCTTAATGGAGCTCATGGCATGTGGCAGCATCATGCTAGAGCAGGAGTTCCAAGTGATGGCCCCAAACTGCTGTCATTTACTCCAGAGGCTGCAGACTTCTTCCTTTGTGGCTTCTCCCACTTGGTGCCTGCCTGCCAGAATGCAAAGCTGGCTTACTTGCTGCAGACTCAGCGGCTGGTTTTATGTGAGGCAGCACTGCTGCTGCTTGGAATACAAACAGCTGTGGCCTCAGCAGGGATCTGGAAGTGCCCAGTAGCTGCCAAGTCTTCCGGAAACTGCTGCTCCTACATGATGCCTCTGTGCACACTGAGCCATACTAAGCATGAGACTAGCATATGGATCTAGGATCAAGATCTACTTAAGACCTAGGTTCTTGAGGGAACCTTTGCTGCCAAAGTTCTTGTGGATTTGAAGCAGGAACAGATTCCTGTCCATTTGCTGAATGTTTCTGTAAATAGTAAAAAAGGGGAACCACTGTGAATGAGTGGATCTAGTAAATGTTGGTATAGAAGAAAAATAAGAGGCAGAAGGGGGAAAAGGTGAGCGCTCAAAGTTTCTCCAGGACTGGTTCTAGCCTAGTGCTGTACATAAATGAGAAGCAGAATGGTCTAAAAGACTTTCTGGTTTAGAATCTGAAGTAGTTGTACAGCACTGTGTCCAGCACAATACAGACTGTACAGCACCGGTCCAGCACAAGACGGATTCTGGGGAAAACAGGCCCATTAAACAGCCATCTCACCATTTACTAGAAGCAAAGAGGAAACAGGCTTACAAGCCATTGAAGAAATGTATCGAGAAGGGATAATTAACCCTGCAACCTGTCCTTGGGCCTAACTCATAGTTCTGGTTAAGAAAAAAGATGGCAGCACCAGATTGTGTGTGTGATGTACCAGATACGGATTGGTTACAGAACTTCCACCCCAGAGAGATACATCTTTAATGCACTGTCAGGTATATTGTATGCTCAGTTAAGTTATGGAGCACATAACACCACCTACTGGCAGAACAGTATAATGCAATGTAGCGTACTATTACAGAGTGGACTACAGACGCTCCCTGGGTTAAGCAAGACCCGACTTATGCAAATTCACACTTACAGAAAAAGTTCCATAAGCCAGAAATAGGATTTTCGAGTTGCGGAAATTTTTGCGTAACGTACGGGTATACATTTGTGCAAAATTCGAGTTACGCAAGGCTTTCCAGACCGGAATGATTGTGTAAGTCGGGGGATGTCTGTATAGAAGATTAAATGAATTCTTATCTATTACCACAAATATATGATATCCAGGGCTGGCGCAACCCATTAGGCGACCTAGGCGGTCACCTAGGGTGCTACAATTTGGGGGGTGGCGACCGCGGTGGTATTTCGGCGGCAGGACCTTCCGCTGTCTCTGTGGGGGGCAGCATTTCGGGGCGGGACCTTCTGCTGCCTAGGGTGGCAGAAAAGCTGGCGGCGCTCCTGATGATACCCTGGATGCTGTTGCACATTCAGTCTGGTTTTCCACACTGGATCGTAAAGATGTGTATTGGTGAGTGGGAGCGGATCCAAAGGACAGGAAAAAGACTGCTTTTCACAGCAGGATAAGGCCTGTGGCAATTTAAAGTGATGGCTTTTAGCTTATGTATTGCCAGGCCATGTTTGAGACTTTTTTGAAGAGGGTATTGCAGGGCATGCTTCTCTAGTCCCGTTTGTTTACTTAGTGATATGGTGGCGCATGCTAACCTTTGAACAAGAACTGATAAATTTATAAATGGTCTGTGATAAGCTTAAGGCTACTAATCTCAAACTGAACCTAAACAAATGTGAGTAGTTTCAAAACAAGGAATTTACCTTGGGCACACAGTGAGGAGGGAGTTTCCACTGACAAAAAGAAAATTGAGGCTGTTCAGAACTGGACAATGTCTTAGAAGACACTCACACATGTGCCGAGTTTTGTAGGGCTCTGCTCCTATTATAGAAGGTTTATTTGTGGATTTGCCAGTATTACAAAACCATTGCGTAGGATGGGGGAGAAAGGGAAACTACTTCAGTGGTCAACAGCGTGTGATTTAGCATTTTCAGAATTGAAAAAAGTTCTTATGGTGGCTCCTGTCTTAGCCTAAACTCCTTTCATATTATACAGATGCTAGTGCTTACTGTTTGGGGGCAGTATTGACATAAGTATTAGAAAGCAAAAGACTTGAGAGTGTGGGGACTTATTACAGTAAGAGTCTAAATTCTCTGGAGAGAAATTATTGCATTACCCGAAAGGAACTTCTGTCAGTAGTTAACTCTATAGAAAATTTTCACCATTATTTGCATTAGAAGAAGATTGTGGTCAGGACATACCATGCATCCCTTCGATTGCTCTTTAGATTCAGGGCAACTTGCCAGGTGGTTGGAAGAATTGTAGGTTGTGATTTCACAGTCACATAGAAGTCTGGGCACAAGCACACTAAGGCTGATGTCTTGTCCAGAAGACCTTCTTGGGAAGCTAACTGCAAACACTTCCCTAAGAAGGAGAGAAATGATTTAGTTGTTCAGGAAAATGAGCATGCTCAGAAAGGTTGAAGTGTTCTCCTACTGGTTTTTGAATGTTATGATTCCTGATGTCAGATTTGTGTCTATTTATTCTTTTGCATAGAGACTGTCCGGTTCAACCTCTCTGGTCACTCAGTAACAGACTTAAAGGTAACAATTTTGCAACAGAAAAGCTTCAAAAACAGCCTCCAACAAGAAACTGCTGAACTTGAATTAATATGCAAACTAGATACCATCAATTTAGGCTTGAATAGAGACTGGGAATGGCTGAGCCATTACACACATTGAATCTATTTCCCGATGTTAAGTATCCTCACACCTTCTTGTCAAACTGTCTGAAATGGGCCATCTTGATTATCACTACAAAAGTTTTTTTTCTCCTGCTGATAATAGCTCATCTTAATTAATTAGCCTCTTAGAGTTGGTAGGGCAACTCCCACCTTTTCATGTGAATCTATATCTCCTTACTATATGTTCCATTCTATGCATCCGATGAAGTGGGCTGTAGCCCACGAAAGCTTATGCTCTAATAAATGTGTTAGTGTCTAAGGTGCCACAAGTACTCCTGTTCTTTTTGCGGATACAGACGAACACGGCTGCTACTCTGAAACCTGAAAATGGTAAGAAATTGAAAATGACTGAAAAAAAATGTAATCAGTTCCGCAAACAATATATTGCTTTTGGATTCACATCTCTACAAATAGTAATCTACCTCAAGCTTTGTGTTTCTTTGCGGAGAAACTCTATCAAATAACAGTATGAAACCAGCGCATTTGCAACGACATTTGAAGACAAAACACCCCGTGCATGCAGATAACACAGAATAATTTTTTTGAAGAAAGCTTTCTGAGTTCCAGACTTAGCAGCTTAAGATGAAAAAAGCTTCAAGTATTTCTACAAAAGCAATTGAAGCTTCATATGCTGTCTCCCTTCTTGTAACAAAATCAAATTAGCTGTACACAATTTCAGAAGATCTTATTCTGCCTGCCTCTACGGTGCTTGCAGAAAACATGCTTGATAAAAAAGCAGCTGATACTCTCAAGAAAGTACCCTTATCAAATGACACTGTGTGTTGTAGAATTGAAAATATAGCTGAGGATGTTGTCTCCCCACTTGTAGAGAAACATAAAAAGGCAAAAAGATTTGCCCTTCCACTTGATGAGTCCACATATATTAGTGGAGAAGCTCAGCTGATTGCTTATGTTCACGGATTTCTTTTTGATCATTCATCCCCTCTTGCCTCTGTGTTCGACAATACTGTGTGGTTAGCTCAACTTGCCTACTTCACAGATATATTTAGCAATCTGAATGATCTGAATTTATCCATGCAAGGCTGTGACACTAATATTTTGAATCTCTATGACAACTTCAACCTCATTAATGTGTTTGCATACATCAGTAAATGACATAAAACGCATGTCTAATACAGTGCGTATACGCACGTTATGTTGCCATATAATATAGTATATAGAGCAGTATAAACAAGTCATTGTCTGTATGAAATTTTAGTTTGTACTGACTTAGCTAGTGCTTTTTATGTAGCCTAAAACTAGGCAAATATCTAGATGAGTTGACGTTCCCCTTGGAAGACTTTTGCGTGCCCCTGGTTGAAAACCACTGCTCTAGATGGATACATAGTGCAAAAGAAGACCAGGGTGGGTTAGGGTGAGAAAGTTACCCATTTGTAACCAATTTCAGATGCAGGGCATTCCTTATTTCAATGACAGTTTTGTTCTAGGTTGTTTATCTAGTGTAAATGTCAAGATAGTTTCAGGCCAACATTTTAAAAACTGATTTTGGGAGCTTTAATTTATGGGTAGATAACTCCACAAACAGAAGCACTCAGAATCAGTGGCCACTTTTGAAGGAGTGTCTGCATATCTGGAATAGCTTGGGGTACAAGTAAGTATTTTACTCAAATACATCCAGGCCTATTGCCTTGAGTGACTTCAGTGTCCATGTGGACACTGGATTTTCTGGACTGACCTGAAATCTCATGTATGCAGTGTTGTTGTAGCTGTTTTGGTACCAGGATATTAGAGAGACAAAGTGGGTGAGGTAATACCTTTTATTCAGTCAACTTCTATTGGTGAGAGAGATAACCTTTTGAACTTACACAGAGCTCTTCTTCGAGTCTGGGAAACTACTCTGAGTTAGTTTCCCAGACCTGAAGAGCTCTGTGTAAGCTCAAAATCTTGTCTGTCTCAGCAACAGAAGTTGGTCCAATAAAATATATTACTTCACTCACCTTCTCTCTTTGAAATCTCATGGTCATTATTGAGAACCATGGGCTTATCCCAGGTGAATTAAGGCCCTACGCATACAACTGGGAACACTTCATATCTTGTGTATTTGACAGAATTAGTGACTCAGGGATGAAAGTGACCCAGGCCAGATCATTGCTTCCTTATGTTTGAGGTGAGGATTCACCTTTGTTCCCACTAGGGAAGATGGGAATATTTAATTGTGTGCTGTGGGGACTGCTGGACCTGCTTTAGTTTCAGGATTATTAGGGAGAATGCCCTGCTGCTGGATCCTCTCAAGGCTTGCATTTGTGAACCATTCAGGTAAAGAATTACAAAACATCTTTATGATGACTTATTAAAATGAAAAGCTAAATGAAGCTGACCAAGCACAGGTGTGGTGGGATATGGGGAAAGAGGGTAGGAGAGTATGCAGGTTCCCATCTGTCCTTCAGTATGAATGTATTCTGTATACACAGAAACTTTTATCACAGTTTATATCTGCAATAATTAATTATTATAAGTATTTAAAAAAGGGAATATTATAGCCAAATCATAATAATTGCCATTAGTACACAATAAGAGAACTGAGTATCAGTATATGCAAGTGAATTAATGACAAGACGCAGGGATCCAATTAAGTGGCAGACCACAACTTTATTAATTTAACACCGGGATGTGTGCTATACACCCCATACAGTTTCACACACCAACCATTTGACTGTGTCCAGTGGGGGGTTACAAGGCTTCTACTATTTAATCAATAACTTGGGGTAGACCCTCCTTGGCCGAACCCCAAAACTCAGCTCACTTCTGAATCCTCTTGCCCTCTGTCTTGCATTCACAGCACTAGGGCATAGACGAGACCTGTAACCAGTCCCTTGGGAGTGACCCCTTTAGTGTGCCAGACCCCAAGTGTCCACACAGTTCCACAAGGGAATGTCTGTGGCTCCACAACTCTGAAACAAGGCCTTCAGGTGCCAGCAATCCTTGTTTCTCTCCATGGCTCCCTGGACCAAATCCAGCCAAACCAGACTCCTGCAGGAGGTTTGTGCTCCTTCAGGGCACAATGCTCTCAGTAAGTATTTGCGGTGACACCAGGCAGTCTTTTAAAAACAGGATAACAATTTGTTAATCACCTGGTCTACAGAATCTGAAAGTCCTTAGGTTATCATAGAGGAGCAAAGGTTAAGACAGAGTTCAGAGAGACTAAAGCCAGGGCTCCCTTGAACCAAGCTGCTGTAGAAACCATCTTTGCTTCATTTCTCTGTCTTTCCCATTATCTTATTCCTAGGCCAGAGCTTGTGTCTCTGAGTGTTCAGCTCATAACACAGCCACCTGACACTTCTTATCTTAATTCTCTGGACACAATTGTGCTATATTCACATTTTCAGCTGCCTCTGCAGCTAGATGTTAATTTTCAGTCATTGGGGTTCCATTTGTCTATGTAGGGTCATCCATTCAAATGATTCCTGCCCAGACAATCCAACAGCTAGATGTCTCAAATACCTAGCTGGATCTTTCATGTCCTAGCAAGAAAATGAATTCTTTCCCCCCAATGTGTAACAGTGCCAAGGTGGTAGGTAGAGAGTCAAAAATAGCTCATAAAAATATTACAGAAAATGTCCACATTTGTCACACTCTCCCCCTGTGGTGGGGGGATCAAGGATAGCAAGGAGGGATCTCAATCCATGACAATGTAAGGTTTCCATTTCTCCAATAGACACAAAGTCAACCAGTGAAGTCCTAGGCCTCATTTACCTCTGGGAGTTGGCCCTTTTAGCGTTTATCCATGCTGGACACTAGCTGCAAGTTGCAATGAGCTAAACAGTCATCATAAACGTCCTATTATTACACTTTCAAGTCCTATTCCTTTCAATGCTACTTTGCCTCCATGATACTGCAAAGAAAGTGAAAAAACAAACAAAAAAACCCAGCAGACCTTGGCCAGTTTGGGCCAATGGGAAAAATTCAATCCTGACCCCAAAACAGCAATAGGTCAGATCTGCAGCATCCAAAAACTGCAAGTAAGGAGAGGAAGGGCAGGGCAGCTTGAAAAGCTGAGGAGTTGTTTAAAAAGGTGGCAGGGAAGGGAACTTGAGAAACAATCAGCCCGCCCACCCTCCCAGCCCAGCGAATGGGAAGCGGAGGATCCGAGAGGAGGAGGGGTACAGCACCTGCCTCACCAAGCATACATTCTGTAGGTGTACTGACTTTGCCCCCTTCTCTATCCACTAGACAACACAGGCTCTTTTTGTCCTCTTTTTTCTCCTCTATTCATCAACAATACAGTATGTTGTTTGGTGGTGGCAATGGAACAGAAAAGAATAAAAATTAAACCAATGCTTCATGGAGAAGTTTGCAGTCTAGAATGAGATATAATTGGTATGGATCCATCAGTTCGAGAGAAAGAATACAACAAACTCCTAAAGAAAGGGACTACCTGTCAATGAAAATGCTTGTTTAGGCATCCTCAGACTTTTTCTACAGTGTGTAGTGTTTAGCACCTGCTTGAGAAATGTCCTCTATAAATAATCAGTTTCTGTTTCAGACAGAATTTACATTGAAAATTACTTCCATCCAGCTGGATGGTCCTTCTAGAAACTTGAATCTGCAGTTGCTATTCAAATGAGCAGACAGAGTCCCTTGAGAAGCCTCAGGGTGAAATCCCTATTATTTAATATACTCTTTTAAAGAAGAACCTTGATATTTAGCTGGTGTTGCTGGCCACACTTACTACTGTTTGTACAAAGTGAGAAGTGGAAACATTTTTCCTCCTTAGCTTGTCCTTACTCTTTAACCATTTCTGTGGCTTCCTAGTTCACTAATTACTGACCCCGATGGCTCAACATTGCTTCAAAAATGAGTATTTTGACAGCTTGCTGCAATCTTGTATACCCTGTCACCTTCGATGTTCCAGTAAGCCACCTTTTTCATGTCAGAGCTATTGTAATGAGAGTAAGTACCAATTCTGTAACATTATTTGTTTGTGCTGTGCATTTTCACATTTATACTTTGCATTGATTCTAAATATAAACCATGAAAAATGACACTAAAGTTTACAAGACCAAGTATAAAATCTGTACAAGATTGAAGACCTAAACACAGTATTTTATATATCAACTGAACTATGTTAGGAAAAGTAAATGTTTCAAGCTACCTAGCTGTCACTCACCAGAAAAAGAAATTATTCCTTAGAGATGTGAGAGGCTTATAGATTAGGCCACGTATTTATATATTAATTGCTTGTTGTTTTTAATGTACATAATATGTCTCCTTTATTTTAAAAGGTACTACAGGTCAAGTAAAAGTATCAGATGCAATTCTTTGGATCGGTTTGGGAATAGGAGTGATTTTAACATTCACAGTGTTCATATTAATGGTCTTGTTTAAAATGCGGCACCCAAAACAATCAAAGGAAGAACTGAAAAACACAGGTACAAAATATGATTGTCAATAAATACAATTCTTTGTAAAATATTTTCAGATTGTTGTGAATTTCTGCTATGTTATTTTAATTTATAATGTTTAATATAGCCTACATCACCAGATTCTGATAGTTTTACTCATGTTGGAGAGTACATTATTCCACAAATAGATGAACTAAAGTCAATGGGGCTAACTGTGGCAAAAAGTACTTCCCAATATAATAAGGATATCATATTATAGCCAATAGTAGTTAGGAGCCCGCTGGTCTTGGCTACAGAATCACATTTGCTTTTTTATTTCAATATATATTTTTAACTTGCTTATCCTATTTTGCATTGGAAAATTGCTATAAACGCTTAACAGAATTTCTTTATTAAGGCCCAGTCCTTCCTGCCATTGAAGTCAAAAGGAATTTTACCCGGAGGGAGAATAAAAATGGAAGATTAGCCTTGCAGCTTGTAAAGTGTAAATTGACTTGATTCAACCCTGTAGCCTCTCAAAGCCATATATAAAGGATATTTTCCCTGTGGCAGAAAGAATTAAATTAATTTTGGACCTTTTCATATCCATAGATATTTACAGCAAAACATGCTTCTGTTAATTTTATTTGTGTATATGATAGTATATATATAATAGATTCCATACATGCCCATCCTAAATTCGGGAGCGGGGGACACGTTCAGTAGATTCTATGACTTGACTTTACTACTGAGATAGCATGACACGTGAACTAAAATATCTTTTCATATCTTCATAGAGTCTGCAGTGGAGCTGAATGTTATACTCAAGGCTGATATTGAGACCAGTGTGAATACAGATATAATTGGAGATTCCCTCCAAAGTGAAGCATCACTGATGTATTCAGTGGAGGAATGCACTTGCGGGGACTGTGACTTGGTGAAACTCCAAACTGGCTTTGATACTTCATTCCCATTACCAGCGACAGAGGAAGGAGCTACTGTTCTGGTCACCACAAAGACTTCTGAATATTGCAGCTATATTCCAGGTGCTATGATGACTCTGTGATAGGGAAATGGAAGCATTTTTTACTACATAATAATCAATCAGATCATCCAGTATAAGTATACTCATAAATTTTATTATTTGCTGTCAGTAGAGAAGGATAGTATATGTGGTTTCTTTATAGCTCTTGCATTTAACTTTAATTGGTATTATATTATTTCTAATTTTAGTCTCTCTTGGGAGCTATTTACTGGAACTTATAAGCTATAAGAACCCTTATGTGGGGAAAACTTTTCTGCACTATCATTAAAGACTATATTTACTAGACAAAAGGTTGGATGTGCATAAATGCCATCAATAAGCAAGCTCAAATATATATTTAATGACTATGTCACACAAATAAATCTTGTACAAAATGTTTTTGTAGTACTGAGAGGTGCAAAAAAAAAAAAATGGTATGTAGCATCACTTTTGTACCACTTCAGAGATCCAGGTTCTGAGACTTTGGGGCCCAATGAAAATGGGAATGCTTGCAAAGGAAGTGCTCTAATACTGGATACATTTATGGAATATGCAGTTATACCCAGTTAAGATAGCAGCTGTGAGCTATACTGGAAGAGGAGATGGTATTGCATAGCCTCTAATTGCCAATCTGATTTCTGATAGTAGAGGAGGGCTTTCTTTTATGAATCAAACATTTTCAAAAAATGTAAAATCTCCCTATTTTAGCATGGGCTCCATAATGATCTATTTGTACTTAGCAGGGATTTACTAGTAGTATCAACTAGCTACATGCTAAAAACTCAACCTCAAATTAGGTATGCTTAGGCACCTAAATAAGTGTTTTCATAGCTGCTGAGCACTTGCAGTTCTCATTGAAGTCAATGAAGGCTGTTTGTGCTCAGCAATAATCACCTTTGTACTACTAGAGCACTGTTCATCCAAGGATCTCAGAGTGAACGAACAATCATGAGTGAATTAAGACAAGAATAACCCACATCTTAAAGGTGGGGAAATTGAGGAACTGAAAGGAAAAAGATTAAGAAACTTGCTTAACATCACACTCTCCACTTCTGACACACAGGCCACATATTTAGGCGTCTAATTATGGATTTAGATGCGTAACTCAGGCCACACAAGTCTGAAAATTTTGGCCTAGCCATACATCATGAGAATCTAAATAAGATGTACCGTAACTGTTTCTGTTACAACAATTGCATTAATCTTCATTTGTGCTTGGGACCTGTACAAGTCCTTGGATCTATGTGTGGATATAGCCCTTAATCAAAGAAAGATTTTATTCTTATTTGCTTTGGTACCTAGTTTTTCCAATTACTTTTGTAGTTATTCTTGGTGCTGTGTATTTTGAAACCTCAACAATTTGGGATTATTTTTGGTTAAATGATACCTGACACCTGTATTTAAAAGTTTAGAATATTTTATTTTTCACTAGTTTAACCCATCTTTTATTTATATATGGTATTTATAATTTCAAATTAGTATTATGAAGATACCGCTTTGCTCTGAAACCATTATCTGTACATGCAAAGAATCAGTGAAGGGGAAGTTGCTTTATGAAGCACATTAGAAAAGAAATACTGCAGAAGCTTCCAAATTACCACAGGACTACATCTATTGTGGATGTTCACATTTGGATGATTATGTTTCTAAGAGTAGAATGGCTTGGAGTTCAAGTGCTGCTTCATGCTGCCGCTAGATAGGCTTGAACTGTGAATGTGTAGATGTAGGTTTCTACTTTAGTTCCATCAGAAGGGGCCGGTCCCAAGAAATGAAGTTCAGATCAGGCTTTGCAGCACTTCTATGTTCAGGAGTGGAAACAAGGTTCACAATTGATAATCTATTCTGCTTTTTGGTTCACCTTACCAAAAAACCACAACAACCTGCATGATGCAAAGTTTGCATGGATACCCCAGTTCTCCCCAAGCTGAAGTTGCTAGTGCCACAATCTTGACCTGGCCTTTTGCTTTCTGACAGCACCAGCTTTCCTTTTCCTTGACTGCCTCTGATTCTTTAACCCAGGTAATTAGTTAGCAGAGAAAACTGGACCTGAATCTCCCACTGAAGTGGTTATTATTCTGCTTCCAAGCAGCCCCAGGCCCTCCACCTCCCCAAACGGCTCTGGGAGTGGGGCCTTGGGAACGGCCAGAGGCTGAATGAGGCCCTTCCCCCAGTGAGCGGGGCACAGGAGACCCTGCCCTCGAGCTAGCCAGAGACCCGCCCACCAGGAGCGGGGCCATCACAGGACCCCGCAGCGAGAGCGCCCTTCCCCAGGCCAGGCAGCTCTCAGCGCTCTTGCGAGGCGGTTGGGGAAGCGCACGCGGCGCGGACGGAGGGAATGTCGAAGCTCTCTCTCGCGCGCGCCCTCAGGCTCCAGTATTTACCTTCCGGGGCGGCGGGGCTTCACTTCCGGGGCGGGGTGTCCGCTCTGTGTGTCCCCGGCCCCGCTTCCCTCCGTGGAGCTGTCTCAGCGGGAGCAGGGGGGCTAGCTGCAGTACCGGGGAGGGACCGGACTCAGGGCATCATGAGCGGTGAGTGCCCGCCCGAGCTCGCGGGGATGGGGGCTCAGCCTGCGTCACAGCCTCCCCCTCCCGCTCTCCCCACTCTCTGCGGTGCTGCCTGCCGGGGGTCATGGCGCGCCCCGTGCCATCCGGTGCTACGGGCCGGTTTAGGCTGTCGGCTCCCGCTGGGGATAGGCTGACGTGCTGGAGGGGTATCCTAGCCCCTGGGCACTAGGGAGGTGGCCCCTCCTACTTCGGAGACCTGCGTGAGGCGCATCTCCCCTTCTCCCCCTTCATTTTGATTGTGTGAAGCTCAGCCCTCTAGCAACGTGTGAAATCCCAGACCCTGCAGCGCTGAGCCCCTGAGAGCCACACGGACTGTAAACACCTGTAAGGCCAACTGCTTTGGCATCAAAGTTGTCTAAACTGAGCAAAGTGCAGAAAGTAAACAGAGCATAAATAACGTAATATTTTTACTTGACTAATACACTGAGGTGTGGTTAGTAACCCGAGCAAAGAAACGTGTTTGTTGATGTGATTTTTTTTTAAGTGACAATACGAAACCTCCACCTGTAACTCTTGTAATACACACACCAGTTCTGGACACATTGTGTTTTTCCTTCTACCCTAAATTAACTGCAGGGTATTTAAGGTCAAGTGAGGCAAGATGGTGTTCACTGAATCTTAAGATTTTAATGAGAGAGGAAGAATTGTACAGTTTTCCACAGGCCTCAGTTTTTCTTGAACTGGCCATTTATCTTGTAAATATTGTATCTAGGGCAATTCTATCCTTCCAGGGATTAGGGGAGAATCAGCATGGAGGTTAATCTCTGAGATGGAGGGAAGGGTGAGTATTGGTCACACAAGTTGAAATACCAGGACTGATAGTAACGGTTAACAATAGTTATCTTCAAAGGGTATTCTTACGTGAGTGATATTTTAAATATTATTTCAAAATGCAGATTGACACGTTCTTCATTCAAATAGAGAGATAACGTAGTTATAAAAATTGACTTGAAATAAGACCTGTCAGAGTTGCTCATAAAACACAAATAGCATGCTGAGGGAAATCATCCCTGACCCTGAGATTGTCCTTTTTTCTGCAGCAGTTAATTGGGAATTAGGTCCTGGGTTCTGTTCTAACTCTACTGCCAAAATGTTTAACCCCTATTGATGAAAGGTGCAATTTTAACATTTAAAGTATTAACTGAGGCAGCTAAACCCCATGTGGATTCATGAATTACATTGGCTATGAAAGAGAAACTATACAGCAGATGAAAGTGAAAGCATCTTAGTAACATTTTCTCTCAGTTTATCTGGCATTTGTATTTATTTTGATAAATAACTTTTCTAATTTTAACTTGTAAGGAGATGAAAAAGATGATAATAGACCTGCAGGGAAAGTTATTAGTATTTTGTGAAATGCAGGTAACATTCAAACGTTCAAAACACAAAAAATCTTTTCTCAGATGTTTGGCTTCATTTCAAGTTTTGCCACTATATACATATATACTTCAAAACTACCCTCTTAACCTATAGGGGCCTGCATCTGCTTTTTAGGTGTTGCTGCAGTTAGCTCAACCTGGATGTAGGATCAGGGTTTAAGTTGTTGTTGGGTGGTAAGTCTTTGCACACTTGAGCAATGGAATTTCCTTTTACAGTTAAAAATAACAGTTGACATCTCTACGAAAAACTCTGAAAGCTGTTTTATTAGCAGCAGTTTTGTCTATAGTTTGTTTATATACTATATTTCTTGTCACTATTTTTATGAATTACCAAATCTTTGTTTTTAAAGCCTTCATCTGTTTTTTACCAATAGAGAGACATGTATGATGCGCTAAATTGAAATGTTTTTCAGTTATCCAGGACAGGATTATGCATAAAGCAACGTTATTAAGGATGGTTGGCCAAACGTTTGACCTACCTTTATGAACTTGTAAATCTTGCCAAAATCTATGAGTTAATTAAACAATAAAGTGAAACATATTTTAATATAACTCTTTCTTCTGAAAAAAGTAGGGTTTATGGGAACGTAAATTTGGGCGTCACGGAACAGAGCAGCAGGAAAGAGAAAGTATGCATCATATTCACACTTGTCTTTAGGTAGAGAATTAGGCAAACTTAAAAGTAATCTATTTCAACTACACCTCTACCCCGATATAACGCGGTCCTCGGGAGACAAAAAATCTCACCGCGTTATATCGAACTTGCTTTGACCCCCTGTTCCTTGTTCCATGACCACCCCCTCCAGAGACCCCTGTCCTTAATCACCCCCAGGACCCCACCCCGTACCCAACTCCCCTGACCACTCCGACCCCTATCCCTGCCCCCTGACAGGCACTCACCCGCAGCGGCGGGAAGCGGAGCAACGTGGCCCCAGTCCACTTTGCTCCACTCCGCCACCTCCCAGCCGCGGCGCTCCGCTTCCTGCCGCCGGTGAGTGCGGGGAGGTTGGGGAAAGGACGCACTCACCGGCAGCGGGAAGCAGAGCGATGCGGCCCCAGCCCGCTCTGCTTTCCTTGCCCCAGCTCCAGCTGTGTCGCTCGGGGTGCAGGGGGTGGGTTGGGAAAGGTCCTGTACTCACCTGCTGCGGGAAGCGGAGCGCCGCGGCTGGGAGCTGGCGGAGTGGAGTGGGCTGGGGCAGGGCTGCTCCGCTTCCGCCGCTGCCGGTGAGTGCGGTGGGGATCCCTTTCCCCCAAGCTGTGTCCCCCAAGCGACACGGCTGGGGCCGGGGCGAGGGAAGCAGAGCAGGCTGCTCTCGGCCCCCCGCTAATCCCCCGGGCCACTCTGGGACTGCGGGGGCCCCCCAAATTGACCCCCCACAGCTTCTGCTTCCTAGACCCTGGGGGCGGGAAGCCCCTGACCGCCCCCGAGACCCTCTGCCCCTTATCCAACCCCTCAGTCCCGGCACCCTTAACATGCTGCTCAGAGCAGCGTGTCAGAGCTTTACCGTGTTGTATGCGAACCCGTGTTATATCGGGTCACGTTATATCGGGGTAGAGGTGTATGTCTCTTTTTGAGGCTGGGACACAATCATTTATTGTCAGACAGTAGCATTATACTTTTAGAGTTTATAATATAATAGAAAAATGATTAAGGACAAAGTTTTAACTGATTTGTTTAATGCATCTTTTTTGTTTTAAGATCAAGATTTTCACTGTTCTTTATATTTAGTCTAAAATCTTAGTCTTAAAACTAAAGATGAATAGGACAATTTGCATGCATTAAACAAGTCAGTTAAAACTTTGTCAATCATTTTTCTATAATATTATGAACTCTAAAAGTATAAATGTTAGTGTGTGAGAACCAGGAATTGCCTCTGACCACTGTTTTTTCAAATTGAAATGCAAATATGGTACAAAAGTAAAAAAAATTTAATTAGACTGGTAAGTTTATTAGTTTTATTAATCTGTTGCCTTAGTAACATAGATTCAGTATTTTATGGTGTGATTTTTTTGATAATGTCCTTTTAACAGAATGTGGAACTGTAGTCATGTATGAAATACTGCCTGATAGATATTTCCTGTACAATTATATCTACTTCATTAATAGTCATGATCTACTCTTACATGCTAGAATATTTTTTTTGTGGGTGAGATGACAACCCCAGTTAATATAGACACGAACTGTATTCAGTTGTGGGGCTATTATAGCATTTTGGACTTGCCATGTACAGTATTGAATAGCTAAAACTGTCAGGGACCATTACACAAATAATCAACTCACTACATTTGCTGACTGTAATTACCAAACTTTGCATATTGGAGTCTGCGCACTGTGGAATTTCTTAGGTTATTGTGTGACAGAACCCAGTTTTATTAACAGAATGAGAGAGGTTTATCCATATGAATTGGAGGCTCTTCAATGTAAGTGATTCATATCAGGGGACATAGCCTAATTTTAGATGTGGAGGTGGTTTGACAAAGGGGGCTTTAGCTAAACAAGATTTGTGTGTGTGTGTGTGTGTGTGTGTGTGTGTGTGTGTGTTTTTATATATTTAGACTGCTCAAATGCCAACCCTAAAAATAAATTATATATACCGGACCCCTGCTAGAACGCGGGGTTTTGGATCCATGTGCGGTCCCGCGTTAACGCGGGGACCGCGTAACCATGGATTCCAATGAAGGTACAGTAATTACATTTGGGATCCATGCGCAGTCCCGCTCTATAACCGAATTGGCGCTATAAAGATACGCGTTCTAGCAAGGGTCTGCTGTGTGTGTATATATATACTGTATATATATTTAGGGTTGGCATTTGAGCGGTCCAAAAATAACAGGTCAAATATTTTAAAGCACTAATTTATTAGAATAGTAACACAAAAGTGTAAGATGTTATGGTCTCTAATAGGCTTAGCCTTAGATATTTATGCCTAATTATAAAAAACAAGTTTCAATTCAGAAGACTAGGAAACACAATGAAATGAATCTTTAAAAAATGAAAGAAATAATTACTCTCATTACCCTTTTTAGCAATGGGTTAGCATTTAAACATGAACATTATTCAAGACTGAACCAGTTACAATGAAAAAGTAAAATAAAATTAAACACAATAAAACTCTGAGCGTCCTTTTTAAAGGCACTTATGCTTGATAGGCCAATTCTTCAATCGTCTTAATGGCTTGTGCATATTTTCTGTGAGTTAGGGGAGGAGACTTAATGACTGAATGCTCCTCTTTCTCCCCCACTCTTTTCTGAGTTAATTTCTGTAAATGTGTCTAGTCAGTTTAGATTTAAGCTCTTTGAGGCAGGGATCATATCTTTTAACTTGTTTAATGTGTTTTGTAAACTGCCATGTACAGTGATGGCCAGGTATACAAATAAAGATACAGATATATACATATATTGTTTGTTCTGGAGATTCCAATCAGTCAAGATGCTAAGCTTTCAATTAAAAAGCTACAACAAGTTTGCATCTGAAGAAGTGAGGATCTTACCCACGAAAGCTTATGCTCCCAATACTTCTGTTAGTCTTAAAGGTGCCACAGGATCCTCTGTTGCTTTTTACAGATTCAGACTAACACGGCTACCCCTCTGATAGTTTTCAATTAGTTCACCTTTTTCCAAACAGTTGCTATTAGCATATGTTAAAGTGAGTGATCAGTACATTTAAGTAGGCTTGCTAACAGATGACACCATGATGCAGCCAACCTTTTTGATTGTCATCTACATCAGGGCATTCTTGGTGGAATATCTGACAGTATTTGATCCTTGTCAAATAACAGGTGGTCAATTGTATGGCTTGGCAAGCCTAATTTTTTTTTACCATTACAAGACACTAGGTGAAATGATACAACAGATTTACTATGCTTCTAATGTAAACTTAGCCTTAATGCCAACAAAGTCTTTAACTTGTCACTTATTCAAGATGATTTTATCTGCTTGGGTAGTGCAGTGAAGAAGTGTATCTGCCTTTAACTTTCTGAAACTGACTCAAATCCTGACTTGGGTTACAAGAAAACAGGAACCTGAAGAGTCTCATTTTAAGCTCTATTTGTGCACCACAGCCTTCACTGTAATTGTCTTTGCAAAAGAGAGGATGAGGACTCAAATAGTATCAGTATGGTCTGACAAGAATTAGGTATATTGACAGAGCTAGGTACTAAAGCTTTCTGTAGTATGACTAATTCAAGGCAGCACCATTGAGTACTAAATTCAAATACAATTTTTAAAAGCTGATCTTTGTTCGTATCTGAATTTAATCATATTTGCTGCATATGTAGTGATTGGGTGTATTAGGATGAATTAAAGGGACACAATCAGTTTAAAAATCATACTTCTGTCTGAGTTATTTCAACTATAGTTTCTACAAATAGTTCTTAAAATCACTGTAACTTAGAAGGATTAGACGAAAACTTTTTTTTCCCACTTGCATAATCAGTCAGTTTCTACTCGTGTGTGTTTGGATCTTTCTCATACAATACAGACAGGAAAAACATTTTAAAAATAGAAAAGTGTGTCTGTAAAAGCACCAAAAATGTGATGTGACTCAGAGGCAGGTGCAGTACCTGA
The DNA here is from genome assembly GCF_011386835.1 of Chrysemys picta bellii. NCBI lineage: Eukaryota > Metazoa > Chordata > Testudines > Emydidae > Chrysemys > Chrysemys picta. The sequence goes on along the minus strand of NC_088800.1, from coordinate 68,387,634 downwards.
AACTAATTTTAGCTCACTTTTTGAAACTGATTACTTTTAAAGGGAAGGAGACTCTTCATGCGTTTCTTAGTTTTTGCTTCTTTAAACGCATATTTTCATTGTCATTTTTAGACTTCTGCATGGACTTCCTTTTTTTTACATAATAATCTAAATATAACTTTTCCTCCCCTCCGTGTGACATATTTAATGTAAAAAAACCCCAGTAATATATATGGTGCTGCAAATTTACTGCTATTTGAATTTGCATGGGAGCAGTTTAGCCACCCAGCTTTAGGACTTGGCATCACAATAACTTTTTAGCTGTGTGTAAATTGTGAAATGGAACCCTCTTAATTGGTACCCCCTTATGACTGGGTGCCTGAATGGGCCACACTGAGGATGCTATATTCAGGACAGACTGCAAGGAATAGGGCAGACAATCCCCCAGACTGGTGATTTATTCTTTATTAGATTCACCACGCCTGTAACAAAACAACTTCTGTAATACCACACTGGTTACCAAGAAGCCAAATACAGTCCCCTTTAAGTATTCCAGCTCTTGACCTCTATCTAGATAGCCAAGTGTAATATAGTAAATGGTTACTGAAAACCAGGTTTACCATATTTTAGGTCCACCAGTCCCAAAGGATCCCCTGGTCATCATGAGTTTTAGATCTTACCCAATAATCATGCAGATCCTAATCCTTTAGTAACTAAAACTAAAGGTTTTAATGACAAAAGGAAAAAGAAGGAAGAGAGTTGCAGTGTTTAAGAGATCAATATACATACAGATATGTGAAAAGTCCTGAGGTCAGTTTCATAGCAAAGACTGTGAGGCTGGTGATTTGTAAAAAGTCTTTATGGAATCAATTAAAAAAGTTATAGTCCAATAGTTAGTCCAGGTGTAGAGTTTGTTCAAATTCTTCCATTAGAATTCCAGGGTAAACCTGGAGACCTCACTCTTGTGACTTAGACCTTGCCTGTCAAAATTTAAGCAGACCTGAGATAAAAAGGATCAGGCCCGGGGCTTTTTCTTTAGAGTCTTCTGGCAAGCTGATAAGCCTCTTGATAACAATTGCCACAGCAAGACCTTTCCTGGATGAAGAATAGGCAGCGTATATTGTTGCTTTGAAGCTGATCTTCTATTTCCTATGCATACACAGGAAAACTGGCTGCATTCATTCATATAAGGCAATTAGCCTTTCAAACTATCAAGGCAGTTCATAATAGCATAGATAATTGAACTGAAGACAATGTAAATAATATTAGGGTGCTACTGTAGACAATAATACCTCAGAACTAACTGATGCTTCCTAAAAATCTTTGAAAAATATTCTGGACCTCTTTATGTCCTCAGATACAGTTGTGAGACTCCATTAGAAAGGAGTAGTAATTATGCATGCGTATCTTGTATGCGTATTGTTTTCAAGGTCAGCTATTCATTCCTGTTGTTGACTCCTCGTTTGAAGTCTTATTCCACCTCTCATCACACTCTTCTCCACAGCAGCCAACTGTGATGCTATGAATGGAGAATTAGGACTTCAAGTGAGATAATCAGGGGCTGATATACTAAAAACAACAAAGATACTGTTATGCAAATATCCCTAGTATCCTTTTTTAAAAGAAGAAAAAATTAATATAGGTAAAATTGGCTTTCAGTAGTGTTTTTTTAAGACTTCTCAAGGGGTATCATTAGGACTTTAAAGAAGGGGTCTCAAACTCCCGGCCCACAGGCCATCTGCAGCCCACAAGCCTCCCCAATGTGGCCCGTGGGGCTCCAGCAGGTTTGGGGCTGGGTCTCTCCCTTGGTCCTGCCTGCCGCCCCTGGGCACTCCTCCCCCCCACCCCCCGCCAGGGGCCCCGGCAGCGCAGCGCAGCTGAGCAGCATCTGCCTGCTCGCTTCAGTGGCTGCCGGCCCCTTCCTGTGGCCCAGAGGTGGGGCGGGGCAGGACAGGGCTGTGCCTCCGCGCGCTGACCCTGCCCCGAGCACCCCTGTGGCCAATGGAAAGCTGTGGGGGTGGTGCCTGGGGGCAGCAGGGCGCGGAGGCCCCCTGGCCCGCCCTGCCTTGGAGCCCCAGATAAGCGCTGCACCCCCTGACTCCGTCCCATAGCCTGCACCCCCTTCCCCTTCCCACACCCCCCCTCCTGCCCCCAAACTCCCTCCCTGAGCCTGCACCCCTCCCTGTCCCCCCAGCCCCCAAACTCCCTCCCGGAGCCTGCACCCCAGACCCACTCCCCCACCCAAATCCCTCCCAGAGCCCAACCTCTCACCTCTTCTGCACCCAAACTCCCTCCCAGAGCCTGCACCCCAGACTTCCCCCCCCCCCACTCCCTTCCAGAGCCTTAGGCAGGTGGGGGGTGGAGTTTTGGGGGGGAGGGTTCTGGGCGACATGAGTGACATTGGCCCGCTGGGAGGACCTGAGGACTGGCACTGGCCCTAAGGTAAATTGAGTTTGAGACCCCTGCTTTAAAGGATCATAACAGTTAACTGAGACTTGTAATACTATTTTGTGTTTATATATTACAGGGATCGGCAACCTTTGTCATGTGGCCCGCCAGGGTAAGCACCCTGGCGGACTGGGCCGGTTTGTTTACCTGCTGCGTCTGCAGGTTCAGCTGATTGCAGCTCCCACTGGCCCCGGTTTGCCGTCCCAGGCCAACGGGGGCTGCGGGAAGCGGTAGCCAGCACATCCCTCGGCCTGGGCTGCTTCCCGCAGCCCCCATTGGACTGGAGCGGCGAACTGCGGCCAGTGGGAGCTGCGATCGGCCGAACCTGTGGACGCGGCAGGTTTTGCTTTGGCATGTTCTGGCTCTGCATATTCTCCAGGACAATGCGCGTGGTGTTTATAGTGCTCATAATTGCCGCGGTGATCTGAGCGGGCTCCATGATCCCAGTGCTATGGCGTCTGGGCTGAAAAAAGGCGCAAAACTATTGTCTGACGGAGGGAGGGGCAAGTGACGACATGGCTTACAGGGAATTACAATCAACAAAGGTGGCTGTGCATCAGGGAGAAACACAAACAACTGTCACATAGAATGGCCCCCCCAAAGATTGAACTCAAAACCCTGGGTTTAGCAGGCCGTTGATTTCACGGAGGGAGGGGGAAGCAAATGAATACAGAACAAATCTGGTCCATTTATCTTTTACATCTTAGGCTGGCAGCAGACGGTGCAGCATGACTGATAGCCATTGGCATCTTTTGGGTGCTTGGCAGAAGATGCTGTATTACGATTGCTAGCCATCATCGTCAAGATGGTTCAATAGGACTGCCGGCAGGACTGAGTCTCCAGGAGACAAAACATGTCTGCCCAGGTGCCTCTGACTGAACTCACTGAGGAATATGACGATGATGGATACCAATCGTAATACACCATCCACTGCCAAAAGGCAAGGAGCTGCTGCTGTATAGCAATGCAGCCCCATGTCTGCTGGCACCCAGATGACATATGGTGACGGTGAGCTGAACGGAGCTGAGCGGGCTCCATGCTTGCCGTGGTATGTTGTCTGCACAGGTAACCCAGGTAAAAAGGCACGAATCAATTGTCTGCCATTGCTCTGATGGAGCATGTACACAGAACCCCTCGCGACACTGTTTTTGCATCATCAGGCATTGGGATCTCAACCCAGAATTCCAATGCGCGGCAGAGACTGCGGGAACTGTGGGATAGCTACCCACAGTACAACACTCCGGAAGTCGACGCTAGCCTCAGTACTGTGGACGCGGTCCGCCGACTTAATGCACTTAGAGCATTTTATGTGGGGACACACACAATCGACTGTATAAAACCAATTTCTATAAAACTGGCTTCTATAAATTCGACCTAATTTCGTAGTGTAGACATACCCTAAGATAAGCATCTCGTTGTATTTTCCCAGTTACCTGGAAAGAAATGGGAGTATTGAAGGAATGAGACTGAGGCAACATGGGGCATGCATGTGGTTTTGTTTATGGCTGGATTTTATTAAGCGTGTACTCTCACTGGCATGTTTTTCTTGTACAGTTTTGTAAGTGATTTTGATTAGTTGTGGCACACTTAGACCTACAGATTACTTACTCCCTAAAAATATAAATAAAGCCATAGTACAATATGACTTAATTCAGCAAAGTTGGAATCTCTGATAAAAATTCTCAGGACTGAAATAATAACGATTATACAGGTCATGGCTGATGTGCATTGGCATAACTGTCTGATGACTCTAGCCAGAGCTACTAGTATCACATTCATGTGTACAGAGTTCTTATAAAAAAAACAAAAAAACAAAAAAACAAAAAAAAACCCTCATAATGATTGCACAACTTGATTCAAAGTTCAAAATCTAAAGTTAACCCTCTGTAAATTAATAATGGAAAATAGCAGTGGTTTCCAAGTGAAGCACCACTAAACTGTTATGTAATTAGATAATAGTAATTTAGGTAATAAAATATACTTGTTTTCTTTAATTATGGATTCACATCTGGTACAGGCGTCCTGTGTTTTCTTGAGTCCAACTCTTGTCTGGGTTTTAAAAATTACTCTGCAGGAGAGGAGCAGCTTCCACAGAATGAATTGTGGTCAGTTCTAATCTCTTCTCCTGCTTGGGTAAATTGGAGATGCTTTGTGCAGGAATAGAACATATATGAGATTGTGCAGGAGGTCCTCCAGGGTGATGGGTTGCAAGAAGAAGAGAGAAATGTTTTCCACCCCTTATACCTTCTCCAGTTCTTCAATGTTGTTTGGGCAGTAGGTTTTGCTAGGGAAATTTGAGGGAAATTTATTCAGTTAGAATTCTGATATAAAGGTCAGAGTTTTATATTAAGCTGAATGTTCTATGGGAGGAGGAGGAAGAAGAAGAAGAAAAGTGTGGGCACAAAATGGTCTAACTTAAGGCCTAGAGTGATAAGGTGGTGAGGTAATATCTTTTGGACCAACTTCTGTTGGTCAGAGAGACGAGCTTTTGAGCTTACGCAGAGCTCTTCTTCAGGTCTGTGTAAGCTTAAAAGCTTCTTTCTCTTCTCAATAGAAGTTGGTCCAATAAAAGATGTTACCGGACCCACCTTGTCTCTCTAATATTCTGGAACCGGTACGACAACACTGCATATAACTCAGTGACTTAGCCTAATTAAACAGCAAGCTTTGTGTGCAGCCAGACATGTTTATAAGAGGTGTTCATCCAAGCAAGGTGTGAAAGTTGACACTGCATATTGAAATGATTTAGATTAAAAAGTTAAATGTGGCCTGTGCATTAATGTTTATGTGTAGTGGCTTGCTTACTACCGGTAATTAATTTTACCTGACTGGCATTTAACACAGAGAAGACTATGTTAATACTGTTCTTAATATTTTAAGAACTCTAGGGTAATTTTTGTTGATTCCACAAAAAGAATAACGTATTAAAATCAGATACATTGTTTCTGCATATTAAATAAAGGGTATCTTAAAAAAAACAAAACAAAGGTCTGATCCTGCATCCTCTTACTCGTAGAAGTACTTCCATTAACCTCCGTGGGATGACTAGTACATGTGAGGAAAGTTTTCCAGAATTGGGACTAATATATTTTTGTTAAAATAATAAAGCTGTGTTGAATTTTAGGCTCACAGAACAATGACAAAAGACAGTTTCTTCTAGAGCGGCTACTGGATGCAGTTAAACAGGTAAGAAATCAAAACAATAAATGCAAGTTTGCCCCAATTCTAAAAATCTTTCGGCAGTGTATAAATGCTGAGTTGATGTTTCTGTCAAGAGTTGCTATTATTCTTCCCTCCCCTCTTCAATAGATAGAGTGGGAAACTTGCTCTTCTTAAGAAGTTCTCTCAGGTCTCTAGGAAAAAAAGGTGTGTTAGCTAATGTATTAAAATCCCAGAGCAGACGAGGCAAGTTATAGTTGAGGTAAACCCTAGCAGGGAGCCTGGGATTTACCTTGACCAGTTAAAATGCTGTTAAAACTACAGTTTACCTTGTCTACATTAGGATTTTAATGTCATTTTATCTACAGAGTTAAAAAATGCACTCTCCTGGCCCCATATAGGCATGGCATTTTGTTCATTCAAATGTTATAAACCCAGAACTTGATAGATTTTTAAGGCTAGAAGGGACCGTTATGATCAACTTATATTGGAGGGTTGTGGGTAGAATGTGAAGGGAAGTTTGGTGTTCTGTATGGGGTCCTGCTTCTGTGATCTACGTCTGTGCATAGTTCTGCCCTAATTCTGTAACTGAATGTCAAAACTCTTGAAACCCTGTTACAAGGAAATACATGCAAATAAGTTAAATAATTAAATAGCTTAACTCAGAAATGTTTTGAGCAATCTCTGACAACTTTAAAAAATGTGTGGAAGTTTTCGGAAGTTTAGAATAAAAAAATTCTAAGTTGGTTACATTAATAAAATAATCTAGGAAAATGCAATGCTTTTGATATCTGGGTTGCCAAATATGACAGATTTTCAGTTAGCAGCTAAAAGATAGAAAGGTTTGATAATACACTGTGTGCTGGTAGTGGAGATAGTGGTAAACAGTTTACATTAGTAACTTATTTACTTTGAATTCAGATATATGTTGATTTTTTTTTTTTGCTATTTTCAAACGTTGCTTGTCTCTCTATCCCATAATGTTAAATAGAGACAATGCAGGTATGATGCACTTCTTTTCTTCCCCGTCCCAAGTGCAAAATTATTATTGTTTGTGAGTTTTGGTGCAATCCTGGATACAATACAGGGTATATAGTCCTTGCTTCTGTGACTACTCACTGAAGTACATACTGCTCCTGGAAGCAATAAGTGTGTGCAGATTTAAGCCTGAATTAGTAATTGGATTTAGAAATGGAGAACATCATCATCTTGATGAAACCGGTTTTGGATCCTTGACCCTCCAGACAAGTTAACAGAGAAGTTACTTGACTTATTAAAATTATTTTAAAAATAACTTTTAAAGTCTTTATTTTCAGAATGTTTCTTTGTTGAAAAACAGAACTTTATTTAATTTCCCCAAGTTTTAATTGGTGTCCTTATAACTAAAAGGAAGCTATACAAGGACAACTATATGTGGCAATATAAATCAATGATATGTATGATAGATATTGGCTCGTCTGTTATAATGCTTCAGAAGCAGCAGTAATTTAGTAGTGCATCTAGACTCTGCTGCTGTGCTGTTTGAATCTATTTGCTGTGTGGAGGTTTTGTCAGGGAGCATAATGCTAAAATGTGATTAAGTATTCTTTCTGACAGCAGGATGGGTTTGTAACTGCCCTGCTCTACAGCCCTGCCTTGCTTCCAGGTTTTTATGTTGCTTGAAATATAAATTCCATGCTGAGTCAGTGAACATCTTCTTTTTTTTGGTTTTAAAATTAAAATTAGAGCATTTAAGAATTTTCAGTTTCTTAACACTCGTGTTATTTAAACTTATTTATTACAGTGTCAAATCCGGTTTGGAGGAAGAAAAGAAATTGCTTCAGATTCTGATAGCAGGTAAAAAGCTCTAGGGAGCATGTTTAAATTTATATATCATTACTACTTAGGCTATATAGTAAAAAGATATTTGGTCCAGTAGAGTATTTGACCCACTTAAAAACATGCTTGAGAAACTCTTGGTTGCCTTCCTCATATTGGTGCACATGAATCATATTCCAGACAAAAGGGCTACTCACGTGTTTGCAGGATTAAGGCAACATGCTGAATTCTGAAGTCTGGATATAAGTAAGGAAGACCTTTATTTTTTACCCCAATATTTCTGTTTTTAAAATGACTATATATCTTATATTTATATAGATGTCTTAAATCTAGCCCTGTTCTGTTATGGGTTTCATATTTTAACCAATTAAAAATGAACATATGAAAACCCTTTGAAATTCCTATTAATAGCAGTTATCTTTAACAAAACACTGAATTATTCACATTTGTTCATAAAATTCCATCTTGTTTATCTTTTCCATAATGTGTTACTTTATTAGTATTGCAAAAGAAGTTTCCTTAGTATTTCTCACCAAAGTTATTCTATATGTAAAAACCTGTCATGGTTACAGGGCTTGCCCAAACAGAGGACGGAGGCTCAAAAAAGAGGCAATGTCTGGGAAAACCCAGACGTAAACTAACCCTACTGTCACCAATGATATATGGTGATCAGACTGCCTCCTTAAAACCAAAGTATTATTTATGTAACAGTAGGAACAAAGCTTGAGAAGAAAACACAGATTTTAAGACTGTCTACACGCATGTCTATCTCATGTAAAAACTTACTGTCTTCCGATGATAACTAGGCAGATTTAACTTCTTCAGAAATCCCTATCTGTGGTCTCCTGTGTTTGTCTGGTTCCCCCAAATAATTACCGCCCCTTTTTGAAAGAGTGTTCCTTTTTAAACTTGCCAGAGTTCTTTTGATCTCCTGTGTTTGTGGGCTTTTTCCTATCTTGGTCCAACCCAATTTATAGATTAGATGGAGAGGAAGCAAAATCATCAAAGCTAATACTCCTGATATTGTCCCTTAACAGCTCTCAAATGTTTGCGGAGAGATTATTGTTCCTTGTCTAGCTGCCTGCAGTGCATTCTTCAGTATGCATAGTTTGGCAAAACAAAGTGTGAGAGAACTATACAGGAAAAGTTGAGTTATCTGGCATTTTCCAAACTGGAAAGCTCTATAAACTGGCATTTCCGATGGCTCCCCGCAAGTGGCAACATGTCCGGAGAGGCGCTCCCCCCGACCAGCTCCCATTGGCCGTGGTCAGTGCTCCTAGGTGGAAGAACTGCCACTGGGGCTTCATGCACTGTCCCCACCCCACCCAACACTGGCTCTGCAGCTCCCATTGGCTGGGGACTGCGGCCAAAGGAAGCTGCGGGGATGGTGCCTGCGGGCGGAGGCAGCGTGCAGAGCCTCCTGGCCGTGTTTCTCCAGACATGTTGCCGCTTGCAGGGAGATGCCCGATGTGAGCGCTGCCCGGATCTGGCACGCCAAAACCCCTCACGCACTCCACCACCCTGCCCCGAGCCCCCTCCCATACCCAAACTCCCTCCCAGAGCCCGCACCCCCTCCTGCACCCCAACCCCCAGTCCTAAGCTCCCTCATGCGCCCAAACTCCCTCCCTCTTAGTTACCTGGAATTTTTGACTTACTGGCACCTTCCATTCTCCCAACGTGCCAGATAACAAAGCTTTTGCTGTATTTGTTATGACATACACCTCTACCCCAATATAATGCTGTCCTTGGGAGCCAAAAAAATCTTACCGCGTTATAGGTGAAACCGCGTTATATCGAACTTGCTTTGATCCACTGGAGTGCGCAGCCCCGCCCGCCCGGAGCACTGCTTTACTGTGTTATATCCAAATTTGTGTTATATTGGGTCGCGTTATTTCGGGGTAGAGGTGTATTCAGCAATGGAGTATAGTGGACTTTGGCTTAATTTTAAAAAATAAGTTAAATTTACTAAAATGTCCAGTAGTAAGGTTGACATCAATTTTTAAAAATGTCTAAATTACTTTCTAGGCAGATTTTGCTTCATTTTATAATGCCTAAAATAGTTGAGGAGTGTCAATATACATTTTTATGTTATTTTCTTAATCAGGTTTGCAGTGCAGATTGTGTTGAATAATTTAAGTTTTAAAGATAATTACAGAAAACTTGAAATCTAAAATTTCAGCTGCTATCAAGATGTAGACATAAGTGAAGGTGTAAGCATGTTACTCTGACAAGTTTTGTGTAGTTTGCTTTTTCTCATAAAAATTGAGCTTTTTCATGTGTCGTGGGTTTGACGCTGTTCCAGTTGCACAAATGGAAATAAGCTTTGCATTTGATGTATTACAATACATCTGAAAAACAGCAAAAGTATCACTAACAAACAGGTAAAATTGCCTAGAACTTGTACATGTACATTGTCCGCATATTCCAAAAAATCATGAAGTAGTTGTAAATTTTGAAGTTTATCTGTTTAAAATGTAATTGTGTTATGTACAGAGGAGCTGAAATGAATGGGATATAAAAAACACTCCAACATGTAAAGATCAATTTCTAAATTGGCTGTTAACGTTTTTTAACAAGCAGTTTCCTGTGGCTCTGTATAGTTACTGTAACCTAGTGGATATGAATAGGTTTATAGAGCTTTCACATATTAAAGAGATTACCCTAAATCAGCGGTTCTCAAACTTCATTGCACTGCGACCCCCTTCTGACAACAAAAATTACTGCACGACCCCAGGAGGGGGGATCAAAGCTTGAGCCCGCCGGAGCTCCACTGCCCTGGGTGAAGGGACCTGTAACCTGAGCCCCGCTGTCCAGGGCTGAAGCCTTCTGGTGTCTGCTTCACCTCTGGGCGGTGGGGCTCAGGTGTTGGCTTCAGCTCCGGGCCCCAGCAAATCTAACACTAGCTCTGGCGACCCCATTAAAATAGGGTTGCGACCCACTATGAGGTCCCGACCCACAGTTTGAGTACCGCTGGCATAAGTAAAGGACTTTCCATGTAGGGAACTGCATGTACCTGCGCATTCTGCATTTATTCCAGATGTCTAAATCCACTGAATCTAAACATGATTGATTTTTATTCTTTTCACATTGTCTTTAATTAATTAATCACGTATTCTGTTGCAGAGTGACTTGCCTGTGTGCTCAGTTTGAAGCTGTACTACAGCACGGTTTGAAGAGGAGCCGAGGATTAGCATTAACAGCAGCAGCAATCAAACAGGCAGCAGGTTTCTCCAGCAGAACAGAAACAGGTAATGCACTGTTCCAACTGACCTATTGAAAAATGTCAAAATATCATCCTTGTTATGTGTAAGCAATTGACATAACCTCTCATTTTTGGGTTTAAGAAAACAAACCAGACTCTAAGCTATTTTTAATATACTTAACTGAAGTCTCATTATAAAATAAAAATGCTTGTTAATTCACTCTTTTATGTAGCATGTTGTACTTATTCATGTTGAAGAGTGTTTAATATTTGAATATCTAAAAATTGGTATAAAAATCCAAGATGATGTTAATACTAGCTTAGTACATGCTGGAATTTATTTTCTTAAAGTGATTGTAAATAGCAGTATAAACTCTCTGAATTTTTTTTTTAAGTTTAGTTTCATTTTTATAGCAGTTTTAGCCCAAAATCTCTTCCATTACTTTCAGGAGTTCTCAGTCCATACAATTCTATGGTAAGAACTTTCCAAGGCACGTTTTATTTGGTAACAGTTGATATTGTTAAACATTATATAATTGTAATGTTGCTTTTGTAATGGTATTGTTCCATTATTAACCCTATTTTATTCTGCTTTTAATTTTCAAAATTTATGGCAGTGGGCATGAGATAGTAAGCCTCAACAGGAATTTTAAAAACAAAGCTTCTGCTGCTTGTATTGGGTGGAGTATTATTTGCCATTTTTTATTTTTGTGGTCAAAATACTTCCTTTTTTTAGTGAACACTTTGCTTTTGTGTTGGGCTCTGTTTCCTTTCTGCTCCTCTTCTTCTCTCCCCTTCATTCCCCCATATTTATTTATCCACACTTTGTGTTTAAACAGTTTAGCTTCATGATGTCTCCTTTGCTTGGCCTCCAGTGATGTGTTTGTCTTCCCTTCCTCATCCGAGAGATAACAGTTTTAAGGTATTATAAGTAAGGCTGCGAGTATGTCATGGAAGTCACAGATTCCATGACTTTCCGGGACCTCCGTGACTTCTGCAGTGGCTGGTGCAACTAGCCCAGGGGCTGCCTGAGCAGTTCGGGTGCTGGGGCAGTCTCGGGCCACTGCACCCCCTTGTCCTCCCTCCCCGTCAGCAGCAGGAGTTTGGGTGTGGGAGGGGGTTCAGGGCTAAGGGAGGGAGTTGGTGCTTACCTTGGGGGGGTCTCCCCAGAAGCTGCAACAAGCTCCTAGGTGGAGGCGTGGCCAGACAGCTCTGCGTTCTGCCTCCACCTACAGGCACTGCCCCCACAGTTCCCATTGGCCGTGGTTCCTGGCCAATGGGAGCTGCGGAGCGGGTGCTTGGGGTGGGGGCAGCGTGCGGAGCCCCCCTGGCCATGCCTCCACCTAGGGGCTGCAGGGACATGCTGACTGCTTCTGGGAGCCGTGCGGAGCCCGCCAGGGAGCCCTCCAGCCTACCCCCTCCCCCAGCAGCAGCAGGAGTCCCGGGCAGGGGTGAAAGTAACTTAAAAGACTTACTGGTATTCCAGAGTCCTGCGGAGGGGGCGGGGCCTCACCTGGAAGAGGTGTGGCCTCTACCGGAAGAGGTGGGGCCTTTAAATCCCAGGGCTTTTAAATCAGGATTTAAAGGGCATGGGGATCCGGCTGAAGCTGGGAGCCCTGGGCCCTTTAAATTGCCCCCGGAGCTACCAGCTGCACAGGCAGCTGGGAGCCCTGGGGTTTGGGCAGGGGTGAAAGTAATTTACATTTCTTACCCATATGGTCCAATCGCAAGCAACCCACCTCTCCTACCTACTTCATGGATCCCTCCCATTGCATGACATAGATATAGAAAATAAAGCTGCTACTACTACTAAAAATACTGTCTGTAATAAAACTTTATTATTGGAATAAGCCTGAAAAAGTGAAAACTCACTGTCACATTTTTCTCCATGTCTTCCCTCCTCCTCCAGCCAGGCTGCCGATGCTAGGCCGTGCTTTCCCCCTGCCTGGCACTCAGCAGCGGCTGCAGGGGCTCCCCTCTAGCTTGCAGCAGGGAGCAGGGAGACTGGCTGAGAGGGAGAAGCAAGCCTACCCCCTGTATAAGAACAGTTTAATCTCAGCTGTTCCCTGCGCAGTTCAGCCCCCGGGGTTAGGAGCTGTTTCTGGCACCCTTGTTAATTTCACTCACAGTTGTTGGGGCGGGTGAGGGGAAGCGGAGCGTGTGTGTGACCATGGCAGGGGCAGTTCTTTTCTGCCTCCTGGATGAGGGGAGCTCCAATACTACTATAATACAATAGTAGGGGCCGGTTGCTGGGGTCAGGGCAGTCGGCGGCAGGCTGCAGCTGCATTGTTTGTGACACACACATTCATACACATACATACTGTATGTATTACTGTCCTGTGGGGAAGGTGCCAGTGCCCTTTTAAGGGGGGGGGGGCAGGAGACAAGTGTTTCTGGGCTAACACCTCAGGGACTTCTGCTTAATGTGTGCTGCTTAATGGAGTATGTCCTTCCCCAGGGGGCTGTTGGTCCAACTCCTACACTGAAATGCTATCTTTTTTGAGATATCCATCCATACTGTACCTATACATTTAGAACATACCTGGATCAGAGTAGATTTAGATCTGTGAAGAAAGACAAGAAGATTTTGTTTTCCCAGGAAGACATTCATGTGGATGTTCCAAAGTTAGCTTTTGAGTGCCATACCCCCACATAGAGGGAGCCAGGGGGGCAAGGGACTGCATTGCACCATGCTCACCAGTGCCCCACTTTCCCTAGATCCTCCCTATTTCCTAGCAAGTCAGATATCAAGGATTTTTTAATCTCCCTTCCAGGCACATAAAAGAGTGCAGGGGGCACACCAGTGGGTGGCTAGTAGTAGGGGAAGGCAGTGCAGGGGTGAATGAAGGACAACTCGAATAGCCTTCATGAAATATACAAGATACTTAGAGAAAGTTTTGTCAATTTCAGCCTCTGCACTCTGCAGGCAGGACAAAACAAGAAGAGATCTGAGATTGCGCCCTATGTTCTTAAGCAGGCAGCTAGATGGGAGAGCCCCTGCTGAGTGAGGGGTGGGGAGGATTTAAGCTGTGCAGCCAAATGCTTTGTTGTGTATATTAGTATTGGAAAGATCCCCTCATCCCAGGGGCAGAAAAGAACTGCCCCTGCCATGGTCAAACACACCCTCCCCCTGACCCCCAGCAACTGTGAGTGAAATTAACAAGGATGCCAGAAATGTCTCCTAACCCCAGGGGCTGAACTGCGCAGGGAACAGCTGATTTTAAACTATTCTTATGCAGGGGTTAGGCTTGCTTCTCCCTCTCAGCCAGTCTCCCTGCTCCCTGCTGCAAGCTAGAGGGGAGCCACCTCAGCCACTGCTGAGTGCCAGGCAGGGGGAAAGCACGGAGCCTAGCATCTTCAGCCTGGCTGGAGGAGGAGTCAGACTGCACATTTCTTACTGGTCCTCCATACCGGCCCGTACTGGCTTACTTTCACCTCTGGTTCCGGGCCACGTGCTCCTGCCCCAGAACACCTGCACAGTGCCCCTGGGCTGCCCCCTACCCCAGAGCACCCAAGTTTTAGTCAAGGGTATATAGTAGAAGTCATGGACAGGTCACGGGCTGGGAATTTTTGTTTACTGCCCGTGACCTGTCCATGACTTTTACTAAAATTATCTGTGACTAAAATGTAGCCTTAATTATAAGGGACCATAACCTTCAGGCTTTCGAAGAAGTGGGCTGTAGTCCACGAAAGCTTATGCTCTAATAAATTTGTTAGTCTCTAAGGTGCCACAAGTACTCCTGTTCTTTCTTCAGGCTTCTGAAAATCACTCAACTGTAACAAGTGTTGAAGTAATATATTTGGACATTTAATCCATCTATATGGTGGAATTTATTATACTTACTGTGACCTCCACCTACAGTTTCCATAATTACAAATTATGGCATATTACAAATACAGTTAAGTGCAATAGGAACTTGTAGTTTAATCTTATTTTTTTCTCATAATTTAGTTAATGCAGTTTTTGTTCTTGTTGGTCATGGGCTAAGATAAGTTATGCTGGTGTTCTGGACTCTTGTATTAATGTTTTCTTTGAAGCCTAAAGACTTGTCTTTCTTTGGAAATTATTGTGCACGTTCTCTGAATTATCCTTTCAGTGTGGTTTGTATAGATAGCTTTGAACATTTCTTTCCTCGGTAGTGATGGGCAAAACTCAAAACAGTTTGGAGGTTCAGACTTGATAAACAAATAAAAGTTCAGCTGCTTATTCAGATCTTTGTGGAATCCTAGCTTCTTCTATACCTGTTGTTGCCTTTTTTTTTTTAGTGTGGATTGGGATGGCAGAATGCTTTGCTTCTTTCTCCCTCCTCCCATTGGTAGTTTCTTCAGTGGATGGCCTCCCCAGCCTCCAATCAACAAACTCATCCTTTTGTTCAGCAGCTGTTCTGCCCTCTCCTAATCCAAGATCTCGTATTCTACAGTTACCTATTACTGCTCCTGGTGATCACAATACTTTGACATTTAAATGCATTCCTATATTCCTCACTATTATTAGGGCCCTACCAAATTCATGGCCATGAAAAATTTGTCACAGACCATGAAATCTGGTCATGCCTCCCCCCTGGTGAAATCTGGTCTTTTGTGAGCTTTTACCCTATACTTATAAATTTCACTGGGGAGACCAGCGTTTCTCAAATTGAGGGTCCTGACCCAGAAAGGAGTTGCAGGAGGGTCACAAGGTTATTTTTGGTGGGAGGGGCACGGTATTGCCACCCTTCTGCGCTGACTTCAGAACTGGTTAGCTGGAGGGCGGCAGCTGTTGGCTGGGTACCTAGCTCTGAAAGCAGCTCTCCACCAGCAGCAGCGCAGAAGTAAGGGTAGCACTACCACAACCTCCTATACAATAAACTTGGGATTCCCCCCCCCCCCAACTCCTTTTTGGGTCAGGACCCCTACAATTACAACACCGTGAAATTTCAGATTTAAATGGCTGAAATAATGAAATTTATGATTTTTAAAATCCTATGACTGTGACATTGACCAAAATGGACTGTGAATTTAGTAGGGCCCTAACTATTATGCTTTAGGGCTCACTGTATGGTTGGTGGTAAAATCAGAAGCATGTGAGGTTCCTTGTTCCGTCTGTGAACTTCCTTAATCTTAAAATTCTGAGATATCCATCCACATTACCTAGCTCAGCTAAACTGTTCCCAAGCTTCCATGTGCTCATATAACCGTTTAAAAAAAAAAAAGCATTTTACTTGGCTGCCTGTCAGTAATATGAGATTCTTTTTGTACTTCGAGGAGAGGAGTATCTTTTTTTTTGGCTGCATAGGAAACCGTAATAATGAGTAACATGTGGAAGCTCAGTCAAGAGTGAGAATGTGGATGTGGTGCAGCAGGCAAATTTAACAACACCGAATAGTGACTGAAGAGAACATATGATCAATATGTCAGTGACTATTTGCAAGTAAACTTATTTTTCTGAATGATTGTGCATCTCCAAAACAGGTACAAAGGTACTACTGTCAGGAAAATGATTCTGATCTGGTTTGTATTAAGGGTGGCTATAACACAAAGGAATAGATGAACTCTGTGATTAACATATCTGAATGCTACATTTCTGCTGTATAAATGTGGCTCTAGCAGCAATCTTTGGCAGTAAAAAAGTTGGACAACTCAGCTGAACTTAATGGATGCAAATTTTATGACAAAATATGATCCAGAATCGCTGTAAACATCTACAATGCTGCTTTTTACATCAGTGCTGATCTTTTAATATTGTTTTATTTTTATTCATATTAAATACAAACTGAGTATTTTACCAAAGATACACTTTGAAAAAGAGCAGCCTTTTTGAGTGGATCTTTAAAAAGCCTGTGGTACTTAAAAATATATATAAAATATTATATTTTTGTTTTTTGTAAGAAAGATTCTGAAAAAAACATTTTTGCCCTTTGAGAGCAAATGTGGTTCTCAAGGCTGTAGCTATATGTAATCTTGAAAGGCATATGCAATTGTTATAGGTCCCTTCTTCCTCAGTAGTGTCGCAGCTCTGTCTCTAGTTTGATGTTCCTTTATTCTTGTGTTCTCTTGGATTGAAATAACAATACAGGACTTCATTTTGATGTTCAGTCAAGATTTTGGTATTTGTTAGTGTCCTTTAGCATAAAGGGTCTGCATTCCTTGCAGTGTTTGTTTGAATAATGGGTAGAACAGTATTTTGAGAAGATTCAAAATATTTGCAGAGAATTCCTCCTCTTTCTTCTCCCCCAGTTACACTTCTGTTATCACAATGGTCTTAACAGAAGCAGAGGTTAGGTGCCTGTTTCTCTCTTCTCCCTGCTCACTAGAACTCTTCTGCTCTTGCCCCTTCTCAGTGATACTCTTGTGCCCATGTGTTTTATCTTTTCTTTGTTGCATCATCTCCCCCTATGTAGTTCAGGTATAATATACTGGTATAGATTGTTCCATTACCTTGGATGCTCCAGGATTATACTAATAAATCATAACCCAGTGACCCATTCTTGGAAGCTGCATAATCTATTTTATAGATGGTAAACCATGGCACAGAAGTTGAGTGGCTTTTTTAAGGCCATGTGAAGAGCCAGTGACAGACCTAGGGAACAGAACTTGAAAATACAAATAACTTATACTTGTAAACCATGAATGATGTGGAGAAAGTGACTAAGCAAGTGTTATTTATCCTTTCACATAACACAAAAACCAGGGGTCACCCAATGAAATTAATAGGCAGCAGGTTTAAAACAAAAGGAAGTACTTCTTCACACAACACACAATCAGCTTGTGGAACTCTGTGACAGGGTAGTAGCTCACCGCTGTGGCGCCTCCTCCTGGTCGTCTCGGGGAATTAGCTCGAACCAGTAGGGCGCCCCTTCGGGTGGCGTCCCGCCTGCCGTTCCACCTGCGTTGGGTGCACGGACTTGCGTCACCCTCAATATACGGAGTCCTCTTCCGGAGCACTGTCCTCCGACAGTGTCCCTTTTGTCCCTGCACACCCCCTTTCCGGGAGGTTGGGGGGGTAAACAACAGCCCCACACCTTCGAGTCCGATCCTCCCAGTCCAGGACCTGGCGTGGTTCTGGCCGGCCGCTCCCGGCGGCCTGTGGCTGTGCGTAGGTCAGCACAGCAAACAAAGGGGGGAAAAAGAGGGGGGGGGACTCAGGCCCGCCCACTACTCTGAGTCCCGGTCCAGAGGCCCTCGGGCGACAGTCTCGCTGTCTTCCTTCTCCTTCCTCCTCTGACTATCCCTCTGGACCGCTTCCCCAACAGCCCTTCGCTACGCTAAGCCTCCTCCTCCCAGGCCTGCCGCCTAGCAGGCTATGGAGTAGGTCCTTCTCCCACTCTCTCAGGCCGGCCGGCCTGCACTGTGCTGTCCATGGTGCTGGCCTCCAGGCGCTGGAGACAGACCTTCCCCTCTGAAGGCCTGGGGCAGACTGACTGCTCCTGCTCTGGGCAGCCTTTTATATGGCTAAGCCGGGCCCTGATTGGCTGGCTCCAATCTGCCTTCTGATTGGCTCCTAGTAAGCCCTCTCCTGATTGGCCGCGCGTCTACGCAGGCGTCTAGGCCTGCCGCAGCCCAGTCTCTCGGGGTGTGGGGTAGTCGCCCCACCACAAACTCCAGGAGATGTTGTGAAGGCCAAAACTATAATTTGGTTAAAAAAAGAACTAGATAAGTTAATGGAAGATAGCTCCATTAATGGCTATTAGCCAGGATGGTCAGGTATACAACCCCATGCTGTGGATGTCCCTAGCCTCTGACTGCCAGAGGCTGGGAGTGGATGACGGGGATGGATCACTCAATGATTGACTATTCTGTTCATTCCCTCTGAAGCACCTGACATTGGCCACTGTTGGAAGAGAGGATACTGGGCTAGATGGATCCTTGGTCTGACCCAGTATGGCCATTCTACTTCTTGGGGAATTCTGCGCCACTGCGCAATGCAGAATTTGCACAGTGTTAGTAATGGGAGATTTGATCATTAGAAACATAGATAGCTGGGTTTGTGATGACCGGGAGAACCGTATGGTGACTTGCCTGCCTGGTGCAAAGGTTGCGGATCTCTCGAGGCATCTAGATAGACTTGCGTATAGTGCTGGGGAGGAGCCGGTGGTCTTGGTACATGTAGGCACCAATGACGTAGGTAGGAGAGATGTTCCGGAGGCCAAATTTAGGCTGCTAGGAAAGAGACTGAAATCCAGGACCTCTATGATGGCATTCTCAGAAATGCTTTCAGTTCCACGTGCAGGGCCAGATAGGCAGGCAGAGCTTCAGAGTCTCAGTGCGTCGATGAGACGATGGTGTAGGGAGGAGGGGTTTAGATGTATTAGGAACTGGGGAAACTTTTGGGGTGGGGGAGCCTATACAGGAAGGATGGGCTCCACCTAAACCAAAGTGGATCCAGACTGCTGTCACTTAACATTAAAAAGGTTGCAGAGCAGTTTTTCAGTTAAGAGATGGGGGAAAACCGATTGCTGCAGAGGAGCACGTGGATTGGATAGAGACTTCTCTTAGAGGAGAGTCTATTGATAGATATTCTCTAGGTTTTAGTCAGAAGGAGAGGATGAAGTATGGGCCAGATCAGATGAGAAACATTCACATAAAAAAGAATCTGACACATCAGAAAAGAGTAAACAAATAAACAGTGACAAATTTTTAAACTGCTTGTACACAAATGCTAGAAGTCTAAATAATAAGTTGGGTGAACTAGAATGCCTTGTGTTAAAGGAGGATATTAATATAATTGGCATCACAGAAGCCTGGTGGAGTGAGGACAATCAATGGGACATAATCATTCCAGGGTACTAAATATATTGGAAGGACAGAACAGATTGTGGGGGGAGGTGGTGATGGGGAGGGGGTTTCACTATATGTGAAAGAAACTATAGTTTGTAACCTGTCCTTTAAATTGGCTTCGGTATCCAATGACTGGAAGATAGCTAATATAACGCCAATATTTAAAAAGGGTTCGAGAGGTGATCCCGGCAATTACAGACCGGTAAGTCTAACGTCCGTACCGGGCAAATTAGTTGAAACAATAGTAAAGAATAAAATTGTCAGACACATAGAAGAACATAAATTGTTGGGCAAAAGTCAACATGGTTTCTGTAAAGGGAAATCATATCTTACTAATCTATTAGAGTTCTTTGAAGGGGTCAACAAACAGGTGGACAAGGGGGATCCAGTGGACATAGTGTACTTAGATTTCCAGAAAGCCTTTGACAAGGTCCCTCACAAAAGGCTCTTACGTAAATTAAGTTGTCATGGGATAATAGGGAAGATCCTTTCATGGATTGACAACTGGTTAAAAGACAGGGAACTAAAAGGTAGGAATAAATGGTAAATGTTCAGAATGGAGAGGGGTAACTAGTCGTGTTCCCCAATGGTCAGTCCTAGGACCAATCCTATTCAACTTATTCATAAATGATCTGGAGAAAAGGGTAAACAGTGAGGTGGCAAAGTTTGCAGATGATACTAAACTGCTCAAGATAGTTAAGACCAAAGCAGACTGTGAAGAACTTCAAAAAGATCTCACAAAACTAAGTGATTAGGCAACAAAATGGCAAATGACATTTAATGTGGATAAATGTAAAGTAATGCACATTGGAAAAAATAACCCCAACTATACATACAATATGATGGGGGCTAATTTAGCTTACAACTAATCAGGAAAGTGATCTTGGAGTCATCGTGGTTAGTTCTCTGAAGACGTCCACGCAGTGTGCAGTGGCAGTCAAAAAAGCATGTTAGGAATGTTTAAAAAAGGGATAGAGAATAAGATGGAGAATATCTTATTGCCCTTATATAAATCCACGGTACGCCCACATCTTGAATACTGTGTACAGATGTGGTATCCTCATCTCAAAAAATATATACTGTCATTAGAAAAGGGTCAGAGAAGGGCAACTAAAATGATTAGGGGTTTGGAACGGGTTCCATATGAGGAGAGATTAAAGAGGCTAGGACTTTTGGAAAAGAGGAGACTAAGGGGGGATATGATAGAGGTATATAAAATCATGAGTGGTGTGGAGCAAGTGAATAAGGAAAAGTTATTTACTTGTTCCCATAATATAAGAACTAGGGGCCACCAGATGAAATTAATGGGCAGTAGGTTTAAAACAAATACAAGGAAGTTCTTCTTCACACAGCGCAAAGTCAACCTCTGTAACTCCTTGCCTGAGGAGGTTGTGAAGGCTAGGACTATAACAGGGTTTAAAAGAGAACTAGATAAATTCTTGGAGGTTAAGTCTATTAATGGCTATTAGCCAGGATGGGTAAGAAATGGTGTCCCTAGCCTCTCTTTGTCAGAGGGTGGAGATGGATGGCAGGAGAGAGCTCACTTGATCATTGCCTGTTAGGTTCACTCCCTCTGGGGCACCTGGCATTGGCCACTGTCGGCAGACAGGATGCTGGGCTGGATGGACCCTTGGTCTGACCCAGTATGGCCATTCTTATGTTCTTATGTACTGTTCTGTGCAGAATTTCTTTTTCACTGCAGAATTGGCACTGCAGAACTGCTGGCTGCCACTAGGGGCTGCTGGATCCAGCAGAGCCCAGCTTCCTAGCTTGCAAATAGAAGGCCCCGCCAGGGGACAGGGAAGGAGGAGCTAGAGGGTTCCCAGCAGGTACAGTTCCCAGCACACTCTGAAGGAAGGAGGCGGCATTCAGGAAACTCAGTACAAGCCTGTGACCCAGCATCAGGCAGTTTCTCCCTCTGGGCACTGTGGGGAGGAGGTGCGGGGATGCCCTACAACTGGGCTCTGAGGAGAGAGGGGTTGCAGGTGTCTGGGTGCATGGGTACCTGCAGCTGGGCTCTGGGGGCAAGGGGTTGTCTGGGGGCAAGGGGTTGTGGGTGTCTGGGCTGAGGGGTGCCCCACGGCTGGGCTCTGTGGGCAGAAGGTATGGGTGTCTGCCACCCCCTCTCCCCCGTCTCAGCTCTGGGTGGGAGGGGGCAGAGATACAGGAACTGGGTTGTCGTAGGTTTTTTTTTAACACTCTACTCCTGGGGGAATTTTTGTTGTCTTTATTGTTACAGACATAGTTGCTGACAGGTATTTTGAAATACATTACCAAAATAATTGCAACTGATACAATTATATAGTGTTATTTTGACAAATAAAATATGCAGAATTTTGCAGAATTTTAAAATATTGTGTGCAGAATTTTAATTTTTTGGTGCAGGATTCCCTCAAGAGTGCCATTCTTATGTTCTTATCTTAAACATTCTTTCTTCTTTACAGCATGCTATCTTATTGTATTATAGGCAGTGATTACCCTCCCTACAGTGTCTTATGATTCATAATGCAGAAGACTTCTGTGATAACCACCATCATTTTCTGTATATGTTTATAAAGAAGAATGACTAATTTATATCAATGTGTGTATGGGGGAATTAAAATATTAGTATCTAATCAAACGACCAATTAAAAACAACAGAATTTTGCACCTGCTTGGCTGTGAATAAATAAGAAATTAAAAAAATCTATTCACATAGCACAGAAAAGGCAATGTCAAAATATTGTACAATGTCACTTAATGTGAAAAATGCTATAAAATGTTTAAAAGCATTTTCCAACTAATTACAAGGCAAACATTTAAGTACAAGCTAGTTACAATGCCTAAGTTGTGAACTTTGGGCTTTTCCCCTTCTCCCCATCAAAAAGCCATAGATTTGTACTTTCTGAAACCAGACTTCAAAATTAGTTCGTCCTTGCCCAATAAACCACTTCAGGATGGCATTCTAACCTTGTAATACACAGCTGAGTAATGTATAACACATGGGAGCTTTATGGAACCTATAATCAAATAGAGCAAAACTGAATGTATAATTTATGTAAACTTTATTTTGTGTAAAGTGGGTGAATATTTGAGTAAATATTTGAGTAACTTGCATAATATCAGTATATTGCCTCACATTTATGCAGGATACATTGAATACAGAGTAGATCTTCTTCCTGATTATTATTTATGTATGTGATTGTCAGACTGTATTGTATTGTAAACCTGTATAGTATTGTAAACCTGAGAGGTGGGATTTTTCAAAAGCTCTGTGTGTCTGCTCCCAATTAATCAGTGACTTAGTGCTTTTGGAAATCCCACCTTATATCAATATGTTCATATTGGACTATAGTATGTAATGCTAGTATTTAATTTATATTCAATAAATTTTGAATATTAACTGTTGATGCCCGAAATTCCATCCTTTTCAGAAAGCCTTGATTGCTGTCAATAAGCAGAGTGCCAGGAAACAGAGGGATTGTTAGCTTTGAGCAGAAGGGGAAATCTATTTGTTTTTTCATTCCAGTAACATTTTCATTTCCTCTTTCAGTTTTTCTGTCTTACTGAAACACAAATGAATGCATGTTTTCATAAACAATCATAAGAGACTGTCTTCATAAAAGAAGTAAATCGAGGTAGTTTTGCTACTGATGTATTTTATTTTAAGGAATCTTTTCTTTTCTTAGATATGCCAGTTTAACTGTTTGAAATGGAGAGACCCAAATAAATGCAAGCCAGACCAGAGCTACAGAAATAGTAATAAAGCTTCCACACATATAGTGTGGCCCTCTTTATCTTTTCCATGTTAGTTCATTATATAAGGCCCTAATCCATGGTAAGCACACGTTTAATTTTGCACATGTGAATAGTTCCATTTTAGTTGTTAAATTTAGTCCATGTGTAGGATCCGTGTGTAAAGGAACAGGGGACAGTGAGAATTGTTATACTGGATCAAACCAGTGGTCCATCTTGTCCAGTATTCTGTGTTTCACAGAAATGTATAAATCCCCCAAATGAAAATGTCTGTGATAAACATGCCCATGGGGGAAGTTCCTTTATAACCCCAGGGATATGTGGTTGATATGTCTTTGAAGTGTGAGGTTCCTATCTCTTACATGTTTTCATCTCATTTAGCGGAACTGCCAATTTTCTTGTTCACACTTCAATATTTTTCCCTAATTTTTTTCAATAATATCTTGTGGTACTGAGTTGCACAAGGTTATATGGTTCTATTTTTATTCATCCTTGTATTTAGGTTTCAAAAAATGTATTAAAAAGATGCCAGTTTAACATTTTAGTTTCCTTTTAACAGATTAGAGGCAAATAAACCTAAAAAAGCAGCTAACCGCACCAACAGCTTCCACAATAACTGTGTCTCTCAGCATGCAATCCCTATTCAAAAGCGTGAACTTCTGCAAAGTTTTTATATTAGCAGAGAGAAAAAAAGGACTGCCTGATTGACCTTTCCTATAATATTAATTGCATTAAACAACCAAGCTTATTTAATTTAGAGAAGACAAATAAGATGTGACAGGATTGAGGTGTTTAAAAACTTCCAACCTGAGAAGAGATTGTATGCCTTTTGTGATTTTTTTTTTTTTTTTTTATTGCCTTTCTTTGAACCTTTTATATTTCTGTTATATGCTTTGAGAGATGGGATGGCCAGAACTGAGCACAGTATTCAAGGGAAGGGTTTACTATCAATTTATGTAATGGCAGTATGAGGTTTCGCTATCCTTTTCTTAATAAAAACCTAAATCTTATTTGGTTTTTGACTACCATTTTACATTGAGCAGAGGTTTTCATTGAGCTGTCAACAAGGGTGCTTGTGTCTCTCTCCTGAGTGGTTGATGGCTTCTAAATTAACAGCAAAGTGTAGGAGTAGTTTAAATTGTTCTCTCCCATATTCATTTCCTTGTACTGATCTGCCTTGAATTTAATCTGTTTTCATGTTGCCAATTGTCTAGCTTTATTAGGTCCTTTAGAAGTTTCTCAGTCTTCTCTAATTGTGACCATTTGGCGTCGTCACAAAACTCTAATGCTAATATTGCTGTATAGTTTGGTTTTGAGCAATATATATATTTCATGCAATACTGATGGTCAATAGTAATTGTCAAACTGCATATAACTTATTAAAAATATTACCGTATTTTCCGGCGTATAAGACGACTGGGCGTATAAGACGACCCCCAACTTTTCCAGTTAAAATATAGAGTTTGGGATATACTCGCCGTATAAGACTACCCCTCTTCCAACGCACACCAAAAAAAATTAAAAAAACATCAGATTTGATTTCAATATGGTAATTTTAATTCAAATGCTTATGACATGCAGGTACTTAGCAGGAAAACTGTCACTTATAAACATAAGGCTGTTTGTCATCAAACATGTAAACATAAAACAGTGCAAGTGGATTAAACTTTTCCTAATTCACTCTAAAGCTGAAAGGAAGGATAAGACAATAAACCCATGGGAGCTGCCATGCTGTTTGTTTTCTAAGCTGTCAACCAAACTGGAACTGATGATGATAGGAGGAAGATAACAAACAAGAGAGAGAGAGCAAGGCTTGGTCTACACTAAACCCCCAAATCGAACTAAGGTACGCAACTTCAGCTACGTGAATAACGTAGCTGAAGTCGACGTACCTTAGTTCGAACTTACCGCGGTCCAGACCCGGCAGGCAGGCTCCCCTGTTGACTCCGCGTACTCCTCGCGGCGAGCAGGATTACCGGAGTCGACGGGGAGCACTTCTGAGTTCGATTATCGCGTCCAGATTAGACGCGATAAATCGAACCCAGAAGTTCGATTGCCTGCCGCCGAACCAGCGCGTAAGTATAGACAAGCCCCAAGTGCCGGGCAAGTCCCTGGCGAGTTAGCAACGCCCATCATAACTGCAAGCTACGGTATTTTTACAGGTTTTGCTGGCGTGACAGTTTCCCTTTAAAAGCCTTCAAAATCCTCCTGTTCGTCATCTGATATCATAAGTACATCAATGACATCTTGTGATACATTTGTAAGGCAGTCATCGTATGGATCGAATTCCGTATCAGATGGTGTGGTCTCAGCTTCGGCTTCCTCTTCATCTTGCCACAAGTAGTCGTCCTCCATACCATCTAATGAATTTGATATGCCACACTTCTTGAAAGACTTGATTACTGTTTTCTGCATCAATATCATTCCAGGCTTTTATGACAAACTTGCACAAAATATCCAACTGTGGAGCACGCATGTTTCCTCCTTTTGTGAATGACTTTTCGCCGCTAACCATCCATTCATTCCACTGTTCTTGAATGCGATCTTTAAATGGCTTGTTTAGGCACACATCCAGTGGCTGTACCAACGATGTCAATCCTGCAGGAATAACTGCCGCATCTGTGTTTAGTCTTGCAAGCATTTGCTTGGTGCTGGGAGTTAAATGAGCCCTGAACATATCCCACACCAGTAGACTACATTTTTGAATAAGTCCACCTGGTCGCCTGCTCCATACATTATCAAGCCATAGCTTTACCCCTTCTTCATCCATCCAGCCTTTTTCATTCACATGTACAAAACAACCAACAGGGAACTTGAATTTCGGCATTGTTTTTCTTTTAAAAATAATCATTGGTCTCAGTTTGGCGCCATCAGCTGTGCATCCTAGTACCACTGTAAAACTGGACTTCTCATGTCCTGTTGTTTTAATTAAAATTGTTTTTTCACCTTTTTGATGGACAGTTTTATTTCCAACCATATCAAAATTCATTGGAGTTTCATCCATATTTCCAATACTACTTAACGCATAGCCATGTTTAGTGCGCTGTTGTATTACGTATCGATGGAAACTATTTACTTTGCTATCAAGATCTGCAGGTAATTTTGGGGCAATTTTCATCTTTTGCCTCAGTACCATATTATGCCTTCCCATGAATCTAGTACACCAGGATACAGTGGCCTTAAATCTGTTGCTGTGATCTGGGTTAGATTTGGCCCACTGAAGTGCAAACAAATGTATTTTATTTCGTGTCACTACATAACCGTTTTGGCGATGCTCATTCACCATGTCTGCTACATGTTTTTCGAGTTCTGGCCAATGTGGAGTGCCTCTTCTTAATGCACACTTACCCCTTGGCATACTCTTTAATGCTTTTTCATTTGCTTTCCAGTCCCAAACCATCTTTTCTGTTACTCCATATTGGCTTGCAGCAGCGCAGTTATTATGTTCCATGGCAAAGTTTACCACTTTAAGTTTGAAACTGGCTTCATATTTCTTTCTTCTTGCTGGTGGAGCCATGATGGGGTTTTGACTGTTGGACATTTGTATACTGTACTGTATGTACTGGTGCTATACTGTATGAACAGGTACAGATACTGGTGCTGTACTGTATGTGGTACCCAGTATACAACAACCAGCCAATCATGGCAAGCGATGTACCTTACCGGCGATTGGCTGGTTGTTGTATACAAAACCTGCTTGGATTGGTCAGCTCTCCCTGCCTGCCCAGCCCTCCCTGTCTCCAAGACTATCAGAGCGGTAGCGCAAACACGCCTCTTTCACCCGTCTGGCCCGCCCTTGTATCCTATTACCTCCTTCTCTGCCTCTCAGATCTCGCACATGCGCGCCTGCGCCGCTTCACTGCAGTCCTCAGGAGCGAGATCTGAGAGGCAGAGAAGGAGGTACGGTAATAGGATACAAGGGCGGGCCAGACTGTGAAAGAGGCGTGTTTTTCTGGGCACAGCGCCGCTCTATCTCTTTTTTCCATTCCCCGGGCGTCCCGGACGCCTGCAGCTTGCTCCGCCCTTCACTTACACCTTCCCGGTGAGGCGCCCCCTCACCTCGTCATCGGGCGGGGATGCGGCCGCGGCCGTTTTTGAGCTCCCCCCACCATATGCGGCGACCGCAGATTCTCCAGTCCGGCTCGGAAGTTTCAGCACCCGCCCTATAAGACGACACCCGGCGTATAAGACGACACCCGACTTTTGAGAAGATTTTCCTGGGTTAAAAAGTAGTCTTATACGCCAGAAAATACAGTATTTTAATGGCAAGGAATAAGCTAATAGATGGCTGCTCCTTTCTACCCAGTGAATTGGGAGGATGTGACCTGCCATAAAAGTATCCTGAGAACATCTTGAGTTTAATTGAAAAATGTGGTGAAGTAAAAGTGTTTTATTGTACACACGTATGCTGTTCTTGACCTGTGTATTGTCATTACCTCTAATTCAGAACTTTCTTGGGGGCCAGTTCCAGATTGTGGGATTAACTCCCCCAAGAAATAATGACCATCACAATCTGCACCACCTTCCACATCAAGTACAAGGCACATTTATTTGACCTTGCCTTCACTAGCATAAACACATAGCAACATGCATATTTAAAAAAACAAACCAAATTCTCTCTCCTTCCTGTCTCCCCCCCCCCCCCCACAAAAAACAAAAACAACAACAACCACCATACCCAAAACCCACTCTACTTCTCCCCTAGGGACAGGAGGAGAGAACAAACACAGGACAAGTGTTAATCATATTGCTTAATGCACTGCTGGAAAATGGTCAGATGTCAGAGTGTTGAGCATGGTATGAGAACCTATATAGAGTAGAATGGTAGTTAACTGCAATACGGTAATTTGATGGGAGGTTTTTAATAGTAAGTAGAATTTGTTGCCAGCAAACTTAAGTTATCTTACATCAGTCACAAATTTATCAATTCTGGAGCATAGGTGTGTTTTTAAAAACGATAGCAATATGCATCCCCAGATGAAATTTTGGCCCTGCTGTTAAATTGGATGACTTTTTAAATATATATTAGATTTAGGAGTGAAGGTGGAATCCTGCAGGGATAATTCTTATCACAAATCTCTACAGTCAATAGCTTCAGAGAAATTCTGTAGAAGTAAGCAAGCTACTAAACTGAAGGGTTACAACAAGCTGGGCAATGATTCATCTATGTTCAAGGTCATAAGCAGGTAATTGTATTGTTTTAGTAAAATAGCATGTTCTATAGATAGGAGACAGTTTATTGTGTGTGCTTAAGCATGAAATAGTAATTATATTGGCTTTAGAATGATATTTGAAAAAACTGGCATAAAAATTTGGAGGTAAGAATAGAAATGATATAAATGGTATTCTCTTTAATGACTTTGTGATAGGGAGAGAGGAAAATAGACCAGACATATTTGTTAAGTGTATTTTTGTATCTTAATATATCTTGCAGAGCCAGTGTTTTGGTACTACGTAAGAGAAGTTCTGAATAAACATGAACTACAGCGCTTCTACTCTCTGAGGACTATTACTACAGATATTGGCAGAGGCCGTGCCTGGCTACGCTGTGCATTAAATGAACATTCTCTGGAAAGATATGTCCATATGCTGCTTGCAGATAAAAATCGACTTAGGTAACTATATTTAATGACTTAATAATGGAGGAATGCATGCAATTGCAGACTAAGCACTGGCATTTAAAAATATCTGAAACTAGTAGTCGATGAAGTAGTCCATTTTATTTTAGTTAAACCACATAGTATCACACTTTTAACTGCTGTTTTAAATTTTTCATAGACAACTGTTTACTATACAATTTATTTTATAATCTGTCCAAAGCGTTCTAAAAATTTCAGTGGCTAGTGCAGAGGATAGGAAATAATGCACAATGGAAAACATAATCCCAACTAAACATATAAAATGATGGGGTCTAAATTAGTTGTTACTACTCAAGAAAGAGATCTTGCAGTCATTGTGGATAGTTCTCTGAAAACATCCACTCAATGTGAAGCGGCAGTGAAAAAAGCTAACAGAATGTTGTGAATCATTAGGAAAGGGATAGATGATATGATATATGGCCTCTATATAGATCCATGGTACACCCACATCTTGAATATTGCGTGCACATCTGGTTACTCCATCTCAAAAAAGATATTTTGGAATTGGAAAAGGTACAGAAAAGGGAAATAAAAATTATTAGGGGTATGGAACAGCTTCCATACGAGGAGAGATTAATAAGATTGGGACTGTTCAGTTTGGAAAAGAGATGACTAAGGGGGAATAGGATAGAGGTCTATAAAATCACGACTGGTGTGGAGAAAGTAAATAAGGAAGTGTTGTTGTTTATTCTTTCTCATAACACAAGAACTAGGGGTTACCAAATAAAATTAGTAGGCAGCAGGTTAAAAACAAAAGGAAGTATTTCTTCACACAACACAACCTGTGGAACCCTTTGTCAGAGGATGTTGGGAAGATTATAACAGGGTTCAAAAAAGAACTAGATAAGTTCATGGAGAATAGGTCCATCAATGATTATTAGCCAGGATGGGCAGGGATGGTGTCCCTATCCTTTGTTAGCCAGAAGCTGGGAATGGGCCACAGGGGATGGATTACTTGATGATTGCCTGTTCTGTTCATTCCCTCTGAAGCGCCTGGCATTGGCCACTGTCAGAAGACAGGATACTAGGCTAGATGGACCATTGGTCTGACCCAGTATGGCTGTTGTTATGTTTTTATGATTTTGGACTCAGGATTCAGGGTTCTGTCAGACTTTGAGGAAGTCACTTAATCACTGTGTCTCAACTTATTTGTAAAAAGGGTAGTGTGCTATAGAAGTGTTAAGGAATAATTTAACGTGCACTTTGTAATCGTCAGATGAAAGGCACTATGGAAGTGGGTAATGTTATTGATTTTAATCACATTCAGTTCTATATGACATACTTTTGTCCTTTTCTCCAGTCTGCTTAGATCCTCCTGTCGCTGAAGATTCTCAAGAATATCTGTTATCCTTCCAGTGTCTGTCATCCATAGATTTTGGGCCTTATCCGACTCCTGTTGAATTCAATAGAAAGATTTCCTTTTAATATCAAGCAGTTTGCTCCCCTTTCTAAATCACTTTATGGGTGTAGCAAGCAAGATCATTCCTAGCAGTAAGCTGTTGGGGACCCACTTTTCCACTCCATAGAAAAAGATTTCCTTCCATCTACTCTGAGTTACTCTAGCCTTTCTGCTGGCTAGTTAACATTCAAGACATCCAATCTTTCACAGACGCCTCCAGTTTTTTACTTAACCTTCAAGTTTTTTGTTTGGTATCTTATCAAATGTCTAAGGGAAGTACTCTTATTTGTATAGTGGTAGTGTCTGTACATAATAAAGAAAGAGGTAGATTCAGGGTTGACCCAAGGAACTCTTGATGCCAACTGGGAGAGGGCCCTGGGGTACAGGGATCCCCTGGATTCACCGAAAGAATGACATGCAAGATCTTTAATGAAAGACTGTGTCACAGTGGTCATAATCATTGTGAGATGTTTATATGGAAAATATGCGAGGAGTTATGTGTATATATGCTGAAAATTATGTTCTCTAGCCTTGTAGTTAAAGGCAGAAAACTCAAAGATAGCATGCTTTGGGTATGTCTACACTACGGGATTAATCCAAATTTACAGAATTCGATTTTTGGCAACTGATTGTATAAAGTCAAGTGTATGCGGCCACACTAAGCACATTCATTCGGTGGTGTGTGTCCATGTACTGAGGCTAGCGTCGACTTCCGGAGCGTTGCACTGTGGGTAGCTATCCCATAGTTCCCGCAGTCTCGTCTGCCCATTGGAATTCCGGGTTGAGATCCCAATGCCTGATGGGGCAAAAAACATTGTTGCAGGTGGTTCTGGGTACATCCTCCCCCTCCCTCCGGGAAAGCAATGGCAGACAACATTTTCGTGCCTTTTTCCTGGGTGAACAATGCAGATGCCATACCGCGGCAAGCATGGAGCCCGCTCAGCTGAAGACAACAGTCATGAACATTGTAAACAGCTCGCACGTTATTGTGTGGTTTATGCTGAACAGGTACCTGCAAAACCAGGCGACGAGGAGTAGGCTACGGCAGCGCGGTGACGAGAGTGATGAGGCCATGGACATGGAATTCTATCAAACTGCGGGCCCCGGCGCTTTGGAGATCATGCTGTTACTGGGGCAGGTTATAGCCGTGGAAACAAGGCCCGGTTCTGGGCCCGGGAAACAAGCACAGACTGGTGGGACCGCATAGTGTTGCAGGTGTGGGATGATTCCCAGTCGCTGCGAAACTTTCGCATGCGTAAGGGCACTTTCATGGAACTTTGTGACTTGCTCTCCCCTGCCCTGAAGCGCCAGAATACCAAGATGAGAGGAGCCCTCACAGTTGAGAAGCAAGTGGCGATAGCCCTGTGGAAGCTTGCAATGCAAGACAGCTACCAGTCAGTTGGGAATCAGTTTGGAGTGGGCAGATCTACTGTGGGGGCTGCTGTGATGCAAATAGCCACAGCAATCACTGAGCTGCTGCTACGAAAGGTAGTGTCTCTGGGAAATGGGCAGGTCATAGTGGATGGCTTTGCTGCAATGGGATTCCCTAACTGTGGTGGGGCGATAGATGGAACCCATATCCCTATCTTGGCACCGGAGCACCAGGGCAGCCAGTACATAAACTGCAAGGGGTACTTTGCAGTGGTGCTGCAAGCACTTGTGGATCACAAGGGACGTTTCACCAACATCAACGTTGGATGGCCGGGAAGGGTTCATGATGCTCGCATCTCCAGGAACACTAATCTGTTTAAACGGTTGCAGCAAGGGATTTACTTCCCAGAAAATAACCATTGGGGATGTTGAAATGCCTATAG
This sequence comes from Chrysemys picta bellii, assembly GCF_011386835.1. Taxonomy (NCBI): domain Eukaryota; kingdom Metazoa; phylum Chordata; order Testudines; family Emydidae; genus Chrysemys; species Chrysemys picta. Next base: position 68,355,684 of record NC_088800.1, on the reverse strand, counting down.
TTATCCTTGGGCACCCAGCCTATCCCTTAATGCCATGGCTCATGAAGTCATACACAGGCAGCCTGGACAGTAGTCAGGAGCTGTTCAACTACAGGCTGAGCAAGTGCAGAATGGTGGTAGAATGTGCATTTGGACGTTTAAAGGGACGCTGGCGCACGTTACTGACTCGCTCAGACCTCAGTCAAACCAATATTCCCATTGTTATTGCTGCTTGCTGTGTGCTCCACAATCTCTGTGAGAGTAAGGGGGAGACCTTGATGGCCGGTGGGAGGCTGAGGCAAATCGCCTGGCTGCTGATTACTCGCAGCCAGACACCAGGGCAATTAGAAGAGCACACCAGGAAGCACTGTGCATCAGAGAAGCTTTGAAAAACAGTTTCATAACTGGCCAGGCTACGGTGTGAAAGTTCTGTTTATTGAAAACCTGCCCCCTTTATTGACTCATTCCCTGTAAGCAAACCACCCTCCCCCCTTCAATCATGTATTCTTTATTAATTGATTATAAACATAGGGAGAGAATTGACAAGGTAGCCCGGGTGGGGTTTGGGAGGAGGATAGGAGGGAAGGAGAAGGCCACTAAAAAAATTCAAAGTAATGACGTCCTTTTGCTTAGGCTGTCCACTGGAGTGGAGTGGGAGGGTGCACGGAGCCTCCCCCCCTGCGTTCTTACACGTCTGCGTGAGGAGGCTATGGAACATGGTGGGGGGGAAGGAGGTTATACAGCGGCTGCAGTGGCACTCTGTGATCCTGCTGCTGTTCCTGAAGCTCCACCAGACGCCGGAGCATGTCCGTTTGATTACGCAGCAGCCCCAGTGTTGCAGCCTGCCACCTCTCATCTAGAGCGTCCCTTATGGCCTCACGTTCACTGGCATCTTTCCTGTACTTTGATACCGTGTCCTTCCACTCATTCAGATGAGCTCTTTCATTGCGGGTGGATTCCATGATTTCAGAGAACATGCGGCTTTGGTGTTAGAGATCACAGACTCAGGTCTGGGCAACAGAATTCGGCTTGCATGTGGCCATGGTAAGCCATTGTCTTTCGGCTTCTGCAGCCTTAAAGCAGCGCCCTCCTTTCCCACATAGCAAGCAAAGCCCGTTGAGTGGTGCGGTTTTCCTGTTAATGTGCAGCAGCAGAAACCAAACTAACCCCCACCCCCCTCCAATTCTCTGGGATGATCGCTTTATCCCTTCCCCCTACCACATGGCTGGTATCCGGGAAGATCCCTGGTAGGCAAACGCGAAAAGCTCAGCGCCAATGATCCTTCCCTCCCCCCTTCCCCCTGCTTGGCTAACTGCAGGGAAGGATTTCTTTTCAGCCACAGGCAAACAGCCCAGTAGGAATGGCCACCTCTGCCCCCTTAATTAAATTCCCGTATTTCAACCGGGTTACCATGAACGATATCACTCTCCTGAGGATAACACAGCGAGATAAAGAACAGATGTTGCTTGAATGCCAGCAAACACGTTAACAGACTTTTCCAGTAGCTGTACTGGCCGCGAATGCATCCCAAGTCCTCAGGGTAAATTAATCATTAAAAAACGCTTGCTTTTAAACCATGTTTTATATTTACAAAGGTACACTCACCGGAGGTCCCTTCCATGGCCTCATTGTCTGGGGGTTGGGAGGGTACTTCAGTCAGGCTGAGAAAAAGATCCTGGAGGTTGGGGAGAAAGGAGTGCTGTGTGCTCTCCACAAGCTCGTCGTCATCCTCCTCCTCCTCATCTTCTCCGTCCACAGAATCCTCAGGCATGGCTGAGATTACCCCCTGCTCGGAATCCACAGTCAGAGGTGGAGTAGTGGTGGCAGCCCCCCCTAGAATTGCATGCAGCTCAGCGTAGAAGCGGCATGTCTGCGGCTCTGACCATTTGCATCCTTTGTTTTTTGATAGGCTTGTCTGAGCACCTTAACTTTCACATGGCACTGTAGTGAGTCCCTATTGTGGCCTCTCTCCATCATGCCCTGGGAGATTTTTTCAAAAGTTTTGGCATTTCGTCTTTTGGAACATAGTTCTGCTAACACGGAATCCTCTCCCCATATAGCGATCAGATCCAGTACTTCCCGTACGGTCCATGCTGGTGCTCTTTTTCGATTCTCTGCATGGTTACCTGTGCTGATGAGCTCTGCGTAGTCACCTGTGCTCTCCACGCTGGCCAAACAGGAAATGAAATTCAAAAGTTCGCAGGGCTTTTCCTGTCTACCTGGCCAGTGCATCCAAGTTCAGATTGCTGTCCAAAGCGGTCACAATGGTGCACTGTGGGATAGCTCCCAGAGGCCAATACCGTTGAATTGCGGCCACACTAACCCTAATTCGAAATGGCAATACTGATTTCAGCACTACTCCCCTCGTCGGGGAGGAGTACAGATATCGATATTAAGAGTCCTTGATGTTGAAGTAAAGGGCTTCGTTGTGTGGACGGGTGCAGGGTTAATTAGGTTTAATGCTGCTAAATTCGAGATAAACTCGTAGTGTAGACCAGGCCTTTGAGACAAACTTCTCCATACAGGAGGTGGGGAGAAACATCTCCCCCTGGTGGACCACTGTGTATTGTGTGTCTTGCAACAGAAGTCTATTAGCATACTGAGTCAAATGCTAATGAAGAGCTTGTGGAGAATTCATTAGGAAATGAACAGGAAGAGGTAAATAGCAAGGGATGGGATGGGAACCTTCTTTTCTGATGAAGATCAAAAGACTGATCTGGTATATCTGAGGTGCAGAGAGAGGCTCTATGTGTACATAAGAACATAAGAAAGGCCGTACCGGGTCAGACCAAAGGTCCATCTAGCCCAGTATCCTGTCTACCGAAAGTGGCCAATGCCAGGTGCCCCAGAGGGAGTGAACCGAACAGGCAATGATCAAGTGATCTCTCTCCTGCCATCCATCTCCATCAGACAGAGGCTAGGGACCCCATTCCTTACCCGTCCTGGCTAATAGCCATTAATGGACTTAACCACCATGAATTTATCCAGTTCTCTCTTAAACTCTGTTATAGTCCTAGCCTTCACAACCTCCTCAGGTAAGGAGTTCCACAAGTTGACTGTGCGCTGCGTGAAGAAGAACTTCCTTTTATTTGTTTTAAACCTGCTGCCTATTAATTTCATTTGATAACCCCTAGTTCTTGTATTATGGGAATAAGTAAATAACTTTTCCTTATCCACTTTCTCCACATCACTCGTGATTTTATATACCTCTGTCATATCCCCCCCTTAGTCTCCTCTTTTCCAAGCTGAAGAGTCCTAGCCTCTTTAATCTCTCCTCATATGGGACCCGTTCCAAACCCTTAATAATTTTAGTTGCCCTTTTCTGAACCTTTTCTAGTGTCAGTATATCTTTTTTGAGATGAGGAGACCACATCTGTACGCAGTATTCGAGATGAGGGCGTACCATTGATTTATATAAGGGCAATAATATATTCTCAGTCTTATTCTCTATCCCCTTTTTAATGATTCCTAACATCCTGTTTGCTTTTTTGACCGCCTCTGCACACTGCGTGGACATTTTCAGAGAACTATCCGCGATGACTCCAAGATCTTTTTCCTGACTTGTTGTAGCTAAATTAGCCCCCATCATATTGTATGTATAGTTGGGGTTATTTTTTCCAATGTTACATACATAGTGTAACTATTTGTTTCCAATATACTTACTTACTATTGTTTTAATCTCTGTTCTTTGACTATAGTGAAAACAGGAATAAGTTTATTAATGTATCCGAGTGCTGTGGGTTAAGCGGAGTGGTGATCATGAGAGGAATCAAATATCTTGGTGTAAACTATTCCTTTGGGAGTGGAGAATCCTGAGAGTTATGTGAGTGTTTGGTGGACTAATGTCTGGGCTCTCCAGAGGGACATTCAGAGGACTAAGGGATTTATGTGAGCCTATTGCTAACCTGCACAGAGAGGCCTCTGTGGAGGCCTGGAAGACACTGTTTTTGTTGCCAGAGGCTGTTGGAATCAGGGAGCTGATTCACAGCAGGCACAGACCTCACACCAAGGGCAGGTGGTGGCGAGATGCCTCACAACCCTGGGTACCCCCTTGGGAAGCATCACAGACAAGAACAGGTTGGGTTAAAACAGGATAGCAAATAGCAACGTATCTTGAAAGAACTGTTGATAGTGTGATAGTCGTCGCTTTATATGAATTATAAAGATTTCCAAAATGCCTTTGGAACGGAGGATAGAACACTTTTATGGAAGTCGCTATGCCATTATGTTATCCTTCAAAAATTTGTGAACATTCAGATCTATTATGACTAGGGATATGATTCTGTCACAGATGTCATGGATGTTCACATATCTTGGCAGCCTAGTAAGACATTAAAGCCAGAATAGTGAAATCCAGAAATGCCTTTGTAATGCCAAAGCTGATCTGGAGAAACAGAAATCTTGCCCTCTGAACTAAACTTCAAATATTTAACATGATTATAAAATGAATCTTACTATACGGCGCTGAAACTTGAAGTCTTGTTAAGACCTTACTGTCTAAACTCCAAGTTTTCATAAACAGTTATCTTAGACAAATCCTCCATATTAGATGTCCAGAAAAAAATCACACATAAAGAACTCTGGAGGAGGACAAAACAGAAACTAAGGACAGGAAATTATGGAATGAAAATGGAGGTGTCTAGGACATACATGGAGGAAAGACCCAAATAACATGATGAGACGGGCATTGGACTGAAATCCCCAAGGCAAGAGATGATGAGGTAGACTCAGGATAACAAACATGGAAATACACAATAGAAGCAGAATTGAAAGCTATCAAAGTGATACTGGAAGAAGTTAAGATTGCAGCAGGAGATGGGAAAAGATGGAAGGCAGCGCTGAAGGCCTAGTGTTCTGCATGAGATGGGGGGGTAAGGGAGAGAGCGAGCGAGCGGAGAGGGGGAGAGAGTGAGCAAGAGCCTGAACGAGCCTAAATGCCCTAGTCAGGATTGGGCACCTTTCTTCATACACCTTATATGACAGTCCTTGATCTGAAGAGTCAACATCTAAATAAACAACACAGTTAGTAGACAGTGTTCACGCAAAATGTTACAAAGTACAAAACCTAGTAGATTGCATCCATTTTCTTCCCCTTATTTATTTTCTTTTATAAGAACTCAGTCTCAGTTTTTTGTCACAATAAATTCTTTGCTATCCCATTCTTTAACCATTCAGTTAAGGTGTAATGGTAGAGTATGGTGCTTGCTAAGGAAAGGGTTCAGCCCAACATGTTTAGTTACCAGTCTCTTGCCTATTACAGGAATCACATCAACCTCCCTTTGATTCTTTAGTGCCTTTACATCCTGGTTGAGCAAGAGCCTAAATAATTTGGTTGGGCCTGATAATTCATTGCTCAACAGCTCAGTTTTTAACACGGGATCTTGCTCTGTTCTCATTATTTGTTTATATCTATCCTTTCTAACTTGCTCCAAAATGGTTTGGTAGCTATGGGTGAAATGTTGGATTTCTCAAATATGGCAACTACATGGATATGCAGTGGTAAGTGATATGGCTGTTAATATAGCTGTTTATCCAGAAGTAATTGCTAGTATTACTGTAAACTTAGTCTTACAGCTGAGAGAGTCCTGATCTGAATGACTTGCATCTTATTAGAAAATGCGAAGATCAAAGGCAGACTATTTCATTTAACGCCCAGTATTCACTGTTATACAACTCACATTTGAATAGGCTTCATTACTTTTAGTTTAGAATTGCCTAGAGTTTATATTACTCTTTCTCCCATCTCATGCATGTCAGGCTCTTTAAAGGGCCACTGCACTTTGTATTTGGATCAGCTGATGTATCTGAGCCTCTGTGCAGCTGATATGTGTCATGTTTCCTCTTTTGAAAAACAGTGTACGCTAAATAAAGAATATGCAACTATGTGGCTTTATGTTTACCTTTTAATCTATAGTGTCTTCTATGAAGACTGGTCTTTTATGATGGATGAAGAACGTTCTAGTATGATACCTACGATGGCAGCTGGTAAGCCTGGACATTTTAAGGCAAACTCTTGAATGATACTGTTGTGAGAGAGACTTCATTTTTGGAATGTGCTTATTTCTGTAGTAATTGCAAAGCACTTTATAAAATAATGAGTTGGGTGCTGTTGGTGAGGCGAGTGCTGGTTCATTTTATGTACTCAGTAATGGGGCATACATAACATTGGATATTGGCACCAACTTAAATTACAGAGGGAGTATTGAGATCTCTACTTGGTGGGAATACTTTGTGTGGGAGCTTTAACTTTTTGCTTACAAACCTTGATCTTTCAAAATTGTAGTTTATATTGCTGTATCAGTACACTAGCAAAGAAAATAATTAGGATACTTTCTTATTCAAAAGAGCACAGACTTTTTTTTTAACAGCAAAACAACTTAAAGCAGCATTTTGACAGTGTCAACAATGCAGTAGTCTTACTTGGCTGCATACTATTTCTTAAATTGCATCCAAGATCATAGGGAATTTAACTTTGGTCTGGCAAGTCCAAATTAATGTTCTAGCCTCTGGACCATCCTTCCTCTGTGTAATGTTCCTTCTTATTTAAAAGCCATAGTCATGGCCTAGGACTCTATTGTACTAGCCACTGTACAAACAACAAAAAAGACAATCTGTGACCCCAAAGAGTTTACAGTCTCAGTATAAGACAAGAGCCAACAGGTGGATACAGTCATACAGGGAAACAAAGACAATATTGGTCAACATGATAGGCAGTGGTCTCAGCAAACCAGCAGCCTACCTGTTGTCGAGTGGGGTTTTTTTTGGTAGGCATTACAGCAAAGGAGAATTTTTGAGGAGGCTTTTCAAGGAGGATAATGAGTTAGTTTTGTGGATATTTATTGGGAGCTCCTCCTAAACATGAGGGGCAGCATGGGAGAGAGCACAGAGGTGCTTGTGAGAAAAAGTAACAAGTGGGTGAAGAAGGGTGGCATCATGGGCCGATCATAGGTGAGCATCAACATCTTAATAGCAAATGCAAGATCATAGGTAGCATCTGGATAGACCCTGAAGGGCCTTGGAAGTGATGACAAGCAACTTATGTTTGATGTAATAGAGCTGGTGGAAGGATATAAAGAGAGGGATGACATGGTCAAAGCAACAAGCTAGGAAAATGTTCTTTGTAGCAGCATTCTGAATGGATATAAATGGGGCAAGATTGTATTTGTGAAAGGCAGAGAGAATGATGTTGGAGTGATAGAAATGCTACTTGATCAGAGCTTGGATGAGAATTTTTAGTTGCATGGATGGATAAGAAAGGTCATATCTTAGAGTTCTAATACATAAAGAATTGGCAAGATTTAGACATAGCCTAGATGTGAGGACCTAGAGAGAGTTCCGAGTTGAAGATGATGCCCACATTAGGAGCCTAAGTGAGAGGCAGGGCAGAGATGTTTGTCCACAGTGATCAATGAAGGAATTAGCGGGGCTGGTTGGAGGAGGGATATGGTTAAGAACTCTGTTTTAGCCACATTAAGCTTTGGGTGATGGCTAGACATTCACAAAGCAATGTCAGAGAGACAGGATGATATTTTAATTGGACGGAAGGAGACCGGTCCAGAGGAGAGAGGTAGATCTGTGAGTCATCGGCACAGATCTTCCACTATGTGATATTTGAGATAGTATGTGATTAGTGAATTACAGAAGGAGGCAGTGTTAAAATATACTCTTCGTTGTGGATTTATTTTCACACTTCCTCATTGCAGCCTTAATGTTCTATTAATTTCATTTGTGTATGAAATATCATTGCATATATGCACTCAGTTATGTTGCTGTATGGTTTTTCTTTTTGCTTTATTTAAAGGTC